>NC_086454.1:291084380-291406880 GCF_028390025.1 Pseudophryne corroboree
ATCTCAGGGATTCGTTTTGGGATGGTAACTAAAGTTTAAAGCAGACATTGGGGCACTTTTAAAATTTTCATTTTTAACCAAAATCGATGGGTCCGTGGCTTAGGGAATTTCTCATGCCACAAAACCGTTGAAGCTCCTGTTCAAAAATCATGCTCCGAAATCAGCTGTTTTTATCTCAGGGATTCATTTTGGGATGGTAACTAAAGTTTAAAGCAGAAATTGAGGCACTTTCAAAATTTTCATTTTTAACCAAAATCAATGGGTCCGTGGCTTAGGGAATTTCTCATATGCCACAAAACCGTTGAAGCTCCTGTTCAAAATCATGCTCCGAAATCAACTTTTTTAATCTCAGGGATTCATTTTGGGATGGTAACTAAAGTTTAAAACAGAAATAGTGGCACTTTTAAAAATTTCATTTTTGACCAAAATCGATGGGTACGGGGCTTAGGGAATTTCTCATATGCCACAAAACCGTTGAAGCTCCTGTTCAAAAATCATGCTCCGAAATCAGCTGTTTTCATCTCGGATTCATTTTGGGATGGTAACTAAAGTTAAATGCAGACATTGGGGCACTTTTAAAATTTTCATTTTTGACTATTATCGATGGGTCCGGGGCTTAGGGAATTTCTCATATGCCCCAAAACCGTTAAAGCTCCTGTTAAAAAATCATGCTCAGAAATCAACTTTTTTCATCTCAGGGATTCATTTTGGGATGGTAACTAAAGTTTAAAGCAGAAATAAGGGCACTTTTAAAATTTTCATTTTTGACCAAAATCGATGGGTCCGGGGCTTAGGGAATTTCTCATATGCCCCAAAACCGTTAAAGCTCCTGTTAAAAAATCATGCTCCGAAATCAACTTTTTTCATCTCAGGGATTCATTTTGGGATGGTAACTAAAGTTTAAAGCAGAAATATGGGCACTTTTAAAATTTTCATTTTTGACCAAAATCGATGGGTCCGGGGCTTAGGGAATTTCTCATATGCCACAAAACCGTTGAAGCTCCTGTTCAAAAATCATGCTCCGAAATCAACTTTTTTCATCTGAGGGATTCATTTTGGGATGGTAACTAAAGTTTAAAGCAGAAATAGGGGCACTTTTAAAATTTTAATTTTTGACCAAAATCGATGGGTCCGGGGCTTAGGGAATTTCTCATATGCCACAAAACTGTTGAAGCTCCTGTTCAAAAATCGTGCTCCGAAATCAACTTTTTTCATCTCAGGGATTCATTTTGGGATGGTAACTAAAGTTTAAAGCAGAAATAGGGGCACTTTTAAAATTTTCATTTTTGACCAAAATCAATGGGTCCGGGGCTTAGGGAATTTCTCATATGCCACAAAACCGTTGAAGCTCCTGTTCAAAAATCATGCTCGGAAATAAACTTTTTTCATCTCAGGGATTCATTTTGGGATAGTAACTAAAGTTAAAACCGAAATAGTGGCACTTTAAAAATTTTCATTTTTAACCAAAATCGATGGGTCCGTGGCTTAGGGAATTTCTCATGCCACAAAACCGTTGAAGCTCCTGTTCAAAAATCATGCTCCGAAATCAGCTGTTTTCATCTCGGATTCATTTTGGGATGGTAACTAAAGTTAAATGCAGACATTGGGGCACTTTTAAAATTTTCATTTTTGACCAAAACCGATCGGTCCGGGGCTTAGGGAATTTCTCATATGCCACAAAACCGTTGAAGCTCCTGTTCAAAAATCATGCTCCGAAATCAACTTTTTTCATCTCAGGGATTCATTTTGGGATGGTAACTAAAGTTTAAAGCAGAAATAGGGGCACTTTTAAAATTTTCATTTTTGACCAAAATCGATGGGTCCGGGGCTTAGGGAATTTCTCATATGCCCCAAAACCGTTGAAGCTTCTGTTCAAAAATCATGCTCCGAAATCAACTTTTTTCATCTCAGGGATTCATTTTGGGATGGTAACTAAAGTTTAAAGCAGAAATAGGGGCACTTTTAAAATTTTAATTTTTGACCAAAATCGATGGGTCCGGGGCTTAGGGAATTTCTCATATGCCACAAAACCGTTGAAGCTCCTGTTCAAAAATCATGCTCAGAAATCAACTTTTTTTATCTCAGGGATTCATTTTGGGATGGTAACTAAAGTTTAAAGCAGAAATAGGGGCACTTTTAAAATTTTCATTTTTGACCAAAATCGATGGGTCTGGGGCTCAGGGAATTTCTCATATGCCACAAAACCGTTGAAGCTCCTGTTCAAAAATCATGCTCGGAAATAAACTTTTTTCATCTCAGGGATTCATTTTGGGATGGTAACTAAAGTTAAAACAGAAATAGTGGCACTTTAAAAATTTTCATTTTTAACCAAAATCGATGGGTCCGTGGCTTAGGGAATTTCTCATGCCACAAAACCGTTGAAGCTCTTGTTCAAAAATCATGCTCCGAAATCAGCTGTTTTCATCTCGGATTCATTTTGGGATGGTAACTAAAGTTAAATGCAGACATTGGGGCACTTTTAAAATTTTCATTTTTGACCAAAACCGATCGGTCCGGGGCTTAGGGAATTTCTCATATGCCACAAAACCGTTGAAGCTCCTGTTCAAAAATCATGCTCCGAAATCAACTTTTTTCATCTCAGGGATTCATTTTGGGATGGTAACTAAAGTTTAAAGCAGAAATAAGGGTACTTTTAAAATTTTCATTTTTGACCAAAATCGATTGGTCCGGGGCTTAGGGAATTTCTCATATACCCCAAAACCGTTGAAGCTCCTGTTCAAAAATCATGCTCCGAAATAAACTTTTTTCATCTCAGGGATTCATTTTGGGATGGTAACTAAAGTTAAAACAGAAATAGTGGCACTTTAAAAATTTTCATTTTTAACCAAAATCGATGGGTCCGTGGCTTAGGGAATTTCTCATGCCACAAAACCGTTGAAGCTCCTGTTCAAAAATCATGCTCCGAAATCAACTTTTTTCATCTCAGGAATTCATTTTGGGATGGTAACTAAAGTTTAAAGTAGAAATAGGGGCACTTTTAAAATTTTCATTTTTAACCAAAATTGATGGGTCCGTGGCTTAGGGAATTTCTCATGCCACAAAACCGTTGAAGCTCCTGTTCAAAAATCATGCTCCGAAATCAGCTGTTTTCATCTCGGATTCATTTTGGGATGGTAACTAAAGTTAAATGCAGACATTGGGGCACTTTTAAAATTTTCATTTTTGACCAAAATCAATGGGTTCGGGGCTTAGGGAATTTCTCATATGCCACAAAACCGTTGAAGCTCCTGTTCAAAAATCATGCTCCGAAATCAACTTTTTTCATCTCAGGGATTCGTTTTGGGATGGTAACTAAAGTTTAAAGCAGACATTGG
Organism: Pseudophryne corroboree; assembly: GCF_028390025.1. Taxonomy (NCBI): domain Eukaryota; kingdom Metazoa; phylum Chordata; class Amphibia; order Anura; family Myobatrachidae; genus Pseudophryne; species Pseudophryne corroboree. The sequence goes on from NC_086454.1 coordinate 291,087,716, forward strand.
GGCACTTTTAAAATTTTCATTTTTAACCAAAATCGATGGGTCCGTGGCTTAGGGAATTTCTCATGCCACAAAACCGTTGAAGCTCCTGTTCAAAAATCATGCTCCGAAATCAGCTGTTTTCATCTCGGATTCATTTTGGGATGGTAACTAAAGTTAAATGCAGACATTGGGGCACTTTTAAAATTTTCATTTTTGACCAAAATCAATGGGTCCGGGGCTTAGGGAATTTCTCATATGCCACAAAACCGTTGAAGCTCCTGTTCAAAATCATGCTCGGAAATCAACTTTTTTCATCTCAGGGATTCATTTTGGGATGGTAACTAAAGTTTAAAACAGAAATAGTGGCACTTTTAAAAATTTCATTTTTGACCAAAATCGATGGGTACGGGGCTTAGGGAATTTCTCATATGCCACAAAACCGTTGAAGCTCCTGTTCAAAAATCATGCTCCGAAATCAGCTGTTTTCATCTCGGATTCATTTTGGGATGGTAACTAAAGTTAAATGCAGACATTGGGGCACTTTTAAAATTTTCATTTTTGACTATTATCGATGGGTCCGGGGCTTAGGGAATTTCTCATATGCCCCAAAACCGTTAAAGCTCCTGTTAAAAAATCATGCTCAGAAATCAACTTTTTTCATCTCAGGGATTCATTTTGGGATGGTAACTAAAGTTTAAAGCAGAAATAGGGGCACTTTTAAAATTTTCATTTTTGACCAAAATCGATGGGTCCGGGGCTCAGGGAATTTCTCATATGCCCCAAAACCGTTGAAGCTCCTGTTCAAAAATCATGCTCCGAAATCAACTTTTTTCATCTCAGGGATTCGTTTTCGGATGGTAACTAAAGTTTAAAGCAGAAATAAGGGTACTTTTAAAATTTTCATTTTTGACCAAAATCGATGGGTCCGGGGCTTAGGGAATTTCTCATATGCCCCAAAATCGTTGAAGTTCCTGTTCAAAAATCGTGCTCTGAAATCAACTTTTTTCATCTCAGGGATTCATTTTGGGATGGTAACTAAAGTTTAAAGCAGAAATAGGGGCACTTTTAAAATTTTCATTTTAGACCAAAATCGATGGGTCCTGGGCTTAGGGAATTTCTCATATGCCACAAAACCGTTGAAGCTCCTGTTCAAAATCATGCTCCGAAATCAACTTTTTTCATCTCAGGGATTCATTTTGGGATGGTAACTAAAGTTAAAAAAGAAATAGTGGCACTTTAAACATTTTCATTTTTAACCAAAATCGATGGGTCCGTGGCTTAGGGAATTTCTCATGCCACAAAACCGTTGAAGCTCCTGTTCAAAAATCATGCTCCAAAATCAACCTTTTTCATCTCAGGGATTCATTTTGGGATGGTAACTAAAGTTAAAAAAGAAATAGTGGCACTTTAAACATTTTCATTTTTGACCAAAATCGATGGGTCCGGCCGGGGCTTAGGGAATTTCTCATATGCCCCAAAACCGTTGAAGCTCCTGTTCAAAAATCGTGCTCCGAAATCAACCTTTTTCATCTCAGGGATTCATTTTGGGATGGTAACTAAAGTTTAAAGCAGAAATTGAGGCACTTTCAAAATTTTCATTTTTAACCAAAAATCAATGGGTCCGTGGCTTAGGGAATTTCTCATGCCACAAAACCGTTGAAGCTCCTGTTCAAAAATCATGCTCCAAAATCAGCTGTTTTCATCTCAGGGATTCATTTTGGGATGGGAACTAAAGTTTAAAGCAGAAATTGAGGCACTTTCAAAATTTTCATTTTTAACCAAAATCAATGGGTCCGTGGCTTAGGGAATTTCTCATGCCACAAAACCGTTGAAGCTCCTGTTCAAAAATCATGCTCCGAAATCAGCTGTTTTCATCTCGGATTCATTTTGGGATGGTAACTAAAGTTAAATGCAGACATTGGGGCACTTTTAAAATTTTCATTTTTGACCAAAATCGATGGGTCCGGGGCTTAGGGAATTTCTCATATGCCACAAAACCGTTGAAGCTCCTGTTCAAAAATCATGCTCCGAAATCAACCTTTTTCCTCTCAGGGATTCATTTTGGGATGGTAACTAAAGTTTAAAGCAGAAATAGGGGCACTTTTAAAATTTTCATTTTAGACCAAAATCGATGGGTCCGGGGCTTAGGGAATTTCTCATATGCCCCAAAACCGTTGAAGCTCCTGTTCAAAAATCATGCTCCGAAATCAATTTTTTTCATCTCAGGGATTCATTTTGGGATGGTAACTAAAGTTAAAACAGAAATAGTGGCACTTTAAAAATTTTCATTTTTAACCAAAATCGATGGGTCCGTGGCTTAGGGAATTTCTCATGCCACAAAACCGTTGAAGCTCCTGTTCAAAAATCATGCTCCGAAATCAACTTTTTTCATCTCAGGGATTCATTTTGGGATGGTAACTAAAGTTTAAAGCAGACATTGGGGCACTTTTAAAATTTTCATTTTTAACCAAAATCGATGGGTCCGTGGCTTAGGGAATTTCTCATGCCACAAAACCGTTGAAGCTCCTGTTCAAAAATCATGCTCCGAAATCAGCTGTTTTCATCTCAGATTCATTTTGGGATGGTAACTAAAGTTAAATGCAGACATTGGGGCACTTTTAAAATTTTCATTTTTGACTATTATCGATGGGTCCGGGGCTTATGGAATTTCTCATGTGCCACAAAACCGTTGAAGCTCCTGTTCAAAATCATGCTCCGAAATCAACTTTTGTCATCTCATATATATATACATTCCTTTACTTCATACTTAATAATTTTTTGGGTGCAAAAACAAGTGGGTTCAATTAGCATTATCAACCTAAGGCAGATGAGTTATGTCATTTTTTTGTTTAAATTTAACCTTAAAGTATATATAAAAGGATATCAAAGAAAAATAATAGGAATTTGTATATCTGTAGGAGTATTTTAATGTTTAATTATAATTCGCTCGTTAAAACCGAAAAAAATTATCATTAGGTATAAATTTTGCCCGCCAGGGGAGTATTTTCATTTGTATATTTCTTTGTATATGTGCAAACTTCTAATTACACATAGGGGAATATTCAGTTAGCTGCGATAACCTGTTTTTTTGCGCAAACAAATTCAATTTTACTGCAAATTGTAAGAGACCCCTATTCAATTAGCCGCAATAATTTGTCTATAAGTTTACTGTACATTTCACTTCATTTACTCCGGGCAGTGCAAAGTTGGGGAAAAGCTCTATTTTACGGTAAAAATGCCAGGATTTGGTTCAGAATGCCCTGGGACAGCTACACGTTCACAGCAAGAAATTTCACACAAATCCTGTTTTCACAAATTTTTTAATTCGCACCTATTCAATTCCAAAATCCTAAAAACAGAATTATTACCGTGAAAAGGGTAGGTAAAAATGGGGAAATCAGCCTATACCCCCAAAAATGGCAAACTAACACAGAATAACAGTATAGTGGTGTATTAGAGGTCATATTAAATAGATCTGGGGTACTTAAATTGAGCCAAAGGGCTTTTACAGTATACGCATTTTAAAAAAAAAAAATAGAAAAGCCGTTTTTTCCCCAGCAAAATAAGTGCTCTCATTAAATTTAGGGTACATAGAAATGGGTATAAACATATTTGGCTCATTTTAGGAAACAAAAAAAAAAGAAAAAAAGTGGAAAAAGACTGACTACTCCCACCTGCAAGCCAAAAAACATTTGTCCCACTCATAAACCACCCCAATATACATGTCCCATTCCTTGAATCCCGAATTCGGTCACTTTGCATTCCCCTTCCCCCTGTTATTTTTTGTGATCCTGCCGTATCTATAACAACTATTTTACTGCTGATTTTTCTAAGTCTCCCGCATTGGGTTAAGATAAATACTGTGTTATTAGGATAAGAACATGTGCTTTAAAAAAAAAAAGTAAAAAATAAAAGCCACTACACTACGTTACAAATGCAGAACATTTTATATATGAGAAACACAGGAAACAACCACCACTGTGACATGCGCTAAGGACTGTAGCTATGGCAACACATGAATAGTGATGTATTGTTACCGTAGTAAAATTATATAACCTTGTTAAAAGAGTATACAGTATCCAATTGGATGCAAAAATGTACACACTGTAATGAAGAAAAATATATGGCTTTTATTGGCTAACTACTCTTGAAATAAACAAAATATTTTATGCCAACTGTCGTACCCTTACTAGAATGTATCCATTCAGAAACCCAAAAAACATAATTTTAGTAATTTACCGCATCAAACCGTTCAGAATTTAAACAAAAAACCGTGGAGTCCTCTGAAGAGCCCAGCTTGGTAAGGTATGTTGACGAGGTAGGCTTGGTATATTAAAGGTTAATGGTAGTTTTCATTTTTAATGAGAGAATTATAATTAAACGTTAAAATACTCATACAGGCACTCAAGATCCCATTATTTTTCTTATTACATAGCCTTTTAAAGTATACTTTAAGGTTCAATTTAATAAAAAAAGGCACAAAATAACTCAATAATAATTATTAAGTATGAAGTAAAGGAAAGTATAATGAACTCTCGGAGTCAGGCAAGATTGATAACACATTTTTTACTGGAATCTCCATATTTTGATTGGCAATGGGTCAAAATTAAAAAGTGATACATGGTTTAGGCACTGAGATGAGAATTTTTTTTCAGATACACCTCAGAATAAACAGCATCAGGAGCGGCATTTCCTAGCAATTTTTCAAAACTTTGACCCCCTATATCTCAAAACTGTGAGGTCTAGAGAAGAAAAGATTGGCATGGGTTAATAGCTACATGGTAATATCAAGTGTACAAAGTATCATGAAAATCTGGGTCTGTGGGTATTATGCCTGGGTGAACTGACATGTAATGACCCTGAGGGATTTCGTGCATGCACTGTATATTATATATCTAAAGTCACCTCTATTCATGCCCCCTTGCACTTTAACTGAAAAATCCCATCACTAATGTTCCTAAATCCTCAAATTCATCTGCAGCAAATACTCAAATAGCTAAGGATTTAATGAAACCCTGGACCTAATTCAGATCTGATCGCAGCAGCAAATTTGTTAGCTAATGAGCATGTGCACTGCAGGTGGGGCAGATATAACATTTGCAGAGAGAGCTAGATTTGGGTGGGTTACTTTGTTTCTGTGCAGGGTAAATACTGGCTGCTTTATTTTTACACTGCAATTTAGATTTCAGTTTAAACACACCCCACCCAAATCTAACTCTCTCTGCACATGTTACATCTGCCCCCCCTGCAGTGCATATGGTTTTGCCCATTAGCTAACAAATTTGCTGCTGCGATCTGATCTGAATTAGGCCCATAGTGTAGTCTTTCTGCAAGGTCTGGAAACACCCGGCACTTATATCACAACTCCTCTGTGTACCTGGCTCTTCAGATTTTTTTTTTATTATTAAATTGTTACTTTTTCACCTCCTTGGGATCAGATTCTTGCGCTGGATGGACAGTCCCTCCCATTCCCTTTTCCCCCCATGACATATGTCACCCTTACCTTCCTTTGCCTCCCTTGTTGTCGTGTAACACTCCAACACAATAAAATAAACTAAAACACTGCAGTTATGTGACACTTCTCCAACTCTGGTTCTTCTCTTCCTACATGATGTAACGCAAGTCTTTTTTGTTTTATGTTTGCCAACTTTGTTCATTAGCCTCTGTTATACTATCTGCATTCAAAATTAAAGCACCAATACAAGCACATTCCAAAACAGTGATTTCTGAACAATAAACAAAGTTTATTGGAGAATGCAGAACCATTTCAGCATTTTCTATAAAATGTACATAACTATAATGTTTTGATTAACAGTCATCATGTACACGCAAATAAACAAAAAAAGCTTGATGTATCTATACATTACATATATATTCCTCCTGCCTCTGGATAATAACTTTCAATAGTTTCCCCATAGGACCCAGTACAGTTTTGGCAGTTGCACAGGGGACTGCTCCAAGGCACAAGGTCACATGCCAGTGTGCTGAAAGCTAAAGAGCTGCCTTTAAAAGTGACCTCCCTGGCCATAGATCCAAGGTGAATTGCTGGAACACTAGTAGACAACATTTCAGATGTGGCGCTCAAGGACAGTGCTTGGAAAAACTGGCTTACTGTATTGAACAGTACTCCCGGACAGGGCACAAAATAATCCAGGACGCCAAGAACAGATCATTGGACGTGTTACCAACATCCGACTCCCAGAGCTGGTTACGTGTGGAATAAAAATACTTTGACACTCCATTGGGTGTTGGCCATGTGAGATGTAGAGGATACAGATGTTATACAGAAGAATATTAACGTGTGTCCATCGCATAGTCCCCTAGAGGAGGTGTGACAAGTCCCATAAAAGGTGCGAATGGCAGCCATAGCACTAGACAAGCACGTCTATTGGGCTTAGGTAGACTCGTCAAACCAGGGAAAGCTTTTTCATAGTCCTCCACCTGTCCTTTATCATGACGGATGTACGGTTTCGAAAAGCATAATTACGAAGAATTTTGGACCAGTTGCCTTCACCATATTTCTTAACACCACACCTAATCCATTCTGTTTCTTCAACTGTCCATTTCTGAAAGTAAAAACAGCAATTGCCACCTTAACCATATTTATTTTTTTACAAGCAGAGGTAATGCAAATACTTTACAATCCCAGGAAATGCTGTTTAAAACCGCACTAAAGTAAAAAAATGGAAATATATATATATAAAACTTTTCAAGGCCAGCACTCCAATACAAACATTGCTTACCCCGGTGCAAGTCTAAGATCCACGGCAAGATCCCACTATATACTCCACGACGACGGCACACAGGGGCTAAATAATTGTCCACTCCAAAAGCAGTTTTGCCAACGTTTCAAAGTTTATACTTTTTCGTCAGGGCTACTAGCGTCTACTCCGTCGTTGTGGAGTATATATATATATATATATATATATATACACATACATACACACACACACACACACACACATACATACAGAGGAAAAACCACAGCACTCACCGCATCAGAAGCAGGGCACAGCTATGCACTTACCACTCACAGGGTGGGGTGCATGTAACACTGCACTCTCCACCACAGAAGCGGGGTACACAGCTGTACTTACCACTCACAGGGCGGGGTGCATAGCTGTGCCCCGCTTCTGGTGCGGTGAGTGCTGTGGTTTTTCCTCTGTATGTATATGAAGGGGTTAATCTATGGTTAGCTCTTATTAACCGTGGCCACTAGCTTTCTCATGCACCGCTGTGTGGACTTTATTATCCTGAACCTGTCTCAGCTGTTTTTTAGCAATCATCTTTGAGCCAGTGCAATAGGTGACTAGTGTGCCTTTAAAAGCCATAAAGTCTGTGGCAGGTACACATTACATCTAGCAGGCAGATGATGCAGCAGTGTGGTAGTCAGGTTTTAAGACTCTGTGATAGTGTAGGACCTGCATGAAGGTGGGGTACCTTGAAAATCGGTATGCGGGCTTCCGTGCATTGGCCAATCCACCAACTAAACCCCCATCATTTATTTATTGAATTGTTGAGGATAAGTGAGTTTACTTTGGTGAGTGCTGGGTTCTCTGTTTGTATATATATATATATATATATATATATATATATATATATATTGTGACAAGAACACTGGGATAGTGTTTGAGGGCAGGTATATTTGTCCCAGGTTCTTGTCTTACATGTTTTAGAAAATGTTAACTTCTAGGAAAAATGCTTTTTGTTTTGTCTGAACCTTTTCAGTTTGCTGTAAAAGCTGGGTAAAGGCTCTGAGAGAGAGATAAGGCGAGTTCTAGACATTGGGCCCAGTTCGGGTCTTTGGCCTCACAGAGGGCTAATCAGGGTTTCAGCTGTGTAAGAGTGTTATAGTGCTTCTAACCTGATTAGTATGGGCAGACTGCCTGGGAAGGCTGCAGGATCTGTGTGTGAGAGACACGCTTTCTGATGCAAGTGAGCTGTACAGTATGTACTGAAGAACTCTGTTTTGTTTAGTGACAGTTAGGAATATCTTATGTTTAGTTAGTGCCGGACAGGCAAGGTATTTTTATTTTGGGGTTTGTTTTATTTTCTGTTTCATTAAAACTGGCCGGGGTCAGTTGTACCAGAAACTGGACTTGTGTTGTTCCTCAGCTGCTGCATGCTGCCATATTCCCCAGGAAAAGGCGCCTTGCACCCCTACAGTGTTACAACTTGGTGGAGAATGCGAGCACACCGTTCTGCGCATAAGTGAAAGCAGCAGCTTGGTGAGGCCTGCAGAAAACGGTGGTTTATGCAGATACAGCCCAGTGTGAAGTTACTGAGACTCACCCCTGAGGGTTTGATATATGTCCTGGGTGAAAGCAGCTGCAAAGCCGCCTGAAAAATCTGTCGACATGGAGGATCTGCTTAAAGCCTTGCTGCAAGCTACAGCGGCTCAGCAGGAGGCCAACCGACAGCAGCAGGTGGCAATGGAGGAAAATTGGAGACTACAGCAGGAGGCCAACAGACAGCAGCAGGTGGCAATGGAGGAAAATATAAGACAGCAGCAGGTGGCAATGGAGGAAAATAAGAGACAACAGCAGGCAGTTGTTGATGAACTTTACAGGCAACAGCGTCAGGATAGAGAGGCCTTAGCAGAAGTGGTGCAGAGACTTGCAGCTCGGGTTGGAGATGTGGCCGTCAGTGCTCCAACCAGCTCTAGTTCTATACGGGCCAGTCACTTCCTGCAGAAAATGACAGAGGCTGATGATGTGGAGGCCTATCTGACCACGTTTGAAAGGACTGCCGAGCGTGAGAACTGGCCGAAAGCACAGTGGGCCAGTCTGCTGGCACCTTTCCTGTCAGGTGAGCCCCAAAAAGCTTACTTTGATTTAAGCCCTGCTGAGGCTCGGGACTATGATAAACTAAAGACTGAGATCCTGACCCGCCTGGGAGTCACGCTGTCAGTACGAGCACAACGGGTGCACCGTTGGCTGTACGCCATGGAGAAGCCTCCGCGCTCCCAGATGCACGACCTTATTCAGCTAACAAAAAAATGGCTACAGCCAGAGACATTAACTGGTCCCCAGATGGTGGAAAGAGTCGTCATGGACCGCTACTTGAGATCTTTGCCCATGGTCCTGCGCAAGTGGGTGAGCCATGGAAACCCGGGTACTGCTGACCAATTAGTGGACATGGTAGAGAGGTATTTGGCAGCAGAGGAACTACTGATGACCACCCAGCAACCCATAGATCCTCGACAGCGCCCTTCAGTAAAGACTGGTAAGACTGTTCCGTGGGAAAACGTTGCTGGGCGGTTAAGAGAACGCAAGGCTGGAGAGACTGTAAACACTGGCCCTGGAAACAGGCCAATGGGGCTAGAACGGTCTATGCTGCCCAAATGGGTTGATAATCGTGTGGTTAAATGTTTTAGGTGTGGTATGCCAGGTCATGTTATTGCCAATTGCCCAGTCACGCAAGAACCCATGCAATGTGATGCTGCCTTTGAATGTCGCAGAATGTCTTTCTTTGCTAGGTTAGCCTGTACTGTGGTACCTTCACCTGAGCTGGAAAAACAAATGTGCGATGTGTTCTTAGAGGGTAACCGGGTAGAGGCCTTGCTAGATTCAGGAAGTTTAGTTACCCTTGTGAAAGCTGGGTTAGTGAACCCCTTAAAGGTCCAGCAAATACCTATTGGGGTAACTTGCATACATGGGGATACCCAACATTATGCCACTGCTGAGGTGAATATAGAAACTTGTTGTGGGTCAGCAATGGTTAAAGTGGGACTGGTCCCTACCTTGGTGCATGAGGCCATAATAGGGAGGGATTTTCCTCATTTTTGGAAACTGTGGGAATCACGGTTATCAACAGATGTGAGAAGTAAAAACCCAGTTGATAATACCGGTGATTTTATGGATGTACGTGGGTCTTCGGAACTTTCTGTCCCTTTGCCTTTTGCTAGTTTGGCTGGGGAAGTGACAGATGGGGAGTCCAGTGAGGACCCTCTTGCCGGGAACAGAGACATAGTAGTTAGAACTGAAAGCGTGCCTGACCTGGAGGTAAAGAAGGATCTGTTTGCGTCTGAACAGTTAAAGGATCCTACCTTAATAAAGGCTAGAGAGAATGTTAAGATTGTTAATGGGGAACCTGTGGTACCAGGTGACAGGGTTACGTATCCCCACATGGCCATCTGTAATGAGCTCTTGTACCACATTGTCAAAAGGGGTGAGGATGTGGTGGAACAGCTGGTAGTTCCCCAGCCTTATCGGAGAACGGTACTAGATTTAGCTCATAGTCACGTTACCGCAGGACATTTAGGGGCAGAAAAAACCACTGAAAGAGTTTTACAAAGGTTCTTTTGGCCAGGGGTTTATAAAGAAGTGTCTGAATATTGTTCTTCCTGTCCTGAATGCCAGTATCATGCCCCTAGACCCCATTTCAGGAGCCCACTAGTTCCCATGCCTATTATAGAGGTCCCGTTTGACAGAATAGCCATGGATCTCGTGGGGCCCTTGTTAAAGTCTGCTCGGGGCCATCAGTATATCCTGGTAATTATGGACTATGCCACTCGATATCCTGAGGCTGTCCCATTACGCACTATCACAACCAAGGCGATAGCTAGGGAGCTGGTGCAGGTATTTAGTAGAGTGGGAATACCAAAAGAAATTTTGACTGACCAAGGTACTCCATTTATGTCAAGGATCATGAAAGAATTGTGCAAGTTATTTAAGGTCACTCACCTCAGGACGTCCATCTACCATCCCCAAACTGACGGGTTGGTGGAAAGGTTTAATAAAACATTAAAAAGTATGTTAAAAAAGGTTGTTGAGAGAGATGGGAAAAACTGGGATTGTTTGTTGCCCTACTTGTTAATGGCCATCAGAGAAGTCCCTCAGTCCTCTACGGGGTTTTCTCCATTTGATTTGTTGTATGGTAGACACCCCAGAGGGCTGTTGGATATTGCCAAAGAGACGTGGGAAGGACAGCCCACTCCTTATAGAAGCGTTATTGAGCATGTAACACAAATGCAGGATAGGATTGCAGCCGTGGTACCTGTTGTCAGAGAGCACATGGAACAGGCCCAAAGTGCTCAACAGAGGGTCTATAACCGGAGTGCCAAGATACGGGAATTTGCTCCTGGAGATAGAGTTCTTGTTTTGGTACCCACTGTGGAAAGCAAATTCCTAGCTAAATGGCAGGGTCCATTTGAGATTAGGGAAAAAGTGAATGAGGTTAATTACAAAGTATACCAGCCGGGAAAGAGAAAACCCGAACAGATCTACCATGTTAACTTAATCAAACCCTGGAAAGATAGGTTGTCTCTGTCAGCGGAGCCTTGCCCTTCGGTGTCTTCACCCCGGTTGCTTCCCGCAGTGAAGGTGTCAGAGACATTATCAGCTGATCAGAACAATCAGGTTAAAGAATTTCTCATCCAAAATAGGGAGGTATTTTCAGAGCTGCCTGGCCGAACGACCATAATAAAACATGACATTGTCACAGAACCAGGGGTCAGGGTTCATTTAAAGCCATATAGGATTCCTGAAGCTCAGCGAGAAGCTATTTCTAAGGAAGTTAAAACCATGTTAGAACTTGGAGTCATAGAGGAGTCTAACAGTGAGTGGTCCAGTCCCATAGTGCTCATCCCGAAGCCCGACGGTAGCATACGCTTCTGTAATGACTTTCGTAAGTTAAATGAGGTGTCCAAGTTTGACGCATACCCCATGCCCCGTGTGGATGAGCTTGTAGAAAGGCTGGGAGCAGCCAGGTTTCTCACCACATTGGACCTGACCAAAGGTTACTGGCAAATACCTTTATCTGATAGCGCCAAAGAAAAAACAGCCTTTTCGGTTCCGGAGGGGCTGTACCAGTATAAGATGTTACCCTTTGGGTTGCATGGGGCTCCAGCAACCTTTCAACGGGCGATGGATAAAATTTTGAGGCCCCATAGAAAATATGCAGCTGCCTATTTGGATGATGTGGTAATTCACAGTACAGACTGGGGGTCCCATTTGGTTAAAGTACAAGCAGTAATGGACTCAATCAGAGAGGCAGGGTTAACTGCTAACCCAAAGAAGTGCTGCCTCGCAATGGAGGAGGTCAAATACTTGGGCTTCACCATAGGCAGAGGTCTGATTAGGCCCCAATTGAATAAAGTTGATGCTATTCAAAACTGGCCTCGTCCAGTGAATAAAAAACAGGTAAGGGCTTTTTTGGGAATTACTGGGTACTATAGACGGTTTATTCCTAATTTTGCGACCACAGCGGTGCCGTTGTCAGACCTTACCAAAGGGAAGCAGTCAAATGTGGTGAAATGGAACCCTGATGCAGAAAAGGCGTTCCAAGCGTTAAAAGTGGCTGTGTGTTCACAACCGGTGTTGATAACACCAGATTTTTCAAAAGAATTTGTGGTACAGACAGATGCCTCAGAGGTAGGGATAGGTGCTGTGCTGTCCCAAACCAGAGATGGGGACGAACACCCTATCATTTATTTGAGTAGGAAACTCAATGAGCATGAAAAAAGGTATGCCATTGTGGAAAAGGAGGCTTTGGCCATTAAGTGGGCACTAGATACCTTGAGATATTACCTCTTGGGCAGACAATTCAGACTAGTGACAGACCATGCCCCTTTAAAATGGATGTATGTAAATAGAGGCAAGAATGCTCGTGTAACTAGATGGTTTCTAGCGTTGCAGGACTTTAAGTTTACTGTCGAACATAGACCGGGAACACAATTGGCCAACGCAGATGCATTGTCTCGCATCTTCTGTTTGGGGGCTACAAGTGTTCCGGCCCCTAGGTCGAAACAGGGGAGGGGGATATGTGACAAGAACACTGGGATAGTGTTTGAGGGCAGGTATATTTGTCCCAGGTTCTTGTCTTACATGTTTTAGAAAATGTTAACTTCTAGGAAAAATGCTTTTTGTTTTGTCTGAACCTTTTCAGTTTGCTGTAAAAGCTGGGTAAAGGCTCTGAGAGAGAGATAAGGCGAGTTCTAGACATTGGGCCCAGTTCGGGTCTTTGGCCTCACAGAGGGCTAATCAGGGTTTCAGCTGTGTAAGAGTGTTATAGTGCTTCTAACCTGATTAGTATGGGCAGACTGCCTGGGAAGGCTGCAGGATCTGTGTGTGAGAGACACGCTTTCTGATGCATGTGAGCTGTACAGTATGTACTGAAGAACTCTGTGTTTTGTTTAGTGACAGTTAGGAATATCTTATGTTTAGTTAGTGCCGGACAGGCAAGGTATTTTTATTTTGGGGTTTGTTTTATTTTCTGTTTCATTAAAACTGGCCGGGGTCAGTTGTACCAGAAACTGGACTTGTGTTGTTCCTCAGCTGCTGCATGCTGCCATATTCCCCAGGAAAAGGCGCCTTGCACCCCTACAGTGTTACAATATATATATATATATATATATATATAGATATAGGGACCATTTAGAAAACTATTAGTACTTTTATACTTCTTCATGAGGGGATTGCAGATTATAGGTTTATCGGCATGAACCGAACAAAGAGTAGTGTGAATAAAGCGGTTTCCATGACAACAATGAGGGTAAGTCAGGTCCGGTCACTGCTCCGTTCTGTGCCACATAGTACAACTTTGCGAATGCACAGGACCAGGATGCAGGGACAGCATCAGACTGTCCATGATTGACAGACTGATGCAGTTTGGGGGCGGCGACGGATTCAGTTTTTGAAAAGGGGAGCATCTCGCCGCCATTTATGGGAAGGAAATAGGCCAAGGATCTACGTCGTTGCAGAGATTTCCTGTGCTCCGCAACGGGTGGCTTGCGCATGCCATGGGTGCTACAAGCCACCCAATGGTGAGTGGTTGATATGATGCTGCATCCTAGGATGCAGTTTGGCTCACTACTGCAGCAGGAAGTGTCTGCTTGTAACAGACGCCTCCTGCTGCATTTGTATACAGAGCTATTGCTGCAGCAGCAGTGATAGCAACTCCAACCACAACTGAATCAGGCTCAATATGTGGCAGGGGTAGACCACAGGAACTAATAATAATAATAATAATAATAATAATAATATAGCTGTCTCACCTGTTTCCTTACAACAGGGCTGGATGTGTTGTTGGTCGCTTTCGAAGCTCCTCTTTCTACAGAAACTATTCAGAAACAAAAAGGTTTCACTCATTGGTGAGAAATGAAAACAAAGTGAGAACTTTTACTTATACATAGATAAATTCACTGCTGTCTCTACTTTTCTCAGTGAATGATTACTGACAGCACCTTCAATGTAAACCTAGGACACCATTTTCACAATACCCTATATTGGGTATAGAGTGTGACCCTGTGCGGACAAACACCTCCATTATCTCCCTGTGCTTGACCATGAGAGCCCACCAAGGTGTATGTATGCCCATTCCTCTAATTCTTTCAATTACAGGATACATAACATTGTTAACAGGCAATTTATGATTGGCCATTAACACAGGGAGGCATGCAGATGGACGTGGCTGAACTTACTCTCTGGCCGGAAAAGGGCATCCTCATCGCTCCAGGTGTCTTGCTCTGAAACATTCGACGATTTGTTTACTATGCAATCTTTGGAACTGTGGAGAAAACACATACACTATGTTTTATGGCATAGCGGAAGTTTCATTCCAGCATTTTACTAATAGAAAAGTTAAAACACCTGCAGCACACTATGGGCCTGATGCAGAGTTGTACGACACCGCACAGTTACAAGGAAGTGGTTGTGCAATACCGTAAAACTAATATGCTAATGCAGCAGGAGACGTCTGGTGTAAATAGATGCCTCCTGCCTGCTTCTGTGAGCCGCTGGTGTGTCTCAAGACGCACCCATCGTATCATTCTGCATGACGCTTAAAAAGGTGCTTTGCTATTTTAAAAATGAAAATAAATATGCCTTCTATGTGGGATTGCTTCAAAACGGTAAATGTGTCACAAGGGTGACAATGACAACTAAAGTGCAATTCAGGAGCCCCTCCTCATAGTAGAGCCGTGAGCCAGTTTATGCCTAGGAATAATTGCAGGGATGATCAGAGGTGATGAATGACAAAGCTAGTGCCTAAACCAGGGGTGGGGAACCTCCGGCCCTCCAGCTGTTGTTGAACTACACATACCAGCATGCCTTGCTACAGTTTTGCTATTTGGTCATGCTAAAACTGTTGCTGGGCATGCTGGGATGTGTAGTTCAACAACAGCTGGAGGGCCAAAGGTTCCCCATGCCTGGCCTAAACATTCACACAATGAAAATAGTCAGTACATTTACCAGGCTCTAGAAGTGCTAACCACGGCTATGCAAGGCCACAAAATGCATTCAATGATACATAAACATAGCAGGCTAAGGTAAAGGCCGCCGGTAGAACGAAATTTTTTGACGCGTCTGAAGAGACGCAAAAAAAAATACACGATAAATAGGGGATTAACAGGTGCTGGACCCTGTTAACAGAAATCTGTTGACTTTATGGATTTTGTGTGTCAACTTTTTAGTAAGTCAACAAGTTTTAAAAAGGGGTTCGGGTGAAAGAGAGGCTGGAATTTAATAGCCTTAGACAATAAAGCCCGAGGCTACCGCCCTTTTTCACCCCTCCCCACCACTAACCTAAAGAAGATAAATATCCCCCCCCCCCACCCACACAAAATACATTACACAATATACTCCATCAATGTGTACTCATGTCCCAACTCACAACTAAGCTGCAACTTTATTAATTCTCCGCTAAAATTCTTAACTACAGTATTAGAGGTAAACATGGGGCAGATCGCCAATTCTCCTCAATATAAGCAACAAATGTGCCCTTTTCCCTAGATCTTATTACTCTAGATTGGAAGAGGGGAGTTTAATTGCTTACATCAGCCTCCTCTTAGGTGTCACGGGTGAGCTGAACAATCTCCGAGCAGATGAACTGGCATGGTTTTGCGGTGTCCGATTAAGCAGACTTGCACTCTCCTCTTCGCTGTCACTTTCCTGCTGACTGTCCTGTTCCATCACCAGCTGGTGCAGAGTCACTGAACATCTCCGTTTTCCAATCACATTTGAGTTCAAGGAACCCTCTTTAGGAGGAGAAGAATGGGGCTTGGTCACATCTGACTCCAAGGAACCCTCCTTAGGGGAGGAAGAATGGGGCTCGTTACCGTTAGGAATTTTGGTAGAGGGTGTTTGGAAAGGGGTGGTTTGTCTACACAAATCTGTCTCACATAGTGTTTGGAATTTGACATCTGGATTCTCATCTTGATAGAGTAATGTGAATTTAGATCTTAGAGAAGAGAGGCTATAGGCTGGGCCACAGTCTGTTTGTGACCTGGAGGGAGGAGAAGGACACACAGCTCAGAATTGTTTGTTGCAAAGATCACAAATACAGTATCTAGATGAGAGGACAACTACATCTCAAAGCAAATTTGCCATGCTGGTCAACACTATGGGGGTAATTCAAAGTTGATCGCAGCAGGAAATTTTTTAGCAGTTGGGCAAAACCATGTGCACTGCAGGAGGGGCAGATATAACATGTGCAGA
The DNA here is from genome assembly GCF_028390025.1 of Pseudophryne corroboree. Taxonomy (NCBI): domain Eukaryota; kingdom Metazoa; phylum Chordata; class Amphibia; order Anura; family Myobatrachidae; genus Pseudophryne; species Pseudophryne corroboree. Next base: position 291,104,131 of record NC_086454.1, read on the forward strand.
GAGAGTTAGATTTGGGTGGGGTGTGTTCAAACTGAAATCTAAATTGCAGTGTAAAAATAAAGCAGTCAGTATTTACCCTGCACAGAAACAAAAATAACCCACCCAAATCTAACGCTCTCTGCAAATGTTATATCTGCCCCCCCTGCAGTGCACATGGTTTTGCCCAATTGCTAACAAAATTGCTGCTGCGATCAACTCAGAATTACCCCCTATATGAGGAATTCAATTAGCTGCAGGGAGGGCAAGTTGCTGTTGCAACTGAGTGGAAAAATTGGCAACAGCACCGGACATTACCTCCCTCGCAGTCTGATCTCGCATTTTTTATTCTTTTATGCAGCCCTATGGGGATGCGAAAAAAAAGTGGCATGACAGGACTGATGGCTAATTGAATTCCCTCCTATAAATCAAGGCAACAGGTGTACAAGTAAACCCACTAATGACTTTCTTCTCCGTACAGATACAGACATCAGCATCTGCATAACCACCTATATCATCCTGACGTAGGCCTGCTGTATTTAGGACCATTGAATGAGTTTGGTGGCCCTGCCTAACCTGGTTTCTGCACCTCTGGAGCCTGATTCATTATACAGTGAAAATGAATGATGAAGTGTTTGTTAAAACCCCAGCTTTGTCTCACCTCATTTCTAATCACTACTTCACGGCAGACCATTATTCTTCTGCTTATAGTTGTAGAGTATAAGCAGTAGGGATCGCCCAAAAGGATAAGTAACTGCCTCTGAAAACTTTGTGATAACTGGAAATAACTTGGAGACCATGACCCCATGTACCTATTACAAATGTTACAAGAGGTCAGTACCCGTATAAAAAGGCTAGGCACCGCAGGTTACATCTACAGCAAGAGATCTGTTCACAGAGACCCTAGTGCTAAATAGCATTAATTCAGTTATCACTGTTCATGGATTATAGATGGGATAGTACTGTATATATCTACTGTACTGAGAAGTCACATATGTGTCCATGTGTAATGGCATGAGTCTGCAATCCAAATGCATTTATAGCAGGCATAGATCTGTAACAACTTATCATATCCATTAAAGTCTACGGCAGTGCTTCTCAAATCTAGTCCTCAGGACACGTTTTCCATATCTCCTTGCTGGTGCACTGGTGTATTCATTACAGATTACACATTTAACGGAAAAATCCACTGGTCACGCTATTTATTTAACTTTTGATTCTGTGAGGAAACCTGGAAAACATGCACTTTTAGTGTCCTGAGGACTGGTCTAAGGAATGGGAGCATTTCATACATAGAGATAAGAAGCCTGTATAGTGTGGATGGTGATTCCATGCAGAAGATAAGGTGAGATATTAAAAGTGATACAATGGTAAAAAGATAATAGTTGTTTTTTTTCTAGTGCGGATTAGAAAATGAAAACACACACATAGGCGGGATGTAATGCCACCCGAGTTCAGCGGCCTTGCAGGATGCTGTCCGAACTCAGGCTTTTTTTAAAGGGGCAATCACTTACAAGGCATGGTTTTGCCTTGTAAGTGATTGCTCCTTTAAAAAAACTTCCAAGTTCATCCTGCATCCCACACGGCCGCCGAACTCAGGCGACATTACATCCCACCAATGACTGGATACTAGCGTGATAGCTTCTTCCATTACTGCAAACTTGGTGCCAGCTTTCACAAATATCTTCTAGTTGCTCCAATTTTGTTTTATAGCGGTATTCACAACAGTCTTATATTACAGTCCTATATGATTCCAAATCGATTATAACGTAAACATAGTATAAAGTAAATGCTGGTACAACCAATCACATGAGATGTACTCACACAACTCCCTTTGGTGTATTAGTTGAATCTTTGTGATGGGACTTTGGGGTTTTGAGTTTTGATGTACTCGGGGACTCATTCTGAACTTGCTCATTTTCCATTCTCTGCTTGGGTTGTAATTTTGGGGTCTGGGGCCCCTTGGACTCCGCATTTAAGTCAGCATGACCCTTCTGGGCAACCTAAAAACAATACTAGGTTAATAAAAAGCCATTTGGATATAGTGATGGGCGCTGCCACAGAAACCTTAGACGGATTTCTCTTGAGCGAAAAGCGGTCAGCTAAAATTAATTTAAAAAACGTAAAAAAAAAAAAACAAACACACACACCACAAGCAGAAGTATAAACTACTTAAGTTTCATTTAAATGCTCTAGTTCTCCACAGAAGTACTCAGAGTGCATTACTGTGTGGTAACTTAATGAAGTTTTTGTTTTTTGAAAAAACAAATTAATGTTTAAAGAATTAAAACGCCATCTTTGAGACCCAAGTTCTGATTAGATTTATTTCCACTCAATGTTATCTAAAATTGGATTTTAATTACCTACCGGTAAAGCCTTTTCTCGTAGTCCGTAGAGGATACTGGGGTTCCATTTAGTGCCATGGGGTATAGACGGGTACACTAGGAGCCATGGGCACTTTAAGAATTTGATAGTGTGGGCTGGCTCCTCCCTCTATACCTCTCCTACCAGACTCAGTCTAGGAAACTGTGGCCGAGGAGACAGACATACTTTGTGAGGAGAGAAAGATATAGTGGTGAGATTCCGAACCATCACACACAAACAGAGGAAAGCTATGCTAATCCAACTTTAAACAGGAACAGCAACAGCTGAACCAATACTTATCCAAGTAACAGTGCAGGAAGAACGAAGCACCGGGCGGGCGTCCAGTAACCTCTACGAACTACAAGAACAGGATTTATTGGTAGATAATTAAAATCCTATTTTCTCTCGCGTCCTAGAGGATACTGGGGTTCCATTTAGTACCATGGGGATGTACCAAAGCTCCCAAACTGGGTGTGAGAGTGCGGAGGTTCCTGCAGAACTGACTGACCAAACTGAAGGTCCTCAGGGGCCAAAGTATCGAACTTGTAGAACTTCGCAAACGTGTTCAAACCAGACCAAGTCGCCACTCGGCAAAGCTGTAAAGCCGAGACACCCCGGGCAGCTGCCCAGAAAGGATCCACCGACCTAGTAGAGTGGGCCTGTACAGATTTTGGAACCGGCAAACCTGCCGTGGAATAAGCATGCTGGATAGTGAGCCTGATCCAGCGTGCAATTGTCTGCTTTGGAGCAGGACACACAATTTTATTGGTATCATAGAGAATGAACAGCGAGTCAGATTTTCTGCGATGAGCTGTCCTCTTTATATATACCTTCAAAGCCCTCACAACATCCAAAGACTCTGAAGCAGCAGAAGTGTCGGTGATAACCGACACCACAATAGGTTGGTTGATATGAAACGCAAACACCACTTTCGGAAGAAATTGCTGACGAGTTCTGAGTTCAGCTCTGTCCTCATGGAAAATTAAATAGGGACTTCTGCGAGACAAAGCCCCCAGCTCTGACACACATCTTGCTGAAGCCAAGGCCAACAGTGTGACAGTCTTCCATAAAAGATATTTTACGTCCACCTCCTGTAAAGGTTCAAACCAGTCCGACTGGAGGAACTGCAGCACCAAATTGAGATCCCAAGGTGCCGTGGGAGGCACAAAGGAGGTTGGATGCGCAGAACACCTTACAAAAACGTCTGGACCTCAGGGAGAGAAGACCATTGTTTTTGAAAGAAAATGGACAAAGCCAAAATATGGACTTTTACGGAGTACAGACGTAGGCCCACATCCACACCTGCCTGCAGAAAAAGCAGGAAACGTCCCTGGTGAAATTCCGCCGAAGAATAAGTTCTGCTCTCACACCAAGAGACGTATTTCTTCCAAATACGGTGGTAACGTTTTGACGTTACCCCCTTCCAGGCTTGGATCAGTCGGGATAACTTTGTTAGGGATCCCTCTACTGGCTAGAATCAGCCGTTCAACTTCCATGCAGTAAACGTAGACGTTTCCTTGACAAAGACGCCAGGAGCGTCGAAACGCGTCGACGGTGGTGATAAACAGGACATAGCACATCAGCCTTGTCAGCACATTTCTGGTCTAACATCACCAGGAGGGTGAGATTATCCCGGGATTCCACTCTCCAAGAATTGGTGACTATGTATACAATCTGACCGTTTGAAGCTGATTAGAAAAAGATGACAACGTTCCTGCATTTTTTTTATTTTTTCTGTTTTATTGTTAAAATAAATGTCAATATTTTTAATTATTAGGCATTCGGATGCATACTTATACAGTGTAATCCAATAAAGACATCAGAGGAGATTAAAAGGGAAAAGATACCTTTATGCGCTTTCACCAAGTTAGCTTACAAGTAAGCTTCATGTAAGCATGTATTGGTGGTACACGTGGTGTCTTTCCTGTTGCTTGAAGGGGAGCAACAATTGGTGGAAGAAAATTGGATTTTAATACCTACCGATAAATCCTTTTCTCTTAGTCCGTAGAGGATGCTGGGGACTCCAAAAGGACCATGGGGTATAGACGGGATCCGCAGGAGACATGGGCACTTTAAGACTTTAAATGGGTGTGAACTGGCTCCTCCCTCTATGCCCCTCCTCCAGACCTCAGTTATAGGAACTGTGCCCAGGGAGAAGGACATTTAGAGGAAAAGGATTTTTGTTATCCAAGGGTGAGACACATACCAGCTCACACCACAACACACCGTACAACATAGCATTTAACTAAGCCAGTTAACAGCATGAACCAAAAAATCAGCAACAGGCTGATTGAAACCAAAACACAACCTTTGTGTAACAAAAGCAATAACTATGAACAAGTACTGCAGATACAGTACGCACTGGGACGGGCGCCCAGCATCCTCTACGGACTAAGAGAAATCCTATTTTCTCCTTCGTCCTAGAGGATGTTGGGGACTCCAAAAGGACCATGGGGTTTATACCAAAGCTTCAGACCGGGCGGGAGAGTGCGGATGACTCTGCAGCACCGAATGAGCAAACATGAGGTACTCATCAGCCAGGGTATCAAACTTGTAGAATTTAGCAAAAAAGTGTTTGAACCCGACCAAGTAGCTGTTCGGCAAAGTTGCAGCGCCGAGACTCCCCGGGCAGCCGCCCAAGATGATCCCACCTTCCTGGTAGAATGGGCCTTCACTGATTTCGGTAACGGCAATCCAGCCATAGAATGAGCATGCCAAATCACACTACAGATCCAGCGTGCAATAGTCTGCTTAGAAGCAGGAGCCCCAATCTTGTTGGAAGCGTACAGGACAAACAGAGCCTCCATTTTCCTAATACGAGCCGTTCTGGCAACATAATTTTTCAAAGCTCTGCCCACATCGAGAGACTTTGAATCAGCCAAGGCTTCAGTAGCCACAGGTACCACAATAGGTTGGTTCAGGTGAAACGAAGAAACCACCTTTGGTAAAAATTGTTGACGAGTTCTCAACTCCGCTCTATCCTCGTGGAAAATTAAATAGGGGCTTTTGTGAGACAAAGCCGCCAACTCCGACACCCGCCTTGCGGACGCCAAGGCCAATTGCATGACCACTTTCCAAGTGAGAAATTTCAACTAAACCGTTTGTAAAGGTTCAAACCAATGTGACATAAGGAACTGTAACACCACGTTAAGGTCCCATGGTGCCACTGGGGGCATATATGGAGGTTGGATGTGCAGCACGCCTTTCACAAAAGTCTGTATTTCTGGAAGCGAGGCCAATTCCTTTTGAAAGAAAATGGATAAGGCCGAAATCTGCACTTTAATGGAGCCTCACTTCAGGCCCGCATCCACACCTGCTTGTAAAAAATGGAGAAATCTACCCAGCTGAAATTCTTCCGTAGGAGCCTTCTTGGATTCACACCAAGGCACATATTTTCTCCAAATACGGTGGTAATGCTTTGCCGTTACCTCCTTCCTAGCTTTCAGTAGAGTAGGGATGACCTCACCGGGAATACCCTTATGCGCTAGGATTGTGCGTTCAACCGCCACGCCGTCAAACGCAACCGCTGTAAGTCTTGGAACACCCACGGCCTCTGCTGTAACAGATCCTCTCTTAGAGGAAGAGGCCAGGGATTTTCTATGAGTAATTCCTGAAGATCCGGATACCAGGCCCTTCGTGGCCAATCTGGAACAACGAGTATCACCTAAACCCTTGTTCTTCTTATGATCCGTATCACCTTTGGGATGAGTGGAAGAGGGGGGAACACATAGACCGACTGATACACCCACGGTGTCACCAGGGCGTCCACTGCTACTGCTTGAGGGTCCCTCGACCTGGAACAATATGTCTGAAGTTTCTTGTTGAGGCGAGACGACATGTCTATTTGAGGAATTCCCCAACGACTTGTCACTTCTGCAAAGACCTCTTGATGAAGACCCCACTCTCCTGGATGGAGATCGTGTCTGCTGAGGAAGTTGCTTCCCAGTTGTCCACGCCTGGAATGAAGACTGCAGACAGAGCGCTTGCCTGTTTTTCTGCCCAGCGAAGTACTTTTGTGGCCTCCACCATCGCCGCTCTGCTCTTTGTTCCGCCCTGGCGGTTTATGTGCGCCACCACTGTTATGTTGTCCGACTGAATCAGGACGGGCAGGCCGTGAAGATGTTCTGCTTGTAGAAGGCCGTTGTAGATGACCCTTAATTCCAGAATGTTTATGTGCAGACAAGCCTCATGGCTTGCCCATTTTCCCTGGAAATTTTGTCCCTGTGTGACTGCTCCCCAACTTCGGAGACTTGCAGCCGTGGTTACTAGGATCCAATCTTGGATCTCGAACCTGCGTCCCTCTAGAAGGTGAGAACTTTGGAGCCACCACAGGAGAGAAATCCTGGCCCTGGGAGACAGGCTTATCTTCCGGTGCATGTGTAGGTGAGACCCGGACCACTTGTCCAACAGGTCCCACTGAAAAACCCTGGCATGGAACCTGCCAAACGGGATGGCCTCGTAGGCCGCCACCATCTTTCCCAGCACCCGAGTGCATTGATGAATCGACACCCTTGCTGGTTTCAGAATCCCCTTGACCATGTTCTGTATTTCCAGAGCTTTTTCCACCTGGACAAAAATTCTCTGCAGTTCCGTGTCCAGAATCATGCCCAAGAACGATAGCCGTGTTGTCGGAATCAACTGTGACTTTGGCAAATTTAGGAGCCAACCATGTTGCTGCAGAACTGTCAGGGAGAGCGCAACGTTTTTTAGTAACTGCTCCTTTGATCTCGCCTTTATCAGGAGATCGTCCAAGTACGGGATAATTGTGACACCCTGCTTGCGCAGGAGCACCATCATTTCCGCCATTACTTTGGTGAAAATCCTCGGGGCCGTGGAAAGACCAAACGGCAACGTCTGAAATTGGTAATGACAATCCTGAACTGCAAACCTCAGGAAAGCCTGATGTGGAGGATATATGGGGACATGTAGGTAAGCATCCTTTATGTCGACTGACACCATAAAATCCCCCCCTTCCAGACTGGAAATCACTGCTCGGAGAGATTCCATCTTGAATTTGAATCTTTTCAAATATAGATTGAGGGATTTTAAATTCAGAATCGGTCTGACCAAGCCATCCGGCTTCGGGACCACGAACAGGCTTGAACAAAACCCTTCTCCCCGATGTGACGGGGGTACCGTGACAATGACTTGCTGTTGACACAGCTTTTGTATTGCAGCGCACACCACTTCCCTTTCCGGAAGAGAAGCTGGCAAGGCCGATTTGAAAAATCGGTGGGGGGGCACGTCTTGAAACTCCAGTTTGTATCCTTGGGCCACAATTTCCAGCACCCAAGGATCCAGGCCTGAGTGAGCCCAGACCCGACTGAAGAGTTGAAGACGCCGGTGCGGACTCCCGCAGCGGAGCCCCAGCGTCATGCGGTGGACTTGGCAGAAGCCGGGGAGGACTTCTGCTCCTGGGAGCTTGCCACAGCCAGTGATCTTTTTCCCCTTCCCTTACCTCTAGTAGCAAGGAAGGAGGACCCTCGTCCTTTTTTGAATTTACTAGACCGAAAGGACTGCATCTGATACTGAGGCGTTTTCTTTTGCTGTGGAGGGACAAAAGGTAGAAAAGACGACTTACCCGCGGCAGCTGTAGATACCAGGTCCACGAGGCCCTCACCAAACAAAACACCACCTTTATATGGCAGCGCCTCCCATACCCCTCTTAGAGTCAGCATCAGCATTCCATTGATGAGTCCATAATGCTCTCCTAGCCGAGATTGCCATGGCATTGGCCCTTGATCCCAATAGGCCAATATCTCTCGCAGCCTCCCTTAGATAGACTGCAGCGTCCCTGATATGACCCAGGATCAAAAGAACGCTATCCCTATCCAGGGTGTCCAAGTCAGATGATAAGTTATCTGCCCACTTCTCAATTGCACTACTCACCCATGCTGATGCCACTGCAGGTCTGAGCAGTGTACCCGTAGTGACATAAATAGATTTCAAAGTAGTTTCCTGCTTACGATCCGCAGGATCTATTAGGGCCGCCGTGTCAGGGGACGGAAGCGCCACCTTCTTGGAGAGCCGTGCTAGAGCCTTGTCCACGTTGGGGGTCGACTCCCACTTTTTCCTATCCTTAGAGAGAAACGGATATGCCATAATAATTCTCTTGGGAATCAGCAACTTTTTGTCAGGAACTTCCCAAGCCTTTTCAAAAAGAGTGTTCAGTTCATGAGAGGGAGGAAACGTTACCGGAGATTTCTTTCCTTTAAACATACAGACCCTTGTCTCAGGAACAGCAGGGTCTTCCGTGATATGTAACACTTCTTTTATTGCCACAATCATGTACTGAATGCTCTTAGCCAGTTTAGGACTCAACCTGGCATCACCATAGTCGACACTGGAATCCGAATCCGTGTCGGTATCAGTGTCTGCTATTTGGGTGAACGGCTGTTTTTGTGACCCTGAGGGAGTCAGCGTTTGGGATAAAGCATCTTCCATGGATTGTCTCCATGTTTGGTTCTGAGCCTCAGATTTATCCAATCTCTTATTTAATGGGGACAGACCCACAATAAGGTCTATTAGAGAGACACAGAGGGAGTTTGCCAGCTCACACCCAGCGCCTATGCCAGTCTGAAAGCACATATTATATATATATATATATATATATATATATATATATATATATATAACCATGTAAAGAAGGCGGCACTCAGAGACTTGAAGGTGCAAAAAAAACTCTTTAGTAAACAAGCTGCAGAATTACATCAACGTTTCGGGGCACGTAGCCCCTTCATCAGGATAACCCCCATTGCAAACAAACCAACATTTATAGGTGCACTCACCCCTCAAGACTGTCCCCCACTGGTTGCCGCTACCGCCGTGTCCCGGGCCCGTCTCCACGAGCAGGGCACTTCCGCCGGAAGTGACGTTGCGGGTCCAGACCACGTTGCCGCGGCAACCCTAAACAACAAACCACACATATAGAGGAACGGACCTGCAGGGCACCAAGCATGGTACACTGAAACTGAGCTATGCTAAATATCTCTTATGTGGAAAAATAGATAAAGTGCAAAGTGCAAACACAAAGAGTTATGGGAAATATTTAAAAACTCATATAACATGGCAAAACTGCTGACAGTGGAAAAACACCACCATAGGTGAATAATTAATGAATCGCCATGACACATCCTCCATTAAATAATGCATCAAAGTACACAACATAAAGTGATAAAAACAACACACCACTTCATAATACTGTAGTGTTAAAATAACCTTCATCAAAAAACTCAAACCGGTGCAATTGGACCCATTAAGGACATACTGTTATATATAAAAAAAATATAATAACCTAGCTCATTTTAAGCAATTCCATACGTGAACCTTATTACAGGCCACTCCCTCATCAAACATCATACCCAGCAGCATTACTTAACATATCATCAAATTTAAAATACATAAATATATGTGGACACATAACATATACATAAACATGTAGTAAAACAGAATACATGTAAACTCCACACAGTTGTAAGCAGCATCCTAAAGGTTAACACCCACAAGTATTCATGGACCCTTTATCAATGATAGTCCTTAACCACTGACCATGCGACAACCTAACTTGGATTGGCACCCCTCTATCACACAGATCAGGACCCTTTATTAAACCACACCATCAAGCTAGCTCAGAGAGAATTCTTTACAAAAAATTACTCAGGCCCAAAGATTAATTAAGACCTCTAGGTCTAATGGTGTCGAGTCTAAAAATACATCGGGTCTCCAACTGGAGCAATTTGCTCTGTTGCCCCCCCTGATGGATTCGGGCACATGGTCAATAATGCGATACATACACATACATACACTATACATACATACATACATACATACATAATACATACATAATGACCCGACCTGGCAGCGCTTTTAATGGTAATAATCAACACCAATTTTGGTGTGCCCCCCCCCCCCGTTTAGCACCCTGTTATATGTCATCGAAGTGTAGGAGGTCAGGACCAGCGTCTCATGCAGCTCACTGTGGAGATAAAATGGCGCTGATTAGAGCTGGGTGGACCAAGCCCCGCCACCGTAACGGCGCGCTTATGTCCCACAATTTTTTTATACTGGCGGGGGTTAGTATACAGTGCCTATGCACTGTATGTACGGTTGCCAGGCTGATTTGAAGTCTTATTGCTGCCCAGGGCGCCCCCCCCTGTGCCCTGCACCCAAGTAATGCCGTTGGTGTGTGGGAGCAACGGCGCGCAGCGCGACCGCTGCGCAGTACCTCCGAGACTGATGTCTTCTGCCGCCTTCACTGAAGTCTTCTTTGCTTCGGTTACTCACCCGGCTTCTCTCTTCTGGCTCTGTGAGGGGAACGGCGGCGCGGCTCCGGGAACGAGCAGCTAGGCTATACCAAGTGATCAGACCCTCTGGAGCTAATAGTGTCCAGTAGCCTAAGAAGCAGAGCCTTTAACTCACAGAAGTAGGTCTGCTTCTCTCCCCTCAGTCCCACGAAGCAGGGAGCCTGTTGCCAGCAGTGCACCCTGAAAATAATAAACTTAACAGAAAGTCTTTTCTAGAGAAACTCTGTAGAGCTCCCCTAGTGTGTGTCCAGTCTCTCTGGGCACAGAATCTAACTGAGGTCTGGAGGAGAGGCATAGAGGGAGGAGCCAGTTCACACCCATTTAAAGTGCCCATGTCTCCTGTGGATCTAGTCTATTCCCCATGGTCCTTTTGGAGTCCCCAGGATCCTCTAGGACGAAGGAGAAAAACCTATTGGAGACGGGTCCACGTTCATTTCCTGCTTTATACACCAAGTGGCTATATCTCTGGACATTTGTTATCAGAAATACTACACTATATTATTCTTTATTGTTGTGTTTATTTTTCATATGTCTGGAGCAATATGATGATCGATGGATGGTGGATATATGGCATAATAAGAATAACAGTGTGCTAAGTATTTTTGTGTTGTTATGTTTCTAAGCGCAAATACATATGGTAGCTTTTTTTCCAAGGACCTGTTGCAGAAGATCCACGCAAAGAGGTAGAGGCCACGGATCTTCGAGGAGCATCTCCAGGAGGTCCGCGTACCAGGCCCTTCTTGGCCAGTCCGGATCAATGAGTATTGCTTGAACCTTTTCCCTTTTTAGAATTCTTGGGATCAGAGGAAGTGGAGGAAACACGTACACCATCTGATAGATCCATGGAGTCGTCAGAGCGTCCACCGCCACTGCCTGTGGGTCTCTCGACCCAGAACAATACAGCTTGAGCTTCTTGCTGAGACGAGAGGCCATCATGTCGATGTGTGGATTATCCCCACCGACGTGTCAAGCAACTGAACACCTCCGATGAAGGCCCCACTCCCCCGGGTGCAGGTCGTGTCTGCTGAGGAAGTCTGCATCCCAAGTTGTCTACTCCCAGAATGAAGACCCCCGACAACGCCACAGCGGTTTTTTCTGCCCAGGGGAGAATTCTTGACACCTCTGACATTGCTGCTCCACTTTTCATTACGACCTGTTGATTTATGTACGTCACTGCCGTCACTTTGTCCAACTGGACCTGAATGGCCCGATCGTGAAGAAGATAAGAGGCCTGCAGAAAGGCGTTGTATATGGCCCCGAGTTCCAGAATGTTGATTGGAAGGATGACTTCCTGATTTGACCATCTTCCTTGAAACTGCACCCCCTGAGTGACAGCTCCCCAACCTCTGAGGCTTGCGTCTGTGGTTAACAGGATCCAGTCCTGAATTCCGAACCTCCGAACCTCGATGAGGTGAGAAATCTGTAACCGCCACAGAAGGGAGATCCTGGCTTTTGGCGACAGACAGATCCTCCGGTGCATGTGAAAATGCAATCCGAACCATTTGTTCAACAGATCGAACTGGAAGGGTCTTGCGTGAAACCTTCCGTATTGAAGTGCCTCGTAAGAGGCCACCATTTTCCCCAGAGGGTGGATGCATAGCTGCACCGATATCCGGGTTGGCTTCAGGACATCCCGAACCATCGACTGGATTACCAATGCCTTTTCCAACGGAAGGAATACTTTCTGCGACTCCGTGTCCAGTATCATTCCCAGGAATCATTCCCCGTGTTGGCTCTAGGTGAGATTTCAGAAGGTTCCCAATCCACCCGTGATTCTTAAGAAGTTTGGTTGAGAGGCCAATGCTGTCCAGCAACCTCTCCCTGGACGACGCCTTTATCAGAAGATCGTCCAGGTGCGGACCTATGTTCACTCCCTGCTTCCGGAGTATAAACATCATCTCTGCCATCACTTTGGTGAACACCCTCAGTGCATTGGAGACCAAATGGCAGGGCCTGGAACTGGTAGCGACAGTCCTGTAGTGCAACCCGTAGATAAGCCTGATGAGGCGGCCAGATCGGAATGTGAAGGTACGCATCCTTGATATCCAGAAACACTAGGAATTCCCCTTCCTCCAGACCACAGCTCTCAGAGACTCCATCTTGAACTTGAACACTCTTAAGAACGGGTTCAAGGACTTGAGGTTCAGAACTGGTCGTACCGAACCGTCCGGTTTTGGTACTACAAACAAGTTGGAATAGTACCCCTTGTTGTGCAGATGAGGTGGAACTGGAACAATGACCTGAGTCTGTACCAGTTTTTGGATGGCCTGCTGTAAAGTTATACTTGCCTCTTGTGAAGCTGGTAAGCCTGATTTGAAGAATCTGTGAGGTGGGTCTCTTGGAACTCTAGTCTGTAGCCCTGGGAAATAAGATGTATGACCCAGGGATCCCGGCAGATGTGACTGAAGAATTTTAGTCGGGCTCCCACCTGACAGTCCTCCAGGCATCGCGGTCCACCATCATGCTGAGCTCTGTTCCTGAGCACCTGCAGTTGCTGGTTTACGTGGTTTACCTCTTGCGCCTCTAGAGGCACCTCTGGATTTACCCTTGGCTGTCCGAAAGGACTGTAAATTTGAAGCTTACCCACAGTAGCTTTGGAGATCCATTTGTCTAGATCATCTCCAAACAAGGCCTCTCTCCTGTGAATGGTAGGCCTTCCACGCCTTTCCTGGAGTCCGCATCAGCAGTCCACTGGCGTAGCCACAAGCCCCTGCGTGCCGACACTGCCACAGCGGTGGTGCGTGCATTAAGCAAACCAATCTCTTTTACGGCTTCCACCATAAAGTTCGCAGAGTCCTGTATATGCTGCAGGAGTAAAACAAATTCCCCCTAGACAAAGGAATCTAACCCCTCAGTTAGGTTACCTGACCATTTAGTAATGGCTTTTGTTATCCATGCACATGCAATAGTGGGTCTCTGGGCCACCCCAGCAGCTGTATACAATGATTTGAGTGTAGTCTCAATTTTACGATCAGCTGTATCTTTTAGGGAGGCTGCACCAGGGACAGGCAATACAATTTTTCGTGACAGTCTAGAGACTGATGCCTCCACTATCAGGGGATTTTCCCATTTTTTCCTATCCTCCAGAGGAAAGGGAAAAGACGAGAGCAACCTTTTAGGGATTTGAAATTTCTTATCAGGATTAACCCACGGTTCTTCAAACAGGGTATCCAATTCCTTTGATGCAGGAAAAGTGACTGAGGACTTCTTTTTTACATTAAAATAAGATAGCTCACACTCCTCTGACACCTTATCAGGAATTTGCAGAACATCTCCGATAGCCTCTATAAGAGCCTCTATCCCTGTGACAGAGTAGCATAACCCCCCTCCAAATCAAACTCACCCTCCTCCATGCCTCACCCGTCTGAGTCAGACTGCAGGATATGGGCCAGAGATCGTTTTTGCGGACAAATGGGAGGGGATTGAGACGCTGGTTTGGGGACGGAGTCTCTATTCATAAAAACTCATCCACAGTCTGTCTTAAGTATTGCGTCTCTTTCTCATTGCGGGATAGTTTTGTAGAAATATTTGAGATCATTCCCTTAATGGAATTAACAAACTCCGGTTCAGCCTCACTATTCTGGGAAGGTGCACTGCACTGAGAACCCAGCAGTGAGCTCCCTGGTGAAGAGTAACACTCCGCTGTACAAGAACCACACTCTTTGCCTGACATAATGTAAATGTGACAGCGCGCGCGCACAAACACACACACACACACACACACACACACACACACAAGAAAAGGTTAAGCACAATTAACCCACAAAGAGCCCTTCAAGGAGACAGTTATTTGGAGCCAGCCCCCACCCCACCCTTAACGCTAATGCCAAGCTTAGCCGGGTTGCAGACTAAGTACCCCGATAGGGAACTTAGTACACTAATAAATCGCTCCCCCCCTGCTATGACCCCCTGGTACCGCTGAGGTAATATGGAGTCTCACCGGAGGAGCTACGCCTCCCTGTTAGTCTGCGTCTGTGTCCACTGCAGAGGGAAAATGGCAGTGGTGAACTGCTTGATCCGCTCATAGTGAAGGCCCCGTCCCTTCAAAAGCGCGCAATCTGCCCCCTTTTTTTTTATACTGGCTAAGGTAATCTGGTGCTTAAAATGGAGAGAAAATAGGATTTTAATTACCTACCAGTAAATCCGTAGTCCGTAGAGGATGCTGGGGTCCACATTAGTACCATGGGGTATAGACAGGTCCACTAGGAGCCACTGGCACTTTAATAGTTTGAGAGTGTGGGCTGGCTACTCCCTCTATGCCCCTCCTACCAGACTCAGTCTAGAAACTGTGCCCGAGGAGACGGACAACTTTGAGAGAAGGATATTACACAGATAGCGGCGAGAGTCACACCAGCTCACACATACAAGGCAAACCAAGCTAACCAGCTTGAAAAATCAGCAACGGCTGAACAATATTACTTAACCAAGTAACAAAACAGTACTTAACCAAGAACTAAGCAGTACTGCACTAAGTAACCACTGCAGGATCATGAAGAGCTGGGCGGGCGCCCAGCATCCTCTACGGACTACGAGAAAAGGATTTACCGGTAGGTAACTAAAATCCTATTTTCTCTTACGTCCTAGAGGATGCTGGGGTGCACATTAGTACCATGGGGATGTACCAAAGCTCCCAGAACGGGAGGGAGAGCGCGGAGGCTCCTGCAGAACTGATTGGCCTCTGAGGACCTGAAGTTTGGTCAAAGTATCGAACTTGTAGATCTTTGCAAATGTGTTCGACCCAGACCAAGTAGCCGCTCGGCAAAGTTGTAAAGCGGAGACACCCCTGGCTGCCGCCCAGGAAGAACCCACCTTACGAGTAGAGTGGGCCTTAACAGACGTAGGACACTGCAAGCCTGCCGTAGAATACGCATGCTGGATAGTGAACCTGATCCAGCAAGAGATAGTCTGCTTAGAAGCAGGACACCAAAGTTTCTTGGTATTACACAGGACAAACAGAGAGTCCGATTTCTTGTGACGAGCAGTTCTCTTCACATTTTCAGAGCCTTTACAACATCCAAGGACTTTGATGAAATTGAGGAGTCAGTAGCCACTGGCACCACAATAGGTTGGTTGATATGAAATGCCGACACAACCTTCGGAAGGAACTGCTGATGTGTCCGGAGCTCAGCTCTATCTTCATGGAAGATCAAGTAGGGGCTCTTACAAGACAAAGCCCCCAACTCCGACACACGTCTAGCAGAAGCTAAGGCCAACAAAGTGACCGCCTTCCACGTGAGAAACTTGACCTCAACCTCCGGTAGAGGTTCGAACCAAATCGGATTGGAGGAACTGTAACACCACGTTAAGATCCCAGGGCGCCGTAGGCGGCACAAAGGGAGGCTGGATGTGCAGAACCCCTTTCAAGAAAGTCTGAACCTCAGGGAGGGAAGCAAATTGTTTCTGGAAGAAATAGATAGGGCCGAAATCTGGACCTTTACGGATCCCAACCTCAGGCCCATATCCACACCTGCTTGCAGGAAGAGGAGAAACCATCCCAGTTGAAACACCACCGTAGGAAACTTCTTGGACTCACACCAAGATACATATTTTTTCAAAATTCGATGGTAATGTTTAGACGTAACTCCTTTCCTAGCCTGTTTCAGGGTAGGAATAACCTTGTTAGGAATGCCCTTCCGAGCTAATATCTGGCGTTCAACCTCCATGCCGTCAAACGTAGCCGCGGTAAGTCTTGATAAGCAAACGGCTGCAGCAGGTCCTCCCGAAGAGGAAGAGGCCTCGGCTCTTCCAGCCGTAGATCCAGGAGATCCGCATACCAAGCCCTTCTTGGCCAGTCTGGAGCAATGGAGGATTGCCTGAACTCTTGTTCTCCTTATGAGTTTTAGAACTCTTGGAATGAGTGGAAGTGGAGGAAACACGTACACCGAATGGAACACCCACGGAGTCACTAGGACGTCCACCGCTATGGCTTGTGGGTCCCTTGACCTGGAACAATACCTCCAAAGCTTGTTGTTGAGACTATAGGCCATCATGTCTATTTGAGGTACACCCCAAAGATCTGTTACCGCCGTGAACACCTCCGGATGGAGTCCCTACTCTCCTGGATGGAGATCGTGTCTGCTGAGGAAGTCCGCTTCCCAGTTGTCTACTCCCGGAATGAAGATTGCTGACAGCACCAACGCGTGTTTTTCTGCCCAGAGGATGATTCTTGTTGCCTTTGACATTGAAGCTCTGCTCTTCGTTCCGCCCTGTCGGTTTATGTAGGCCACCGTCGTTGCATTGTCCGACTGCACTTGAATGGCTCGATCTCGCAGAAGATGGGCCGCTTGGAGAAGAACGTTGTAGATGGCTCTTAGTTCCAGAATGTTTATTGGAAGGTTGGATTCCAGGCTTGACCACCTTCCTTGGAAGGTTTCCCCCTGATTGACTGCGCCACAGCCCCGGAGACTTGCATCCATGGTTAGAAGGATCCAGTCCTAAATCCCGAACCTGCGGCCCTCCAGAAGGTGAGGTAGTTGCAGCCACCACAGGAGTGAAATCCTGGCTTTCGGCGACAGACGTATTCTCTGGTGCATGTGTAGATGAGATCCCGAACACTTGTCCAGGAGATCCACTTGGAAGGACAGAGCATGAAACCTTCCGTACTGTAGAGCCTCGTAAGAGGCCACCATCTTCCCCAGAAGGCGAATGCACTGATGAACCGATACCCGGGCTGGCTTCAGGACGTCCCGAACCATCGTTTGATTCACCAACACTTTCTCCTCTGGCAGAAATACCCTCTGCACTTCAGTGTGGAGGATCATTCCCAGAAAAGAAACTTCTTGGCGGCTCCAAACATGATTTTGGAAGATTCAGGATCCAACCGTGTTACCCGAGCAGATGAGTTGTGAGAACAATGGACTGCAACGTCTCCCTGGACGATGCCTTTATCAGCAGATTGTCCAGATATGGGATTATGTTCACCCGCTGTCTGCAGAGGAGATCCATCATCTCTGCCATCACCTTGGTGAACACCCTCGGTGCTGTGGAGAGGCCGAATGGCAGTGCCTGAAATTGATAGTGACTGTCTAACAGTGCAAATCTGAGATAAGCCTGGAGCGGCAGCCAAATCGGAATGTGGAGGTACGCATCCTTGATATCCAAAACTCTCGCTCCTCCAGAACGAAAATCACTGCTCTGGGAGACTCCATTTTGAATTTGAACACCTTCAGGTACGGGTTCAACGATTTCAAGTCCAAAATTGGTCTGACCAAACCATCCGGTTTCGGTACCACGAAAAGGTTTGAATAATAACCCTTGTTTTGCATATGAGGTGGAACTAGGACAATGACCTGTGACTTTTTCAATTTTAAGATGGCTTCCTGTAGGATAGCCCTGTCTGTCAGCAAAGCTGGCAAGCCTAATTTGAAGAATCGGTGAGGCGGGAGTTCTTGAAACTCCAGTCTGTACCCCTAGAACACAATATCCTGTACCCGGGGATCCAGGCCGGACGACACCAAGACGTGTCTGAAACGTCCGAGTCTCGCACCCACCAGCCCGTCCTCCAGGCTTTGCGGACCACCGTCATGCTGAGGAATTTGAGGAACCAGAAGCAGGTCTCTGGTCCTGGGAGCCTGCGGGTGCAGGCATTTTGGATTTTGCACGACCACCTCTAAAGAAAGTGGTAGGAGGCTTGGACTTTTTTACCTTAGCGGTCCGGAAGGACTGCGGCACAGCTGAAGAAAATGGTTTCTTCGTAGAAGGTGTAGCAGAGGGAAGGAAAGATGACTTACCCACGGTTGCCATGGAAATCCACGCATCCAACACTTCCCCAAATAGAGCCTAACCTGTGTAGGGTAGGTTCTCCACACTTCTCCTGGATTCCGCGTCTGCAGACCATTGGCGTAGCCAGAGTCCCCTGCGGGCTGAGACAGACATGGAAGATATCCGTGCAGTCAGCATACCCAGGTCCTTCATGGATTCCACCATGAACCCCGCAGAATCCTGTATATTACGTAAAAACAGTTCAATGTCACTTCTATCCAATGTATCTAAGCCTTCTAATAACGTGCCTGACCACTTTACTATAGCTTTTGAGATCCATGCACAGGCAATAGTAGGCCTTAACGCCACCCCTGAAGCAGTGTATATGGATTTGAGCGTAGTGTCAATCTTACAATCAGCCGGTTATTTTAACGCGGTAGATCCAGGTACAGGTAAAGTCATCTGGAGACAGATGCTTCAACTATGGCTGGGTTTTCCCATCTTTTTCGATCCTCCTCAGGGAAGGGAAAAGCAATCAGAACCCTCTTGGGGATCTGGAAATTTTTCTCCAGGTTTTCTCAGGATTTTGCAAATATAGCTTTTAATTCTTTAGACGCAGGGAATGTTAGCGAGGCTTTCTTAAGGTCAGTGAAGTAAGCCTCCTCAACCTGCTCAGGTGGCGTGTTATTAATGTTTAACACATCTCTAATGGCCTCAATCATGAGCTGCACGCCCTTAGGAAGGGATGCCGCCCCCCCTCATCAAATCCCCATCACTGTCTGCAGTATTAGAATCGGTATCCATGTCATCTTGCATAATTTGGGCAAAAGCACGTTCGTGTGGGAACATGCTAGGGGATTTTGCAGGAATAGAAACAGAGCATGACCAAACTGCCATAGACTTCTTCAACACCTGAGTTTCAGTCTCAGTATTAGCTACCCTAGTAGAGATCTGAGAGATCATTCCTTTGATAGAAGTTAACCACTCAGGCTCAACAATAGGGATCTGAGACAAAGCATTACAATCCTGTGTACATGGAATGGATCCCTCCTGAGAGGAAACATCTTCTGCAGCATATGACACAGACTCCCTAAACATGGCTATGGGAGATATTAACACACACACACACACACAGGGAAATGTCAGACAGTTCCCCCCCAAGTATGCCACAGAAAGACACAGAGATTGGAGACAACCCACACACAGCGCTTTCTGAGGTAGAACTAATAAAACTACCAGCACTATCTGTGTGACTTAATAGACTACACAGACTTTACACAGCCTCTCCCCCCTTCTACAACCCCCTGGTACCGCACAGGATAGCTGGAGTTGCTTGGAGGGACAGCTCTCCCTGTCAGTGTCTGTTGTACAGGAACTGCAGGCAGGAAAATGGCGCTGAACGCTGCTGGGTCCGCTCTGAGGAGAAACTCCGCCCCCCGAATATGGCGCTGCTTCCCGCTCTTCATTTTATTATACTGGCCTGAGGATGTCTGCTGGCAGTGATCCGGGGACCCTGACAGGCTTGCTGGCCAGTGTAGGGTATAAGCGCTGACTCAGGGCGCCCCTCACAGCACCGCACTATGTACCGCTGAGCCACGGAGCGCAGTTAGTACTGCACTCCCTACCCTGTTGCCCCCCTCTTCACAACGGCTCCCCGCTTGCCAGGGGGGGCGGTGACTCACTCTCCACCAAAGTCTTCTGGCTCTGTAAGGGGGTGGCGGCATGCTGCGGGAGTGAGCGGTTGCCTGAAGCGGCTAACGATCAGCACCCTCAGGAGCTCAGTGTCCTGTCAGTGGAGATAGTGGCTCAGACCCCTCAGGGCGGACACTACTCCCCCCCCCCCCCCCCCCCTTAGTCCCACAAAGCAGGGAGGCTGATGCCAACAGCCTCCCTGTGCCTAAACTAACTTTTAGGAAAAATAAAACTAAAGATGCTCTAGGAGCTCCCCTAGCTGTGACCGTCTCCTCCGGGCACATTTTCTAAACTGCGTCTGCTAGGAGGGGCATAGAGGGAGGAGCCAGCCCACACTCTCAAACTCTTAAAGTGCCAGTGGGTCCTAGTGGACCCAGCTATACCCCATGGTACTAATGTGGACCCCAGCATCCTCTAGGACGTAAGAGAAAACCGTTTTAAGGCTGTTTTTGGCAGTGTGAGTACTGTGTACAGTGCACTGAGATGCAGCTGTGTACTGTGTCTGGAGACACATTCCGCCCCGGTTAGAAGCCGTACGTCTCAGTGCCTTCATGCCGCCATAATGGCCGGCGGCCCGCTTGCCGGGACGCCGGCTTAGTACTTACCACTCTTCATTCTTATGGCTCTGTTAGGGGTGGCGGCGTGCTGTGGGAATGTACGCTAGCCGTGGTGGGGCTTGCGAATAGTTCCCTCAGGAGCTCAGTGTCCTATCAGCGGAGAACGGGACCATTAACCCTTCAAGAGGTTGGGCCGTTCTGCCATAAGAGTGACCGGCTTCTCCGGGCACATTTTCTAAAATGAGTCTGATAGGAGGGGCATAGAGGGAGGAGCCAGACCACACTATCAAATTTTTAAAGTGCCCATGGCCCCTAGTGGACCCGTCTATACCCCATGGTACTAAATGGAACCCCAGTATCCTCTAAGACATAAGAGAAATAGATTTTATATATACCCCTTTAAAAGAAGAGGGTTGGGCATCATCTGAACCATTTCTACTGAATGCATCACTGGTATTTTAGACAGGTCTTCTGAACTATAATATCTCCTGGGATTTTCAACATGGTAACAGCTGATGTGACTACTAAATGCAGCTCCAGCCAGCACATACTTACAGTCAGCAGGAAGGACGGAGTGTTGTTAATCTGCTTCTCAAACATCTCATACATCTTCTGCTTGATAGCAGACAAGGAAAAATTTGCAACCAACGGATGGTTAAGGCTCTTCGACTGGATTATGCGTAGAAGATCTTTCCGCAGCTCCTGAAAAAAGTCCCACATCAATTACAAACAACCAGTACAGGTAGCTCATTTATTACCAGCTGCAGCCAATCAGGGCGCTTTTAAAAAGGAATAAAACAAAAACAAAAAAAGCTTTGAGGTCAGTGTAGGTAGCCTTATGAAACATAATGGGAAGAATTTGATTTGTACATATAGTGGCTGCAGTTGTGGGCTGCCACAGACACATGTGTACTAAACAATGCTAATACGTGCATCCATTCAACTATTGTGGAGGGGTCACGCGTGTGCATACGGAAACACGTGCTGACCATTGATGTTACGCCAACTGCCATCATTATTAGACTGCATTTGCATCAGCACCACGCTGGGTACAGGAGATCCATCTGAAACAGGATTCGTTTGCTGTACGCACAACTCAGAATCGCATGGAGATTTTATTTTATTTATAATTCTTTATTTTAGTGAGCTCAGAGAAACAGACAATTTAAAAAAAAAAATGAAAGTACAGGAAGTAACGCAGGTGAGCCATTTTTCAAAGGTAGAATAAATACAACCATAAACTCTGTACATCAATCAAATAAGGGAGATCACATAGGAAAAGGGGATGAAGGAAGGAATACAAGGGTAGCAGGACTACAGAGAATGGAGCGGTAACAAGAAGAAGAATATATGGTGGACAGAAAATCCCAGAGAGAAAAGGGATGCCACGTGTGGTAAAGGAAAGGTAAAGATAAGTAGCAGGAAAATGAAGTCAGACAAGAGAAAGTAAAAGCAAGTGCAGCAAATCACCCCATCGCACATGGATCAGACAGGGATGGCGAACGAAGAAAACTAGGGTGAGCGAGCTCCTTCATAAGAAAGCTATGGGGCCCATACTTTAGTAAACGGGTGGCCTCTGTCATGGAGATAGTAGATGATACTTTCCATTAATGCTATGTGTTAAATTTGTGATTTTAGGACAGAAAGATGGCGGGGGTTATTCCTGTTACGGGCTATGAGTAGGCTTACCATACTATCCCTTTAAACTGGGACACTCATGAATTACACAGGTTCTGTGGCTGCTGACTTCAAGCCTGCATTTCACTTGGTTTTAATCAACCACAGAAACTGTGTAATTCATGAGTGTACCAGTTTAAAAGAGACAGTATGGTAAGCCTAGCTATGAAGCTTTAAGCAGCAACTAGAACGTGGGACAGCAGTTTGATGGAAGGGGTACACTGAGGAGAAAGAGCCACGGATCTCACATGAAGTTTTGGATAGACTCCCACAAGTCAGGGTCGTTACATGTGACCGCATTGTCACCGACCAATTACCTCTCCGAAATGCCCTATTTTACAGAAAGGCTGACCTGACCAAGTTGAGGACAGACCTAGGCAAGGATGTGTAGACTCATACCTGCGCAAGAGCTGTATGAAAACACTCGCCATTTGCGGCCATTAAGGGACCGGTGTGAATCAGCCCAATTATATAATAAACTATGTTTGGAAGTGCATGCACACAATGTACCTGCTATTGTCACAATGATTCACCACAAGCCCAAAGATACTTTGTTTTTAATTATATACTCTATTGTATCTTGAGTTCACTGCAAAACATTCTACTGCCCTTAGGACAGTTCTCTAGATCATCTGTAATGAGCCAAGCGACCTAAAAAGAACTAAGCATCACCTCAGTTCTGGATATTGTTATTAACGTTTACAGGTTTCCAAGTCTGGCTTAAACAGATAATTACACCGTAAATTGAGCCGCAAGGAGCAGGGTGGTCAGAATTTAAGTCTTGTAACTCACCTTTGTCACACTGTGATTAGGAATGTACTTTTTCAGGATCTTGCTGGCTTTTCCAAATTGCTGCTTTTTTATACAAGCGACCACTGCCTGAAATAAACATGGCATTGTGCTGTTGAGAAACCTACAAAATGCAGCACAGCTACAACTATAAATTGTGCTATGATCATATTGGAAGCTCTCAGGCAGGCAAAACAGGAGAGGGGCCATTGTACCGAACCTTGCGCTCAGCAGGTGACCCACTCACAGTAACTGGCTGAGGATATTTAAAGAATATACACATTCTTGTAGGTATCTGTTCACATCTGTTGATGTCAGCATGATGGTTTAAAAAAATAAAAATAAAATCACTGTCATATGGTGTCTACTATATATTACGTTTTTGCAGTTATAAATCTGTATCCCTGTCTATCTTTTCAGCATTATTGCTAAATGCTTTAGGTAATACACTGAGCGTCTTATTGGCAGCAATAAAACAACTTAGTGGCAAAACTACTTAGCTGGACTGTACTGATCAGTTTGATGAGCCGTATTTGTACAACTGCCTGCCAAGGAGAGTGAATCTGTCTACTAAGTGATTATTCTCTTGCTAAGTTCAGTTATACTTCATCTGTGAGTCTGTACAGGTGTAAAACCAATTTCTTTGCGGATAAAGTTGGAGCCCGGTGTCTCTAGAACAGACTGAGTGGTGTCGTACTACAGCTGCGATGCGAATAAGAAGTAAAATGTAAAGAAAAAGTCAATATGCTAGAACACTGTGCGACTGGGCATCTTCCGACATACTAAGGCTAAGGGTTATATTTACTAAAGATCAATGAAAATAGATCTCTCTCGATGTTGTGTTTTCAGGGCTATAACACACCTTTACTAATAGATGATTTGTTATATACATTTTTAAATGTTAGTAAATGTGGGTTATAGTGGGTTATATGGAAACACAATATTAAGATCGATTTGGAATCGGTAAGTCGACCTTTAGTAAATATACCACTTTGAGTATCAAGACAC
Source organism: Pseudophryne corroboree (assembly GCF_028390025.1). Classification (NCBI taxonomy): domain Eukaryota; kingdom Metazoa; phylum Chordata; class Amphibia; order Anura; family Myobatrachidae; genus Pseudophryne; species Pseudophryne corroboree. The sequence continues at coordinate 291,128,198 of NC_086454.1, forward strand.
ATCTGTATGTAAATTAGCTGTTGATGTGACCTGTCCTATTGGCTGAAGATTACTGTAATACAGGTATGTTTCTGCACCAAAGAAAACTGCACAAAGAAATAGCAACAATTATTAGAAACCAACGTACTGTAGTTCAAAATTTGCTGTATTGCCTAATTGACAACTGGTTGGCGGTGCACCTAGGCTTCAGTAGAACACTACTGGTTAGTCGAATTTACAGAAGACAAGAAAGATTGCCACCCCTAATGCCCAATTTTACTTGTTCTAAACTAATGCATTTCATATCCTTTGTTGAGCTTTGATGGTGCCTGTGGAAGTGACTGGCGACCGAAGTGAGTTTAAGCATTTTGCCCATAACTGTGGTTACATTGCGAATATTGCCAGCACGTTCAAACGGGCTCTCAAAACGAGAATTCTTGAGAATTCTCAGGGGAGAAGAGATCCCGGTACACAGCAGTCAAGAAGCGACCAAGCCTGCTAGACTGGCGAAATGCGTTTTCCGACGGTACCCTGCAGCAGGATCAAGCAGCGCCCTCTGAACCAGCTCCTAGCAGCGCTTCTCTTCACCCGTCTGGCCAGCCGCCCACACCCTTTGTGGACTACAGCACCTGCTTCAGGAGTGGTATCTGTCAAAGTCGAAAAATATTGTAATGCATATACCATGTACTAACCCCATACACATGCCCGCTGCGCGTGCACTTATTCCGCCGTGCGTGCACATATCCGCAATTTGCGTAGGATCGTTCCTGCGTTCATGCGCGTGGTATGGGTATTTACGGCGGAGTTTGTGAGCGCATACAGGGTTATCAGAACATTACATATTTAACCCAAATAGTGCACATTGTACACATAGCCCCCTGCACCACATCAGAAAGAAATAGCTGTTTAAAATGGTAACAGAACAAAGGGATTCACCTTTACAGGATAGGAGGGGACAGAACAAGGTTACAAGGTGGTGTTTGGTAACCAGCTGTAGGGTATTTTAAGGGAAACATTCTGGTGTTGGTTTGAGGAAGATTGCATGTTCCTGAGGATAGTTAGATGCAGAAGCAGAATATAGGTTTAAACTGTATTTACTGTATATTATGTATGCGGGGGGAATCCAGAGGAGACCACCCACAAGAGCAGTTGAGAAAGACATAGCCCACCTTTTCAAATCAACCTATGACCTCTCCTGTAAGGTAAAGATACATCTCTGTGTCCAATAGACAAAGGGATTACAGTGACCATTGTATTGTATATGGAAGTAGTGTATAAAAAAGCCTGTTGCTGCCTGGCTGGTCACAAGACTCTGAACGCTTTCTACCTGATAAGCGGAGGACCGTCCGGGTTGCGCAAGCGAACATTCTCACGTATGTACATTGACTGTAGCGATTATTCTGTTGTAAGTTTATCTTGTTAGCCTGTAGTGTATAATTTGTACTGTTTTACCTTTTGAAATAATCCACGGTGGCCTTAGAACCCTGTGGTTTCAACTACAAACCGGTGTTGTGTCCTCACTTTCCTGCAAGGGTTTAAAGCGTATTTAACTGTATAAGGTTTATAAGTATTGATAAGGTGTACGCACTGCGGGTACTTTATACCATCAGCGCTACTTAAGGTTTAAGGTGTAACATCATTGCAGAGCTTTGCTGCATAAGGTTTAAAGTGTAATCATATCATTGCATTGTATAACTCTATAAGGTTTTAAGGTGTATTAATTGGGTGCGAACGCACTGCGTGTACTTTGTACCCGCAGTGCGGTGTTTGTACGCTAAGTGCGTACACGGTACGGGACTCTGCGCAAATAGCGTACGAAGTACGTAGCGTGAGCTAGCGACCGCAGCAGCTCCATGGTAAAGGGGTGTTTAAAGGTATAGCTTTGTGTTGAAAGGTAATATTGACATTATCATATCGTAGCACACTTATCCTCCTTGTATCAATGTATTGATCTCTTGGATTTTTAGAGTGATACAACCGCAATTACCTTTGTATTTTTGAAGCAGCAAATAATTAATTATGTTCATGAGCACCCATTTACCTTCTATTACAATATTTAGGTGATTTTTCTTTACTGTGCTTAATAATATTGAGACTGCATATTATTTCAAACAATAAACACAGCACAGCAGTGCGGAATTTCTTATTTGCTACCTAACCCATATCTCTTATATAGCTAACATAAGGCTGAGTAGACCCACTGCCCGAATGCCGTTGGTTCCTAACAAAGTTTAGTACTAGGTAATTTCAGGACTCTACCTGTTAATTTCTAACCTATTATTCTTATACCAGAACAGCATTAGTCACTCAATTTCTGATTTTCCATACTTTCTACATTCTAGGACTCTCATTGGTGATTCAGTTAGCCCCTGTTGCAGTTTTCCAACTGACAGGTTTCTCACTGTCTAAAGGGCCCCATACACTAGGACGATAATGCCAGATTTCATCCAATTTCGGGCATTCAGTCCGATATATCGGATGAAAATCTGGCATTTTGGAGATGTTTTCGATCTGATCCGCGTTCCTGTGAGCATTGGATCGGATCCTCCAGATTGAATGTGCTGCACATTCAATCATGTCCGACCCCGCAGGCATGGCTGGGATCGCCCAAAATACATTGTATGCTGTCCTTTTGCATACAATGTATCTTGGGCGATCCTGCCCCCCGGGAGACTGCCGAGGTGATCGCCTGTGACACGTCAGACGGACATGTCACGTAAGTGTATGGGGCCCTTTATGCCAACAGCAGATCTATCTTTTTACTATACCCTCTCTCTCTTCCAATAGAACTCCTACCTATATTTTCCATATTCATGAACTCTCATCAACGATTCCGGTAGAGATGCATTCTAATTTACTACCAAACCACACTTAAATTGCGCAATCTAATCCGATCTTGGAAGCGATAAAGTGTTGGGCCGGATCAGTACCTGGAAGGGGACCCCCAGAGAATATCTGGTGTAGTAGGTTTTTTGGTAAATAACAATCCAGTCTAACGTTGACAGCAGATTCATACATTTGCTTCTATTCCTACTTGACATCTATGTCACACCACTAGGAATCGTCTCTGGAAATTACCCTACCCAGACAGATGAACATCAGATGAATATTATAGGTAGACAGGAAAAACTGAACAAGATATTATTTCTCAGTATTGTTCCAGATGGCAGGGTGCAAGAATGTATTTACCAGAGGGCGCTGTCATCCAGCCCCTATTTTTGGGCTACCAATTGTATCCTGTTGCATTTTTGGCAATTGGCCTCAGTTACTCCAATCCCAGATAAGGATTTTTTTTTATTTTTTTGTACTATTTTGTAAATTTAGTGACCAGTGTGCACATTATTGTGTGTACAGTGTACAGTAGAGATCACTATCTATTTTAACATAAATTTCATTAAAAGTTAAGTCTTAAACTTTAGCCAGATTTACTCTAAAAAGGAGTGCGCCAGAAAAGGGTCTCTTTCTTGTCTTCTGTAAATTTGACGATTGTCTGAGGTGCTAATCCCATATGATCATTTAGAGACAATCAGGATTTAAGTCTACACACTCACTAAATCTTCATAGGCTGTTTCTTGGTAAAACAGTAAGCATGATGCGGCCTGTAAGTATAAATGGTCACACTTAATATTGATCAATACTGACTGCGGCTACTTTCATCCTAGTAAGTAAAAATAAGTATTTCTTACTCACCGTAAAATCCCTTTCTCAGAGTCCATCTGGGGGAAGCTGCGCATTTACTTGTGGGTTAGAGTGTGTGGAGTTTGGCACAGAATCTATTAAAAACTAACTCTTCACCCCTCTCTAACCCCTCCCACACACACTCTCCACAGACCTCACCTCAGTTAACGTTTAACAAACCCGAGAGAGAACAGAACAAAAAGGGAGGGATCGCAGCGTCCCCCAGATGGACTCGGAGAAAGATTTTACGGTGAGTAAGAAAGAAATACTTATTTCTCCATCATCCATCTGGGGGACGCTGAGCACTTCTCCCAAAGCAAGCTATCCCACAAGTAACAAGAGGAGGGAGGTGCAGACGGTAAAGCAGTCTTCAAAAATTTGCCGTCCAACAGAGGCAGTCTCCAAACCAAAGGTATGGAAACTGTAAAATTTGGTGCAGGTACGCACGGACGACCAGGTCGCCGCTCTGCACAGCTGCTCTACAGAAGCACCCCCACAAAACAGCCCAAGAGGCACCAACAGCCCTAATCAACGTTGTTCACACCAAGCAATGTAAATACGACAGACCCTATGGTAAATTCGGGATGTGACTGGCATCAAAGCCTGATGCATAGTTGCCACAACCGAACGAGACAAACCCTTAGCTCCTAAAATGCGGGTTTCAAAAACCAAGCCATAAAAGGCAGACAAGGTAAATCGTGGTGGCAACAGGGTCCTTGAAGAAGAAGGTCTGGGCGCAGTGGTAGCCGGTAGGGCTCCTCTTTCACCATACTGCGAAAAAAAGTGTAAGACTGTCAGTGAGGCCGATCCGGCGCAATCAGAATTACTGGAAGGCCTTCTCACGAATCCTTTGGAGTATCCGAGGAATGAGAAGAAACGGCGTAAAACGCATATCCTAGACGAAACCTCTAAGGTGGTGTCATGGCATCTACTAGAACTGCTTGAGGAACCTGGGATCGTGACCCGTACCGAGGTAGTTTTCTGTTTAGATGAGACGCCATGAGGTTGATGTCTGGATTCCCCCACTGAGACACGAGTGTGAGAAACACTTCTTGATGAAGTTCCCACTATCCCGGATGAAGTGTGTCGGGTCAGGAAATCCACTTCCCAGTTGACCACCCATGGGATGTGAACTACGGAGATGGCCAGAATCCAAGTTTCTGCCCACTGAAGGATATGAGACACTTCCTTCATGGCTCTCCAACTCAGTGTTCCACCCTGTTTGTTGATACATGCCACTGCGGTGGTGTTGTCCAACTGAATGCGAACAGGATGGCCCTGAACAAGGAGCTGCATCTGAACCAGTGCATATCAGATTACTCGTAATTTGAGGATATTTAGCTGAAGAGACGACTCTCGACTGCTCCAGAGACCATGGAAATGATGAGATTGGAACACCGCTCCCCAACCCGTGAGTCTGGCATCCGTGGTAACCACCATCCAGGACCAAATTGTGAAGGGAGCACCCCTGGATAGATTGGGGCTGTGAAGTCACCAAAGAAGGGACTGTCGGGCCTGGATTGACAGACGAAGGATTTGTACCTCCAAAATCGGTTCCGCTCTTGACCAACATCTGAGAATCTGAGCCTGAAGAGGACAAGCGTTGAATCTGGCGTATGGGTCTGCCTCAAATGCCGACACCATCTTGCCTAATACCTGCATGCATCCGAGGTCTGAGACCAGAGGTAACTGTAACACGGGTCGTATCCTGCATTGGAGATCCTGAACCTTGTCTCGGGGTAGGTAAACCCTTTATGTTTCGGTATTGAACTGGAGACCCAGGAAAATCATTCTCTAAGAAAGGAGAAGAGACAATTTGGGAAGATTCACGATCCATCCACAGGAATGAAGAGTATCTACCGTGAGTTGTAAGTGCTTTTGAAGAAGCAACCGAGACGGAGCCATCAGTAACAGGTCATCCAAGTATGGAGTGGTATTTACTCCTTGACATCTCAGACTCAAAACCATGTAAGCCATGATGTGAACACTCAGAGCGCCATGGAGAGGCAGAATGGAAGAGCCCGAAATTGGAAATGCCAAGGACCTACTGCAAACCGCAGCAGGTGTTGGTGACCTTTCCAAATAGGAACATGGAGGTATGCATCCTTTATGTCGATAGATGCTAAGAAATCCCCCTGTTACATGGATGTATGATTGAGCGAATTTATTCCATTTTGAACTTCTCCACTCAAAAGGTATGGATTTAAACACTTTAGATTGAGGATTGGACGAAACGAACCGTCCGGTTTGGTTACGAGAAAAAGACTGGAGTAAAACCCCTGTCCCTCTTGGTGTCTGGGAACTGGGATAACTACCCCATTTCCCAAAAGCGAGGAAATGGACTGAAGTAGGGCCTGTCACCTGGAAGAATCGGAAGGAAGGGACATTACAAAGAACCGGTTGGGTGGATGTTCCTCCAGATCCAGAATATAACCCCAGTCACCCAGCGATCTGTATTCAACTGAAAACAAATGTTCTTGAATTGAAGTATCCGGGCCCCAACCACCAGTGATCCCTCTGCGAGCCCTGAACAGTCATGCGGTAGGCTTATCGGTAGGTTTGGCGGCAGGTCTACAGGTTCCCGGAGTTCCTCTACCTCGGGAGTTTCCTCTAAGTGGAAATTGTGAGAAGCTCCGAAAGGACTAAAAACGTCCTCTGCCCTGGGTACGAAAGATCGAAACAGAGTTGGTTTCAATTTTTGAGTGGCAACTGGAAGAAATGGACTCTTGCCCACTGTTGTAGTTGAAATAATCTTGGTTAGTTCCGTACCAAATAAAAATTCCCCCTCAAAGAGAACTGCTGTCAAGGTATGTTTGGAGACAGCGTCAGCATTCCAAATGTGAAGCCAAAGGGTTCTCCTTGCTGTAACTGCAAGCGCAGAGACACGCGATTGCAAGGAGGCAGAATCTAGTAAGGCCTCCTCAACATATGAGAGTGCTTCTGAGATCTGTTCTGCTAGTTGAATTGCTTCTGATGGGTCATTAGACTGCATACCGGACAGCACCCCTGCTAACCAGTCATCAACTGTCTTAAGGACCCAAGCACTGGCTTGTATAGGTCTAAGTGAAATTTCTGAAAAAGTAAATATGGATTTAAGAACCGCTTTGGTTTTTCTATACGTAGCATCCTTCAAAGAAACCGACTGTACAGACAGAATGACCATTGCCTTGCCAAATGTGTAACTGAGGCATCTACCCTAGGAGGGTTTTCCCAAGACTTTTGCGTCATCTTCAGCAAACGGATATAAATATCTTAACTTTTTAGGAGCCTGAAATCTAGAATCCAGTTTAAGCCAGGCCTCCTTTAAAATATCCCCAAAATGTGAGTATGAAGGAAATAGAGCGACCCGTTTTTTCTGTCATTTAAAGAATGAGGTCGAACTCTGTGCCACCGTTGCATCCTGAAGGTTAAGTGTCTGGTGTATGGCGTTAATTAATAGTCTGACCCCTGAGCCTGTAGCGGACTCGTCTTCTTCCCAAACAGACGTATCCTCCCATTCATTATCCACTTCACATTCCTCTTAAGAAATATCAGTGGAAACCTCTTACTCACCTGGGAACATAATAGCGAATGGTGACTGCAACCGCTTAGCAAGTTTAGGACCGGTAGAAGTAACAATTTTATTCAAAGACTGAGCCAAGTCTGAGAGACATCTGCCCATGTTTCTGGCCAGGGCGGCTCTTCTGACTACCCTGAGACAGATCCTTATTGGGATTGAAGTAAGTCAGCTATGGCATCTGCCATGTTTCTGGCCCACAGAGGTACAACTGATCTGTGGATCCCCCAGGCTGCTCCGTAGGGGGCGTCCTGGAGCATACTGCACAGAGGGTACCTGGATCCATGCTACCTTTGGGAAGTTTTGCACCACATTGTGAGCAAGCAAAATAAACAGCTGAGCCTGTTTTCCCTTTAGCAGCTTTGTCTGGTTTACTTGCCATAGTGTAAACAAGGTCTATAAACCGCAATACAGATAAACAAGCCTGTCTCTGTAAATAGATATATCTCTCTCTCTCTATAATATATATATATATATATATATATATATATATATATATCCACAAATGGAGTCGCAACACACTTCCAGGTCAATAGGTAGGTGCCAGGTCAGATAAATAGCATAGCATTTGTCCATACACTAGGAAGCCCAGCTCAGGATAAACCAGCACACTGTTTGAACAGATGAATATCTTTCTGTGTTTTAATAAAGTGCAAAAGTTCAAATGTAAACATGCAAACATGCAGCACAGGTGGTTTAGCAGCAAGGTAACATATGCAATGATATACTCAACATCCCAACAGCTGTTTCGTCTGCCTTCATCAGGGGAATAATAGATTCAGCATATTTGTAAAGTCACTGCTCATCCTGCAGTGTAAAGTGCCAAGTGCCCAAACACTGCAGTTTACATGCAGCCTATTTAAACCCAGTGTCTAAATTACCTCATGTACACCTGCTGCCGCCGGCCCCACGTGTGGATCAGTCCGACACCATCCGGACGCGCCGTCATGAGCCGCGCTCCGATGATGACGTCAGAGGCCTGGCGTGCCCTCACCTCTCTGCATTCAAGATGCAGAGAAGTGTCTCACATCCATTCCCCCCGGAAGGAACAAGCCTGCCGAGTCCTACCCTGGATGAAACCGCCCCATCGGCACGTCAAATGACGTCCAAGGGGCGGCGTCAGTGTCCAGTTAGGCTGGTTGTCACCGGCAACCCGTGACACCCAGCCCATCACCCTGAGGCCGGGCATAAGGTAGTGCATGGGAACAGTAATTCTAATCAATAACATATACTTATCTATAGCTGCAACATCCCAGTTAGTGAATTATGTGCCCACATTTTAGTGCATATACCATATATCGTTAATTCTTAGTTATGTCACATAGGTAAATATGCCCCATTGATATCAATTCACCAATATGGAATGTGCAGCAAAAAACAATTAATATCAAAAATAAACATTAAAAAATAATAATAATACATCCCTGTCAGATGATGAATCTAGACGCAATCCAGAGGTCTAGACCCACGTGTATCGTACTCAGACCAAAAAGAACAAAAACAAAAATATATGAAGCGTTATCACAAGAATGGGGTAAAAGAGAAATCTTCATTTAATCCTGTCGGAGTCAACGTGTCAAGTCGACGAATCCATCGGCATTCCTGCTGTAACAACAGTTTATGTCTGTCTCCACCTAATTTTAGTGGCGGCACATGATCAATTGGCATGAACAATAGGTCTTTGATATTATGTCCATGTAGGACAAAGTGTTTGTCAACCGGTGGTTTAGCGCCATCCATTTTGATGAAAGCTTTCTTGATGGACGAACGATGTAAAGCAATGCGTTCTTTTAGCATCCTCATCGTCTTGCCTACATAAAGCTTGTTGCAGGGGCAGACAATCATATAAGTAACGTATCGTGTTTCACATGTCATACGATGACGTAGATGATAGATCTTTTTTGTCATAGGTTGAGAAAAGCTGCTCCCTGTGCGCATATGTTTGCAGTTGACACAAGTGTGGGTCGTGTGTCTGATGATTGTCTGCCCCTGCAACAAGCTTTATGTAGGCAAGACGATGAGGATGCTAAAAGAACGCATTGCTTTACATCGTTCGTCCATCAAGAAAGCTTTCATCAAAATAGATGGCGCTACACCACCGGTTGCCAAACACTTTGTCCTACATGGACATAATATCAAAGACCTATTGTTCATGCCAATTGATCATGTGCCGCCACTAAAATTAGGTGGAGACAGACAAACTGTTGTTACAGCAGGAATGCCGATGGATTCGTCGACTTGACACGTTGACTCCGACAGGATTAAATGAAGATTTCTCTTTTACCCCATTCTTGTGATGACGCTTTATATATTTTTGTTTTTGTTCTTTTTGGTCTGAGTACGATACACGTGGGTCTAGACCTCTGGATTGCGTCTAGATTCATCATCTGACAGGGATGTATTATTATTATTTTTTAATGTTTATTTTTGATATTAATTGTTTTTTGCTGCACATTCCATATTGGTGAATTGATATCAATGGGGCATATTTACCTATGTGACATAACTAAGAATTAACGATATATGGTATATGCACTAAAATGTGGGCACATAATTCACTAAATGGGATGTTGCAGCTATAGATAAGTATATGTTATTGATTAGAATTACTGTTCCCATGCACTACCTTATGCCCGGCCTCAGGGTGATGGGCTGGGTGTCACGGGTTGCCGGTGACAACCAGCCTAACTGGACACTGACGCCGCCCCTTGGACGTCATTTGACGTGCCGATGGGGCGGTTTCATCCAGGGTAGGACTCGGCAGGCTTGTTCCTTCCGGGGGGAATGGATGTGTGACACTTCTCTGCATCTTGAATGCAGAGAGGTGAGGGCACGCCAGGCCTCTGACGTCATCATCGGAGCGCGGCTCATGACGGCGCGTCCGGATGGCGTCGGACTGATCCACACGTGGGGCCGGCGGCAGCAGGTGTACATGAGGTAATTTAGACACTGGGTTTAAATAGGCTGCATGTAAACTGCAGTGTTTGGGCACTTGGCACTTTACACTGCAGGATGAGCAGTGACTTTACAAATATGCTGAATCTATTATTCCCCTGATGAAGGCAGACGAAACAGCTGTTGGGATGTTGAGTATATCATTGCATATGTTACCTTGCTGCTAAACCACCTGTGCTGCATGTTTACATTTGAACTTTTGCACTTTATTAAAACACAGAAAGATATTCATCTGTTCAAACAGTGTGCTGGTTTATCCTGAGCTGGGCTTCCTAGTGTATGGACAAATTATATATATATATATATATATATATATATATATATATATTATATATATATATATATATATATATATATATATATATATATATATATATATATATATATATATATATATAATAAGAATTTACTTACCGATAATTCTATTTCTCGTAGTCCGTAGTGGATGCTGGGGACTCCGTCAGGACCATGGGGATAGCGGCTCCGCAGGAGTCAGGGCACAAAAGTAAAAGCTTTAGGATCAGGTGGTGTGCACTGGCTCCTCCCCCTATGACCCTCCTCCAAGCCTCAGTTAGGATACTGTGCCCGGACGAGCGTACACAATAAGGAAGGATTTTGAATCCCGGGTAAGACTCATACCAGCCACACCAATCACACTGTACAACCTGTGATCTGAACCCAGTTAACAGCATGATAACAGCGGAGCCTCTGAAAAGATGGCTCACAACAATAATAACCCGATTTTTGTAACAATAACTATGTACAAATATTGCAGACAATCCGCACTTGGGATGGGCGCCCAGCATCCACTACGGACTACGAGAAATAGAATTATCGGTAAGTAAATTCTTATTTTCTCTAACGTCCTAAGTGGATGCTGGGGACTCCGTCAGGACCATGGGGATTATACCAAAGCTCCCAAACGGGCGGGAGAGTGCGGATGACTCTGCAGCACCGAATGAGAGAACTCCAGGTCCTCCTCAGTCAGGGTGTGCCCCTGACCAAGTATCAGCTCGGCAAAGTTGTAAAGCCGAGACCCCTCGGGCAGCCGCCCAAGATGAGCCCACCTTCCTTGTGGAATGGGCATTTACATATTTTGGCTGTGGCAGGCCTGCCACAGAATGTGCAAGCTGAATTGTACTACACATCCAACTAGCAATCGTCTGCTTAGAAGCAAGAGCACCCAGTTTGTTGGGTGCATACAGGATAACAGCAAGTCAGTTTTCCTGACTCCAGCCGTCCTGGAAACTATATTTTCAGGGCCCTGACAACATCTAGCAACTTGGAGTCCTCCAAGTCCCTAGTAGCCGCAGGTACCACAATAAGCTGGTTCAGGTGAAACACTGACACCACCTTAGGGAGAAACTGGGGATGAGTCCGCAGCTCTGCCCTGTCCGAATGGACAATCAGATATGGGCTTTTTTTGAGACAAACGCCGCCAATTCTGACACTCGCCTGGCCGAGGCCAGGGCCAACAGCATGGTCACTTTCCCTGTGAGATATTTCAAATCCACAGATTTGAGCGGTTTAAACCAATGTGATTTTAGGAATCCCAGAACTACGTTGAGATCCCACAGTGCCACTGGAGGCACAAAAGGGGGTTGTATATGCAGTACTCCCTTGACAAACTTCTGGACTTCAGGAACTGAAGCCAATTCTTTCTGGAAGAAAATCGACAGGGCCGAAATTTGAACCTTAATGGACCCCAATTTGAGGCCCATAGACACTCCTGTTTGCAGGAAATGCAGGAAACGACCGAGTTGAAATTTCTTCATGGGGCCTTCCTGGCCTCACACCACGCAACATATTTTCGCCACATGTGGTGATAATGTTGTGCGGTCACCTCCTTCCTGGCTTTGACCAGGGTAGGAATGACCTCTTCCGGAATGCCTTTTTCCCTTAGGATCCGGCGTTCAACCGCCATGCCGTCAAACGCAGCCGCGCTAAGTCTTGGAACAGACATGGTACTTGCTGAAGCAAGTCCCTTCTTAGCGGCAGAGGCCATGAGTCCTCTGTGAGCATCTCTTGAAGTTCCGGGTACCAAGTCCTTCTTGGCCAATCCGGAGCCACGAGTATAGTTCTTACTCCTCTACGTCTTATAATTCTCAATACCTTGGGTATGAGAAGCAGAGGAGGGAACACATACACCGACTGGTACACCCACGGTGTTACCAGAAACGTCCACAGCTATTGCCCGAGGGTCTTTTGACCTGGCGCAATACTTGTCCAGTTTTTTGTTCAGGCGGGACGCCATCATGTCCACCTTTGGTCTTTTCCAACGGTTCACAATCATGTGGAAGACTTCCCGATGAAGTCCCCACTCTCCCGGGTGGAGGTTGTGCCTGCTGAGGAAGTCTGCTTCCCAGTTGTCCACTCCCGGAATGAACACTGTTGACAGTGCTATCACATGATTTTCCGCCCAGCGAAAAATCCTTGCAGTTTCTGCCATTGCCCTCCTGCTTCTTGTGCCACCCTGTCTGTTTACGTGGGCGACTGCCGTGATGTTGTCCCACTGGATCAATACCGGCTGACCTTGAAGCAGAGGTCTTGCTAAGCTTAGAGCATTGTAAATTGCCCTTAGCTCCAGTATATTTATGTGGAGAAAAATCTCCAGACTTGATCACACTCCCTGGAAATTTTTTCCCTGTGTGACTGCTCCCCAGCCTCTCAGGCTGGCCTCCGTGGTCACCAGCATCCAATCCTGAATGCCGAATCTGCGGCCCTCTAGAAGATGAGCACTCTGTAACCACCACAGGAGAGACACCCTTGTCCTTGGAGATAGGGTTATCCGCTGATGCATCTGAAAATGCGATCCGGACCATTTGTCCAGCAGATCCCACTGAAAAGTTCTTGCGTGGAATCTGCCGAATGGAATCGCTTCGTAATAAGCCACCATTTTTCCCAGGACTCTTGTGCAATGATGCACTGACACTTCCTGGTTTTAGGAGGTTCCTGACTAGCTCGGATAACTCCCTGGCTTTCTCCTCCGGGAGAAACACCTTTTTCTGGACTGTGTCCAGAACCATCCCTAGGAACAGCAGACGTGTCGTCGGAAACGGCTGTGATTTTGGATATTTAGAATCCACCCGTGCTGTCGTAGAACTACTTGAGATAGTGCTACTCCGACTTCCAACTGTTCTCTGGACCTTGCCCTTATCAGGAGATCGTCCAAGTAAGGGATAATTAAGACGCCTTTTCTTTGAAGAAGAATCATCATTTTGGCCATTACTTTGGTAAAGACCCGGGGTGCCGTGGACAATCCAAACGGCAGCGTCTGAAACTGATAGTGACAGTTCCGTACCACGAACCTGAGGTACCCTTGGTGAGAAGGGCAATTTGGGACATGGAGGTAAGCATCCTTGATGTCCAGGGACACCATATAGTCCCCTTCTTCCTGGTTCGCTATCACTGCTCTGAGTGACTCCATCTTGATTTGAACCTTTGTATGTAAGTGTTCAAAGATTTCCCATTTAGAATAGGTCTCACCGAGCCGTCTGGCTTCAGTACCACAATATAGTGTGGAATAATACCCCTTTCCTTGTTGTAGGAGGTGTACTTTGATTATCACCTGCTGGGAATACAGCTTGTGAATTGTTTCCAATACTGCCTCCCTGTCGGAGGAAGACGTTGGTAAAGCAGACATCAGGAGCCTGCGAGGGGGAGACGTCTCGAATTTCCAGTCTGTACCCCTGGGATACTACTTGTAGGATCCAGGGGTCCACTTGCGAGTGAGCCCACTACGCGCTGAAACTCTTGAGACGACCCCCCACCGCACTTGAGTTCGCTTGTACGGCCCCAGCGTCATGCTGAGGACTTGGCAGAAGCTGTGGATGGCTTCTGTTCCTGGGAATGGGCTGCCTGCTGCAGTCTTCTTCCCTTTCCTCTATCCCTGGGCAGATATGACTGGCCTTTTGCCCGCTTGCCCTTATGGGGACGAAAGGACTGAGGCTGAAAAGACGGTGTCTTTTTCTGCTGAGATGTGATTTTGGGTAAAAAAGGTGGATTTTCCAGCTGTTGCCGAGGCCACCAGGTCCGATGGACCGACCCCAAATAACTCCTCCCCTTTATACGGCAATACTTCCATGTGCCGTTTGGAATCTGCATCACCTGACCACTGTCGTGTCCATAAACATCTTCTGGCAGATATGGACATCGCACTTACTCTTGATGCCAGAGTGCAAATATCCCTCTGTGCATCTCGCATATATAGAAATGCATCCTTTAAATGCTCTATAGTCAATAAAATACTGTCCCTGTCAAGGGTATCAATATTTTCAGTCAGGGAATCCGACCAAGCCACCCCAGCGCTGCACATCCAGGCTGAGGCGATCGCTGGTCGCAGTATAACACCAGTATGTGTGTATATACCTTTTTAGGATATTTTCCAGCCTCTCAGCTGGCTCCTTGAGGGCGGCCCTATCTGGAGACGGTACCGCCACTTGTTTTGATAAGCGTGTGAGCGCCTTATCCACCCTAAAGGGTGTTTCCCAACGCGCCCTAACTTCTGGCGGGAAAGGGTATACCGCCAATAATTTTCTATCGGGGGAAACCCACGCATCATCACACACTTCATTTAATTTATCTGATTCAGGAAAAACTACAGGTAGTTTTTTCACACCCCACATAATACCCTTCTTGTGGTACTTGTAGTATCAGAAATATGTAACACCTCCTTCATTGCCCTTAACATGTAACGTGTGGCCCTAAAGGAAAATACGTTTGTTTCTTCACCGTCGACACTGGAGTCAGTGTCCGTGTCTGTGTCTGTGTCGACCGACTGAGGTAAATGTTTACAGCCCCTGACGGTGTTTGAGACGCCTGGACAGGTACTGATTTGTTTGCCGGCCGTCTCATGTCGTCAACCGACCTTGCAGCGTGTTGACATTATCACGTAATTCCTTAAATAAGCCATCCATTCCGGTGTCGACTCCCTAGAGAGTGACATCACCATTTCAGGCAATTGCTCCGCCTCCTCACCAACATCGTCCTCATACATGTCGACACACACGTACCGACACACAGCACACACACAGGGAATGCTCTGATAGAGGACAGGACCCCACTAGCCCTTTGGGGAGACAGAGGGAGAGTTTGCCAGCACACACCAAAAACGCTATAATTATACAGGGACAACCTTTATATAAGTGTTTTTCCCTTATAGCATTTTAAATAAGAATTTACTTACCGATAATTCTATTTCTCGGAGTCCGTAGTGGATGCTGGGGTTCCTGAAAGGACCATGGGGAACAGCGGCTCCGCAGGAGACAGGGCACAAAAAAGTAAAGCTTTACTAGGTCAGGTGGTGTGCACTGGCCCCTCCCCCTATGACCCTCCTCCAGACTCCAGTTAGGTACTGTGCCCGGACGAGCATACACAATAAGGGAGGCATTTTGAATCCCGGGTAAGACTCATACCAGCCACACCAATCACACCGTACAACTTGTGATCTAAACCCAGTTAACAGTATGACAACAGAAAGGGCCTCTTAAAGATGGCTCCTTAACAATAACCCGAATTAGTTAACAATAACTATGTACAAGTATTGCAGATAATCCGCACTTGGGATGGGCGCCCAGCATCCACTACGGACTCCGAGAAATAGAATTATCGGTAAGTAAATTCTTATTTTCTCTATCGTCCTAAGTGGATGCTGGGGTTCCTGAAAGGACCATGGGGATTATACCAAAGCTCCCAAACGGGCGGGAGAGTGCGGATGACTCTGCAGCACCGAATGAGAGAACTCCAGGTCCTCCTTTGCCAGGGTATCAAATTTGTAAAATTTTACAAACGTGTTCTCCCCCGACCACGTAGCTGCTCGGCAGAGTTGTAATGCCGAGACCCCTCGGGCAGCCGCCCAAGATGAGCCCACCTTCCTTGTGGAGTGGGCTTTTACAGTTTTAGGCTGTGGCAGGCCTGCCACAGAATGTGCAAGTTGAATTGTGTTACAAATCCAACGAGCAATCGACTGCTTAGAAGCAGGTGCGCCCAACTTGTTGGGTGCATACAATATAAACAGCGAGTCAGATTTTCTGACTCCAGCCGTCCTTGCAATGTATATTTTTAAGGCTCTGACAACGTCCAACACTTTGGAGTCCTCCAAGTCGCTAGTGGCCGCAGGCACCACAATAGGTTGGTTCAGATGAAATGCTGATACCACTTTAGGGAGAAAATGCGGACGAGTCCGCAGTTCTGCCCTATCCGAATGGAAGATTAGATAAGGACTTTTATAAGATAAAGCCGCCAATTCAGATACTCTCCTGGCAGAGGCCAGGGCTAGTAACATAGTCACTTTCAATGTGAGATATTTCAAATCCACCTTTTTCAATGGTTCAAACCAATGGGATTTGAGGAAATCTAAAACTACATTTAGATCCCACGGTGCCACCGGAGGCACCACAGGAGGCTGTATATGCAGTACTCCCTTGACAAAAGTCTGGACCTCAGGGACAGAGGCCAATTCTTTTTGGAAGAATATTGACAGGGCCGAAATTTGAACCTTAATGGATCCCAATTTGAGACCCATAGATAATCCTGATTGCAGGAAATGTAGGAAACGACCCAGTTGGAATTCCTCCGTCGGAACCTCCGATCCTCGCACCACGCTACATATTTTCGCCAAATGCGGTGATAATGTTTCACGGTGACTTCCTTCCGTGCCTTAATCAAGGTAGGAATGACTTCTTCTGGAATGCCTTTCCCTTTTAGGATCTGGCGTTCAACCGCCATGCCGTCAAACGCAGCCGCGGTAAGTCTTGAAAAAGACAGGGACCCTGCTGTAGCAGGTCCCTTCTCAGAGGTAGAGGCCACGGTTCGTCCGTGAGCATCTCTTGAAGTTCCGGATACCAAGTCCTTCTCGGCCAATCCGGAACCACTAGTATTGTTCTTACTCTTCTTTGCCGTATGATCTTCAATACCTTTGGTATGAGCGGCAGAGGAGGAAACACATACACTGACTGGTACACCCAAGGAGTTACCAGTGCGTCCACAGCTATTGCCTGTGGATCTCTTGACCTGGCGCAATATTTGTCCAGTTTCTTGTTGAGGCGAGACGCCATCATGTCTACAATTGGTCTTTCCCAACGGTCTATTAACATGTTGAAGACTTCTGGATGTAGACCCCACTCTCCCGGATGAAGATCGTGTCTGCTGAGGAAGTCTGCTTCCCAGTTGTCCACGCCCGGGATGAACACTGCTGACAGTGCTATCACGTGATTCTCCGCCCAGCGAAGAATCTTGGCAGCTTCTGCCATTGCACTCCTGCTTCTTGTGCCGCCCTGCCTGTTTACATGGGCGACCGCCGTGATGTTGTCCGACTGAATCAACACCGGCTTTCCTTGCAGGAGAAGTTCCGCCTGGCTTAGAGCATTGTAGATTGCTCTTAGTACCAGAATGTTTATGTGAAGAGACTTTTCCAGGCTCGACCACACTCCCTGGAAGTTTCTTCCTTGTGTGACTGCTCCCCAGCCTCTCAGGCTGGCGTCCGTGGTCACCAGGATCCAATCCTGAATGCCGAATCTGCGGCCTTCTAATAGGTGAGCCTTCTGCAACCACCACAGAAGTGACACCCTTGTCTTTGGTGACAGGGTTATTCGCAGGTGCATCTGCAGATGCGACCCTGACCATTTGTCCAACAGATCCCTTTGGAATATTCTTGCATGGAATCTGCCGAA
Organism: Pseudophryne corroboree; assembly: GCF_028390025.1. NCBI lineage: Eukaryota > Metazoa > Chordata > Amphibia > Anura > Myobatrachidae > Pseudophryne > Pseudophryne corroboree. Next base: position 291,146,036 of record NC_086454.1, read on the forward strand.
TGGAATTGCTTCGTAAGAAGCCACCATTTTTCCCAGGACTCTTGTGCATTGATGTACTGACACTTTTCCTGGTTTTAGGAGGTTCCTGACCAGATCGGATAACTCCTTGGCTTTTTCCTCTGGAAGGAAAACCTTTTTCTGAACCGTGTCCAGAATCATTCCTAGGAACAGCAGACGAGTTGTCGGGATTAAATGGGATTTTGGAATATTCAGAATCCACCCGTGTTGTCTTAGCACCTCTTGAGATAGTGCTAAAGCTGTCTCCAGCTGTTCTCTGGACCTTGCCCTTATTAGGAGATCGTCCAAGTATGGGATAACTAATACGCCTTTTCTTCGAAGAAGAATCATCATCTCGGCCATTACCTTGGTAAAGACCCGAGGCGCCGTGGACAATCCGAACGGCAGCGTCTGAAACTGATAGTGACAGTTTTGAACAATGAACCTGAGGTACCCCTGGTGTGCGGGGTAAATCGGAACGTGTAGATACGCATCCTTGATGTCCAAGGATACCATAAAGTCCCCTTCTTCCAGGTTCGCTATCACTGCTCTGAGTGACTCCATCTTGAACTTGAACTTTTTTATGTAGAGGTTCAAGGACTTCAGATTTAGAATAGGCCTTACCGAGCCATCCGGCTTCGGTACCACAAATAGAGTGGAATAATACCCCTTTCCTTGTTGTAATAGGGGTACTTTGACTATCACCTGCTGAGCGTACAGCTTGTGAATGGCTTCCAACACCCTCTCCCTTTCGGAAGAGACGGTTGGTAAGGCAGACTTCAGGAAACGATGAGGAGGATCCGTCTCTAATTCCAACCTGTACCCCTGAGATATTATCTGCAGGATCCAGGGGTCTACCTGCGAGTGAGCCCACTGCGCGCTGTAATTTTTGAGACGGCCCCCCACTGTCCCCGAGTCCGCTTGAGAGGCCCCAGCGTCATGCTGAGGTTTTTGCAGGAGCCGGGGAGGGCTTCTGTTCCTGGGAAGGAGCTGCCTGTTGGTGTCTCTTCCCTCTTCCTCTGCCTCGTGGCAGGTACGACAAGCCCTTTGCTCTCTTATTTTTGTAGGAGCGAAAAGGCTGCGGTTGAAAGGTCGGTGCCTTTCTCTGTTGGGGAGTGACTTGAGGTAAAAAAGTGGATTTCCCGGCAGTAGCCGTGGCCACCAAGTCTGATAGACCAACTCCAAATAACTCCTCCCCTTTATACGGCAAAACCTCCATGTGACGTTTTGAATCCGCATCGCCTGTCCACTGTCGTGTCCATAAGGCTCTTCTGGCTGAAATGGACATAGCACTCACCCGAGATGCCAGTGTGCAAATATCCCTCTGTGCATCACGCATATAGATAAATGCATCCTTTATTTGTTCTAACGACAGTAAAACATTGTCCCTATCTAGGGTATCAATATTTTCAATCAGGGATTCTGACCAAACTACTCCAGCACTGCACATCCAGGCAGTTGCTATAGCTGGTCGTAGTATAACACCTGCATGTGTGTATATATTCTTTTGAATAACTTCCATCTTTCTATCTGATGGATCCTTAAGTGCGGCCGTCTCAGGAGAGGGTAACGCCACTTGTTTGGATAAGCGTGTGAGCGCCTTGTCCACCTTAGGGGGTGTTTCCCAGCGCGCCCTAACCTCTGGCGGGAAAGGGTATAATGCCAATAACTTTTTTGAAATTATCAACTTTTTATCAGGAGCAACCCACGCTTCATCACACACGTCATTTAATTCTTCTGATTCAGGAAAAACTGTTTGTAGTTTTTTCACACCATACATAATACCCTGTTTTACGGTATCTGTAGTATCAGCTAAATGTAACGTCTCCTTCATTGCCAAAATCATATAACGTGTGGCCCTACTGGAAAATACGTTTGAATTTCTACCGTCGTCACTGGAATCAGTGCCCGTGTCTGGGTCTGTGTCGACCGACTGAGGCAAAGGGCGTTTTACAGCCCCTGACGGTGTTTGAGGCGCCTGGACAGGCATTAATTGATTGTCCGGCCGCCTCATGTCCTCAACTGACTGTTTAAGGGAAGATAAACCATCACGTAATTCCACAAATAAAGGCATCCATTCTGGTGTCGACCCCCTGGGGGGTGACATCTGCATATTTGGCAATTGCTCCGCCTCCACACCAATATCGTCCTCATACATGTCGACACCACGTACCGACACACACCGCAAACTCACAGGGAATGCTCTAATGAAGACAGGACCCACTAGCCCTTTTGGGGAGACAGAGGGAGAGTCTGCCAGCACACACCACAAAGCGCTATATATACAAGGGATATCCTTATATTAAGTGCTCCCTTATAGCTGCTTTAATATATATATATATATAGCCATTAATGTGCCCCCCCTCTCTGTTTTACCCTGTTTCTGTAGTGCAGTGCAGGGGAGAGACCTGGGAGCCGTTCTGACCAGCGGAGCTGTGACAGAAAATGGCGCCGTGTGCTGAGGAGATAGGCCCCGCCCCTTTTTCGGCGGGTTCTTCTCCCGCTATTTTTCCAGTCAGGCAGGGGTTAAATATCTCCATATAGCCCCTATGGGCTATATGTGAGGTATTTTTAGCCTTGTATAAGGTTTATATTTGCCTCTCAGAGCGCCCCCCCCCAGCGCTCTGCACCCTCAGTGACTGCCCAGTGAAGTGTGCTGAGAGGAAAATGGCGCACAGCTGCAGTGCTGTGCGCTACCTTATGAAGACTGAGGAGTCTTCAGCCGCCGGTTTCCGGACCTCTTCACGCTTCAGCATCTGCAAGGGGGTCGGCGGCGCGGCTCCGGGACCGGACTCCACGGCTGGGCCTGTGTTCGATCCCTCTGGAGCTAATGGTGTCCAGTAGCCAAGCAGCAAATCCACTCTGCATGCAGGTGAGTTTACTACTTTCCCCCTAAGTCCCACGTTGCAGTGATCCTGTTGCCAGCAGGACTCACTGTAAAGAAAAAAACCTAAACTAAACTTTCTCTAAGCAGCTCTTTAGGAGAGCCACCTAGATTGCACCCTTCTCGTTCGGGCACAAAATCTAACTGGAGTCTGGAGGAGGGTCATAGGGGGAGGGGCCAGTGCACACCACCTGACCTAGTAAAGCTTTACTTTTTTGTGCCCTGTCTCCTGCGGAGCCGCTGTTCCCCATGGTCCTTTCAGGAACCCCAGCATCCACTTAGGACGATAGAGAAATATATATATACATATCGCCAAATAAGTGCCCCCCCTCTCTGTTTTAACCCTGTTTCTGTAGTGCAGTGCAGAGGAGAGCCTGGGAGCCTTCCCACCAGCATTTCTGTGAGGGAAAATGGCGCTGTGTGCTGAGGAGAATAGGCCCCGCCCCCTTTTCGGCGGGCTTCTTCTCCCGTTTTTCTGAGACCTGGCAGGGGTTAAATACATCCATATAGCCCCCAGGGGCTATATGTGATGTATTTTTAGCCAGAATAAGGTACTATCATTGCTGCCCAGGGCGCCCCCCCCCCAGCGCCCTGCACCCTCAGTGACCGCTGCTATGAAGTGTGCTGACAACAATGGCGCACAGCTGCAGTGCTGTGCGCTACCTTATGAAGACTGAAGAGTCTTCTGCCGCCGTTTCTGGACCTCTTCACTTTTCGGCATCTGCAAGGGGGTCGGCGGCGCGGCTCCGGGACGAACCCCAGGGTGAGACCTGTGTTCCGACTCCCTCTGGAGCTAATGGTGTCCAGTAGCCTAAGAAGCCAATCCATCCTGCACGCAGGTGAGTTCACTTCTCTCCCCTAAGTCCCTCGTAGCAGTGAGCCTGTTGCCAGCAGGACTCACTGAAAATAAAAAACCTAACAAACTTTTACTCTAAGCAGCTCTTTAGGAGAGCCACCTAGATTGCACCCTTCTCGGCCGGGCACAAAAATCTAACGGAGGCTTGGAGGAGGGTCATAGGGGGAGGAGCCAGTGCACACCACCTGATCCTAAAGCTTTTACTTTTGTGCCCTGTCTCCTGCGGAGCCGCTATCCCCATGGTCCTGACGGAGTCCCCAGCATCCACTTAGGACGTTAGAGAAATATATATATATATATATATATATATATATATATATATATATATATATATATATATATATATCTTAGTCAAAGCAATTATATGGATGTGAACTCCGCCTGTATAGTGAACAGGGTGAGTGTCAATAACAGTTGTGAATCTTAATTACAGCGGTGCAATAAAAAGGCTGACGCAGATATTCTGATCTAGCCTCCCACTGTGTAAGAAGTATCTGAACCCGGCCTGTATACTTATCAGGGTGAGTCAGAACCCAAACTGCTCCTTTGTTCCTCAGCTAGCTGCGCAGCATCCTCCAGTAGCGCTGGAAGCAGAGGGAAGATGGTGCTTGTTCTACAAATCTGTCCCCTGGGTGGAACGAGCGCTGCTGCTGTCCCTGTAAGAGCAGGAAGCAGGAGACCGCCCCGCCTGAACTTCCCCTTCAGTGGAGGAGCGGTCGCGGCAGCCATCCCCTTCAGTAGCAGGCCCGCCCCTGCAAAACACCGAGCAGCCGCGATGCCATTACCGGCGGCTCCTGATGAGCGAGTCACAATGCACCCGCTCACCCTGCAGCCGCCAGCCTACTGAGGAACCAGATATAAAAAAGTAGAATAAAAAAAAATCCTGCATAAAGAAAAAAAGTTAAAATAGAGAAAGACAGTCCAATACTGCAGTGCAGCTTGTGACTGTTTTACCTGTTATAATGCCCCCTCGGTGGTGTGTCCGGTGAGATAGAAAGCCCCAGCTGTCCAAGACATTCCAGGGGCGATTTGAGTGAGAAACAGGCGCCCAGCCGCCTCTAAAATACCTAACCCCACTCAGACTAAGCATAGATTAAAACCAGTCAGGAAACTAAAACCCAACTAAAATCTAAGAGAAAAGAAAACTGTGCCTGTCCTCCAAGGCACAAAAACCTAAACTGAGGTAATGTATGTAGAGAGACAGTGTATGGGAGGGGTTAGAGGGGGGGTAGAGTTAGTTTTTAATAGATTCTGTGCCAAACTCCACGCCAATACACTATAACCCACAAGTAAGTGCGCAGCTTTCCCCAGACGGATGATGGAGGAAAGGACATTTACGGCTTTCACCTAGACAATGTAAAGAGACGTTTGGGTGTCTGACATGCAGCAAGAACTTACCGCCTCTTTCAGCATTTGTTTGTTGGCTTTTATCACCTCTTTATCCAATGACATCTCACTATTTATCAAGTCAAGGATTCCAACAGCAGATTCAAGAGGAGTTTCACTATTTTCCTCATCAAACGTGCAATCTAAAGTCAAAATAATAATATTAATCGCTGGAGTGACATATTGCATACTGGGAATAGCACTTATCAGAAGCACAGAACAGGGACACAGCTGAAAGGCAAATTTCACACTTTTCTGATTTAGGACAGGTATCATGCTAACCATACCCTTCCAAGTTCTTATACTGTCTTCTCCATAGTACATTACCAATGGCACTCTATAAAAATGAAAGTGAAAAGAGTATTCCATACAGGAGAAGTACAAAAGATAGCTCATGCCAATTTAGGTATCAGGAGAGGAATAAAATGGACATTTAAGATTAAACTCCACTTTTATTTCTGTTCACAATTTTTAATACCATACTGGTAAATTAGCTCATCACAATACCTCTACATCATCATGTGACAGAGTGCAGCCCTTAATAAATTCCTTTCTAGCCAATTATGGCCAAATTATTATGAACACCGAGCGATTTTATGTAAAACGCTATTCCGCAGTTAATGCTGATGTAGGAGGTCACATTTTTCAAGTACACAATGCAGGTATGCTGAGAATATGGAGACAACAGCACTAAAGAATGGATCCTTCTTGCATGGTCAAAACAATCCAGGCCGGCGGAAGCAACCTAATGGAGATGCAGTTTATTACACTTGGGTTAATATTCCCCAAGAAAGATACCTATAGGGGCTAATTCAGACTTGATCGCTGCTGGTGTGTGTTTTCGCAAAGCGGGCGATCAGGTCTGAACTGCGTCATGCACAGGTGCTGCAGTGTGCCGGCGCATACTAGAGATGCGATCGGAATCTCAGCCTAGCGATCACCTCTGCCTGATTGACAGACAGAGGCGTTCGCTGGGCAGGAGGGGGCGGGCTGTTGGACCGCCGTTTTGGGGGCGCGGTCCAGGCAACACAGGCGTGCCCGGACCATGCTGGCGGCGGCAGCTGCGTGACGTCACATACAGCCGCTGAGACCCAGAGAGCGACGGGTAGCTCCCTGCCAGCGTGCAGGATCTGCGCTGCTAGGGAGCTACTCTTCAGGTACAAAAGCATCGCCGCCGTGCAATGCTTTTGTACCTGTGCGGATGGGGCAGAGCCAGACATGCGGGGCGAACTAGCCCTGTGCTGTGCCCCGCAAATTTAGCCCATCTATGATCAAGTCTGAATTATCCCCAGTTAGTAGATTCTGGGGTAGCTGTATTATATTCCGTTACTAGGTATAGTGGTATCTGCAGACATTATATGCTGCAAATACCGCATCCCTGTATGCAAGATGCCCACAATTTTGCTGTCATTATCGGTGCTTTATCTTTGAGATAGCGCACCGATGTGTGGGGCAAAGTATGAACGGTCAGTGGAACTGACCCAACACCTGCAGCTATCATTGTCCCATTCACAGCCACTGTAGTGACTGCGGCAGCTGACAGCTCTGGGCTACACAGGAGATCTCGCACGTGCCCAGTGAACCAGCTGAGAGGAGAGAAACAGCACAACACCAGGCTGATGGACTGTGGTGCTCTAGCAGGGATCACCGGAAGGAGGACTCCGAGAAACTAAATGTTAATACATCTCGTCGGTACAGCTTCCTGCTTCGCCTCGGTAAAGGGGAGATGCAGGAAGCACCATAGCGGCACGATATGTGCGCCAAAATACGTTTCCACCCCTATGCCTAGAAGAATTCAAGCTGTATTAATGGCAATGTATCGTTTCAAACATCTGAAAATAATAATCTGTTAGTGAGCATCATCTATGTTCTACAATCTGAAAATTTGTTGCAAAAAGAATTTGTTGCAAAAAGTGATTGCACTGCGCAGTACTCTAGAAGACAGCTTTATAAAAAATGAATTGGCATAAATTAAATGAAATACCAACATAGCACATAATATTAAAGCAAACTTGACATGTATGAGAGACTTTAACGATTATGGTAGTGTGTAGTAGGGAAGTCCTTAACAATACCTAACAAAACCATTCTGATATTAAAAGACAATCAACACTGCTGCGGAAAAAAGAAAAGAAAAAAAAACACAAGAGAGCAATAAGGAGATTTACAGTATAGTAGACTTACCATTGTTAAATCTTTCTGCGAGGTACACTGGGTCCCACAGGGAATACATCGGGGTGTAGAGATGGATCTTGATCCAGGCACCAACAGGTTAAAGCTTTAGCTGTCCCAGGATGCATTGCACCGCCTCCTCTATAACACCGCCTCCAGGCACTGTGAGCTCAGTTTCATTAACCAGTCCAATGCATGAGCAGGTAAAAGAGAAGGCAGATGTTAGTCACATAGAACCACATTCTCACAACAGGAGAAGGGACCAGTGGCTAATGCCATACAAACCCATAGAAGCCAAGTGCGTCAAGGTGGGTGCCCTGTGGAACCAAGCGTACCTCGCAGAAAGAGATTTAACAATGGTAAGTCTACCATAATTCTCTTTTCTGCAGCATGGTACACGGTGTTCCACAGGGATTACATCGGGGATGTCCTAAAGCAGTTCCTCAAGGGAGGGGACGCACCTTAGCGGGTATGAGAACCCGGCATCCAAAAGGAAGCATCCTGGGAAGCGGAAGTATCAAAGGCATAAAACCTAATGAACGCGTTCACCAAGGACCACGTAGCCGCCTTGCACAATTGTTCTGGAGACGCGACACGGCGGGCCGCCCATGATGGTCCAACAGACCGAGTAGAATGGGCTTTAATAGCAGCAGAAGCTGGAAGACCAGCCTGCACATAAGCTTTCTCAATCACCATTCTAATCCATCTGGCCAAGGTTTGCTTATTCGCAGGCCAGCCACGTTTGTGGAAACCAAACAGTGCAAAAAGGGTATCTGACCTCCTAATAGAGGCAGTTGTCTCCACATATATGCGGAGAGCCCGTACCACATACAAACACCGTTCTTTGGAGGACAATTCAGAAGAGATGAAGGCCGGAACCACAATCTCTTGATTAAGGTGAAAAGATGACACCACCTTAAGCAAATAACCAGGGCGAGTTCGCAGAACTGCTCGGTCATGATGAAATATCAGAAAGGGTGGACGACGGGACAAAGCGCCTAGGTCCGTCACCCTTCTGGCAGAGGCAATAGCCAGTAAGAACAGGACCTTAGCCGTAAGTCATTTAAGGTCAACTGACTCAAGAGGTTCAAATGGAGACTCTTGCAGGGCATTCAGGACAACAGACAAATCCCATGGAGCCACAGGAGGGACATAGGGAGGTCGAATCCACAATACGCCCTGAGTGAATACATGAACGTCATGTATAGGTGCAATTTTTCTCTGAAACCACACTGACAAGGCAGATATATGAACCTTGAGGGAGGCCAGACGAAGGCCTAAGTCCAGGCCTTGTTGCAGGAAAGCCAGGATTTTTGATGTCTTGAATCTGTGAACATCATAGTTCTTATCAGCACACCAAGTGAAATAAGAATTACAGACTCTGTAATAGATCCGGGCAGATGCCGGTTTTGCGGCCCTTCAACATAGTTTGGATGACCACCTCAGAAAATCCTTTTGCCCTTAGGAGTCCTGTCCTGCTTTCCCATGAGGCCGAAAGAAACGAAAAGTGGTACCTTTTGCCCTCTGTGCAGAGGGAGTAGGATTTTGGAGAAATGCAGTTTTAGCAACCGCTAAATCAGACACAATTTTATTTTGGTCTTCCCCAAACAAGAGGTCTCCCTTAAAAAGGAGGCTGCAAAGGTGGGTTACAGCACCCCTTAGGGAGTAAATAGATTTCAGGCATCCCTCCACGCGTTTACTGTCGCCTCACTAAAGGAACCGACAGATAGTGACGGGTGACATGGGAATCCACCGGCGGTGGGTTTTGCCACTTGTTACATAACTCTGCAGGGAGAGGGTATCGAGCCAAGGCCCATTTAGGCAAGGGGAATTTCTTCCCTGGCTCAGACCAGGGTTCACAGCGTATGTCCACTAAATTGTCAGAATGTGGTAATAGAGTTTTAGCTACCTTCTGACGTTTAAACTTGTCAGGTTTCTTAGACACCGTAGTGGAATCCTCATTATCATCAGAGATTTGGAGGATCTGTCTAATAGCAACCATCAAGTCAGGGACATCAACGTGTAAAGAAGATTCCTCATCAGAAGCATCTGATTCAGTGTCAGACAGGACAGTTAGTTCCCCATCCTCATCAGATGAAACTTCTGAGAGATGCGTGGATTGTGAGGAGGTAGCAGCCCACTTAGATAACCCAGGGACACGAGTGTGACCAATAGCAGATTTACGTCTATCCAAAGATTGGTTTAATTGCTGCAACTGATTAGACAAATTATCCACCCAAGGTGGATTAACCATAGGGACAATTTGTGGCTGTAGTGGCACAGGTGATCGCGTAGTAGGCGTAAGACAGTCCACCAGAGTACCCAACAGGGTTGAGAACTTAGCCCAAGGTGGCTCCTGGTTGCAGCGGACTGACTGGGAGAGGTATGGCACACATTACACAAACTATCATACAACACTTACCCCCTCAAGTAAATCCTTGGTGCATCCCCGGATTTACTGCCCTTTTTGTTAAACATTTCAGTAAATGCAACAATAGAGCGTACGAGTACGATAAAGCCAGACAGAGTACAATACCTGCGAATAAATCCGGTATTAGGAGACTGAGTACATAGTATAATACGTATAAATCGGTAAATACTGTGACGCACTATATAATTGACCCTGACGCACCAAGTCAAGTCCCCTAGGGTACAGAATATAGTGATAGATATATCTGGGAAACACTGAAGTGAAATCCACACAACAGATACAGGCACACACAGTCACAGTGACCTTGCAGATAATTATTAGTTATGGTAATAAATCTGCACTGGACAGTATATCAATAATAAATATTATATATATATATATATATCTCAATAATAAATATTATATATATCAATAATAAAAATATATATATATATATATATATATATATATATACAGCAAGGGAGAAGCGGCGGCACTCAGAGACTTTCACTTTCACGGAAAATAAAGCAAAGGGTGCATTTATTAGGTCAACGTTTCGGGGGACAGACCCCCTTCTTCAGGACACTGCAAACTTTGCTTTATTTTCCGTGAAAGTGAAAGTCTCTGAGTGCCGCCGCTTCTCCCTTGCTGTACATATTGGGGTTGCCATACCCCTAGGAGGGCACCGGAGCATTATCCCGCTGGGGACAACGGAGTGCCGGGCTGCTTCCATGTTCTATATATATATATATATATATATATATATATATATATATATATATATATATATAAAATTTATTTTTACAAACAACGCGGTCCTAGACCAGCAGTATGTATCAGAATACTTGTACAATATATTCTGTAACAGGTACACTTGTTCTTAACTAAAGCTGTCTGTATAAAGACATGTGAAATAGTCAAGTGTTTGTAAAGTCACAGCGCTGTAGACAGACGGCTTTACAAGGGATACCTTGCCCTGCAGGCCAGAAGACCAGCCGCAACTATACCTAAGATGGCGCCCAGCGTCTCAGTCAGGGAGTGAGGGAGAGTGGAAAGCAGCTGCAGGGCGGGAAAATCTGATCAGAGATGGCACACTGGGCCGGGGGAGGGGCTACAGGTCAAGTGTCGGCTCCCCTATGCTGGTCCTCACCGCCTGGTATTACGGAGTCTTATTAAACTGGGTGTTAGTACACTCGACCTGTACTCCTATGCGCTGGTAGACAGTGGGGTCCCTGTGCACAACAGTGTCCACGCCAGCGTCGCAGTCGGTCTCCCTAGACTGCGAACAGAACACAATTTAGTAGCAGGTCCTGCATGGGGGACCCTCTTACCTCCTTCACGTAGCAGACACGTGAACCAGGAGAGCATCTGCGACCGCGTGCCTAGAGCCGGAGCGTCTCCGTCGCAAGTACCCGGGAACTGAGCCGCGGGAGTATGCAACGCCGCTAGGGAGGTAATGGAGCCCCGCAGTGCTGAATGTCACACTGACATAACAGTGCTGCGGCCCTTGAAGTCTTCTTAAAAAGCTTTTTTTCAAGGCTGCCCAGCACAGCCCCCCTGTTGACTAGCCGCCTGCTCTGCAGGCACCAACTCGAAACTGAGCTCACAGTGCCTGGGTGCAGGGTTATAGAGGAGGCCACAATGCATCCTGGGATAGCTAAAGCTTTAACCTGTTGATGCCTGGTTCAAGATCCATCTCTACACCCTGATGTATTCCCAGTGGAACACAGTGTATCATGCTGCAGAAAGGGTTTTGATTTTGTATTTTTCTTTTTGCAGTTACTGTTAACAGCTGGTGCATTGTGTTTAAAGACCCAGTTAGGAAGTGAGCATATGACCATTGGGGGGTGGGGGCACACAGAATGTCAACTCTCGCCTCTAATACCCCTTTCACATCGCAATGCCGGGTCGAACCCGGGAATTGGAAATGGGTCCTTCTCGGGTGCGTCCTGGCATTCGATCCTTACACACTGGCTTCCCAACCCACCAATACACCATCGGGGGCGGAGATCGTGGCGGCTTCGGGGGCAGGTGCAGAGGCAGCGCTGGGAGGCAAGATCATCTCCACGCCGCCTCTGCCTATACTGTGAACGGGTCCCATCGACCCAGCCAGCCGTTTACACTGCACCTGACCCGGGCATAACCCTTCTTTATTTCCGGGTTGAATTACTGGGTCAGATGACCCAGGAATTTGGCAGTGACCCTTCTTACACCGCAGAGCGATCTGCATCGATGCAGCAATATACTGGGTCGATACCGGATTATCTGTACTGTGCGAAAATAGGATTTTTATAACCTACCGGTAAATTATTTTCTCGTAGTCCGTAGAGGATGCTAGGGTCCATTTTAGTACCATGGGGTATAGACTGTTCCGGAGGAGCCTTCGCCACTTTAAGACTTTTTAACAGTGTGAACTGGCTCCTCCCTCTACGCCCCTCCTCCAGACCTGCTAGGGTCTCCTGCTCTGTGCTGCCACGTCGTCATGGCAACCGGGAGACAAGTGCTAGCGGAGTAACCTGAGCGTAGCTGATACTCCGGTTCGGGTCTTTTGCTGTGCAGTGGTTACAGGCTCTGTGCACGGCAGGGGATCCGGTGCTGGTTTTTGTACTCACAGTCTGTGAGGTCTGAGTGGGGCGTGGACAGCACCTGCTATATAAACCCTCTTCTCAGGTTAGGCAGATGCTGCTGAATCTTTGTTGGTTAGTCAGTTCCTGAAAGCTAGCTAGTACTGTATAAACTTTGTATTTGTTTGTTGCTTACTGCAAATAGGCCTTGGGAATTGGTATTACACTCTGCCAATCCAGACCTAGCAGTAAGACTGGAGTCATTCGTTTAACCTGCTGGGGTTCTTTTGCTACTCTGTGAACCTAGCAAGTTTGCGGCTGTATTCTCAGACTTGCCTGCCAAAATCCTTTCTCACTGTGCAAGGTGTTCAGGTGTCAGTTTACTGGCAGTAAGCTGAACCAGTGCAATGCAAGTGAGGACTAGGATTGTGGAGACTCTCCTTGTGTCTATTATTCCATCTCTGACCAAGGAGTTAACTGCCACACCCGTTGGTAACCCTTTAGAGTTTTGCTGTTGCCCATAGCAACAGCATTTCGGGTTCTCTACGTATTAAATCACTACATCTCGCTTCTTTCCATCTGAGCATTCCTAATACTAGGGAGACACCCAGTTTCTTAGCCTTTGGGCTTCTCTGTTCACTTTGTGTTTATTTTGTTACCCTATCACCTTCTGTGTATGTAATGTCATATTCCCCAGTCTGTCTGTGAGTTCATTTGTTTTGCATCCCTCACCGTTCAGACACCAGTACATTCCTGCTGGCACTGGTGTGCATAACATATTCAGCAGCCAAATACTCCTGTTGAAATTTTGTGGGAATATGGAGCATACCCCTCAAAATACTTTGCAACAGGTGGTCGATCAGGTGCAGGTCCTGACTCGACAATTTAATGATTTGTCCATTAAAATGCACACCTCGCAGGCCGATGGCGGAGCTCCCGCAGCAGCAGTACCTTCAGGGGTTAAGGAGCCGAAAGTAAATCTCCCGGATCGTTTTTCTGGAGATCGCTCGCAGTTCTTTTGTTTCAAGGAGAGCTGCAAGCTATATTTCCAGCTTAGGCCTCAGTCTTCTGGGTCGGAGATTCAGCGGGTGGGCATAGTGATTTCCAGGTCTGGGCATATGGGTTGCAGCCTGACTGTCCGTCGCTTAAAAGTGTTGATGCTTTTTTTACGGCACTGGGCATGTTGTATGATGACCCTGACAAGACGGCCTCAGCCGAGGCTCAGATTTCGATCCTTAAGCAAGGGCGAAGGCCAGTTGAGGTTTATTGTACGGAGTTTCGGAGGTTGGCCCATGATACCCAGTGGAATGACCCAGCCCTGAGACACCAGTACCGAAGAGGTCTTTCTAACCAGTTAAAAGATCAACTGGTACAATATCCCTTGCCTGATAGCTTGGTTCAGCTCATGCAGTTATCCATTTGGGTGGATAGACGGCTGAGAGAGCGCAGGCTTGAAAGGGAGACCGAGGTTTCCTTCTTTCCCAAGGGAACCTCAGACTCTGAGGAATTTTCCGAGGAGCCTATGCAGATTGGGGCTACCCGCCTCTCCTCGCGTGAGAAGACGCGGAGGAGACAGCAGGGGTTATGTTTGTACTGTGGGAATAAAGGTCATGTGGTAGTATCATGCCCAGAAAAGCCGGAAAACTTCAGGGCCTGAGGGTGATGGGAAATATCCTGTCAGGCCAGAAGTCAGAATTTCCCAAGAAGACTTTTATCATTCCGGTGACCTTGAAGATCCTCGGTCAAACTGTCAAGACTGAGGCCTTTGTGGACAGTGGGGCCGACGGGGTTTTTATGGACCGCCAATTCGCCCTGAAACACTCTGTTCCCTTAGTACCCTTGGCATCGGAAATTGAGATTTGTGGGTTAAACGGGGAACCATTATCCCAAGGTAAAATTACCTCTTGCACTAGCCAGATTTCTTTGTTTATTGGAGCCACACACTCTGAAAAATTGTCCTTTTATGTGACTGTCTGTACTTTTGCCCCATTGGTGTTGGGGTTACCCTGGTTAAGGGCCCACAATCCTCAATTTGACTGGGTCTCTGGGGAGATTCTTAGTTGGGGTAGTGATTGTTTCAGGAGTTGCTTGAGCCTTCCAGTCAGGCTTTCGCAGCTAAGTTTGCCAGGATTGCCAGGATGTTATGCAGATTTTGCGGACGTGTTCTCCAAAAGAGTTGCAGAGGTACTACCTCCCCATCGCCCCTATGACTGTGCCATTGATTTGTTGCCGAATGCTAAGCTTCCCAAGAGCAGGTTGTACTCCCTGTCACGTCCTGAGACTCAGGCTATGGCAGAGTACATTCAGGAGAACTTGGCTAAGGGATTTATCAGACCTTCACAGTCTCCAGTTGGGTTGGGGTTCTTCTTCGTGGGTAAAAAGGACGGTTCGTTGCGACCCTGCATCGACTTCAGGGAATTGAACCGTATCACGATTAAAAACTCATACCCACTGCCTCTCATTTCGGTCTTGTTTGACCAGCTTCGTACTGCCACCATTTTTTCTAAGATTGACCTACGCGGTGCGTACAATCTAATCCGAATAAGAGAGGGGGATGAATGGAAGACTGCCTTTAATACCCACTCAGGGCATTATGAATATTTGGTGATGCCTTTTGGGCTCTGTAATGCCCCGGCAGTCTTCCAGGACTTCATGAACGATGTGCTCAGGGAATATTTGGATAGATTCTTAGTTGTATACTTAGATGACATCCTAATCTTCTCCCATTCCCTGGAGGAACATCGGAAGCATGTACGCTTAGTCCTCCAGAAACTCAGAGACCACCGGCTTGGGGCGAAGCTGGAGAAGTGCGAATTTGAAGTTCAGCAAATCGCATTTCTAGGATATATTATCTCCCCAGAAGGTTTCCAAATGGAGGGTTCCAAGGTACAGGCAGTCCTGGATTGGGTGCAGCCCAGTAGTTTGAAGGCGCTTCAGCATTTTCTGAGCTTTGCAAATTTTTATAGACGATTTATCGCTGGATTTTCGTCTATAGTGGCGCCCTTGGTGGCACTCACTAAGAAAGGGGCGGATGTTGCTCACTGGTCTTGTGAGGCCAAAGCGGCTTTTGCCCGTCTCAAAAGGGCATTTGTCTCGGCCAAGGTGCTGCGACGCCCAGATCCAGAGCGTCCTTTTGTGGTGGAGGTGGATGCCTCTGAGATGGGTATTGGGGCAGTGCTCTCTCAGATGGGGGTGTCTGATAATCGCCTTCATCCCTGTGCTTACTTTTCCCGTAAATTTTCGCCTGCCGAGATGAATTATGACGTGGGTAACCGGGAATTGTTGGCTATTAAGGATGCACTCGAGGAGTGGAGACACTGGCTTGAGGGGGCTAAGTTTGTGGTCTCAATTCTCACCGACCATAAGAATTTGGCATATTTAGAGTCAGCGAAGCGCCTCAATGCCAGGCAGGCACGATGGGCTTTGTTTTTTGCTCGCTTTAATTTTTTGATAACATATCGCCCTGGGTCAAAAAAATCAAGGCTGATGCGCTCTCACGGAGTTTTGCTCCAATCCAGGAGACCACCGAGGAGCCATTGCCCATTGTGTCCCAATCATGTATTAAAGTGGGCATTACCCAGGACCTCTTGTCATTAGTCCTTAGAGCACAGGAGCAGGCTCCTCCAGACCTTCCGGTAGGTCTTTTGTTTGTGCCTCCTAGGTTAAGACAGCGAGTGTTCCTGGAATTCCATGCCAAGAAGTCGGCAGGTCACCCGGGTATTGCCAGAACTCGGGAGTTGCTATCTAGGGCGGTGTGGTGGCCCTCGGTGGCTAGGGATGTGGATCAGTGGGTTCGGGCATGTGACATCTGTGCCCGAAATAAGACTCCTAGAGGGGTTCCTGTTGGCCCATTACATCCACTCTCTATTCCATCTAAGCCATGGACCCACATTTCAATGGATTTTGTGGTGGACTTGCCCAAATCCTCGGGGATGACAGCCATCTGGGTTGTCGTTGACAGGTTTTCGAAGATGGCGCACTTCGTTCCATTGGTTGGGCTGCCATCGGCCAGACGCCTGTCTGAATTATTTATGCTGCATGTTGTGCGCCTCCACGGGTTGCCACTTGATGTGGTCTCTGACCGCGGATCCCAGTTTGTGGCCAAATTCTGGAGGGCATTTTGTTCCGATCTCCAGATTTCTGTCAGCTTGTCGTCAGGCTACCATCCGCAGTCTAATGGGCAGACTGAAAGGGTGAACCAGTCCTTGGAGCAGTTCCTCAGGTGTTATGTCTCCAAGTGTCAGACTGACTGGGTTGCTCATCTGTCCATGGCGGAGTTTGCCTATAACAACGCGGCTCACTCTGCTACAGGGATCTCTCCCTTCCTTTGTGTGTATGGGCATCATCCTAAGGCCAATTCTTTTGACCCCCTGGACTCCACGCCTGGTGGTTCCTCTGTGGTTTCGGTCCTTAGAGGTATTTGGAGGAAAGTGAAGAAAGCCCTTGTGTCTGTGTCATTAGTGACCAAAAGGGTTTTTGATAAGCGGAAAAGACCCTGCAGCTTCAAATTTGGAGACTTCGTCTGGTTGTCTACCAAGAATTTGAAGTTGAGACAGCCATCTCATAAGTTAGACCCCCGGTTCATCGGTCCTTATAAGATCACTAGGGTTATCAATCCGGTGGCATTTCAGTTAGATCTACCCCGTTCTTTGGGTATCAATAAAACATTTCATTGTTCCCTTTTAAAACGGGCGATTAGTAATCCTTCCAGTGGAAGACCTTCCCCTCTTCTGATACGTGGCCAGAGGGAGTTTGTTGTTGAAAGGATTTTTGACTCCAAGATGGTTCGGGGTCGGCTGTCATTTTTGGTGCACTGGAAGGGGTATGGCCCGGAGGAGCGGTCGTGGGTGCGCAGTTGTGATCTTCATGCCCCCAGACTGTTACGCTCTTTCTTCTCGCAGTTCCCCGATAAACCCGTGGTAGGGGTTCTTTGACCCCTCGTCAGAGGGGGGGTACTGTTAGGGTCTCCTGCTCTGTGCTGCCACGTCGTCATGGCAACCGGGAGACAAGTGCTAGCGGAGTAACCTGAGCGTAGCTGATACTCCGGTTCGGGTCTTTTGCTGTGCAGTGGTTACAGGCTCTGTGCACGGCAGGGGATCCGATGCTGGTTTTTGTGCTCACAGTCTGTGAGGTCTGAGTGGGGCGTGGACAGCACCTGCTATATAAACCCTCTTCTCAGGTTAGGCAGATGCTGCTGAATCTTTGTTGATTAGTCAGTTCCTGAAAGCTAGCTAGTACTGTATAAACTTTGTATTTGTTTGTTGCTTACTGCAAATAGGCCTTGGGAATTGGTATTACACTCTGCCAATCCAGACCTAGCAGTAAGACTGGAGTCAGTCGTTTAACCTGCTGGGGTTCTTTTGCTACCCTGTGAACCTAGCAAGTTTGCGGCTGTATTCTCAGACTTGCCTGCCAAAATCCTCTCTCACTGTGCAAGGTGTTCAGGTGTCAGTTTAGTGGCAGTAAGCTGAACCAGTGCACTGCAAATGAGGACTAGGATTGTGGAGACTCTCCTTGTGTCTATTATTCCATCTCTGACCAAGGAGTTTACTGCCACACCCGTTGGTAACCCTTTAGGGTTTTGCTGTTGCCCTTAGCAACAGCATTTCGGGTTCTCTACGTATTAAATCACTACATCTCGCTTCTTTCCATCTGAGCATTCCTAATACTAGGGAGACACCCAGTTTCTTAGCCTTTGGGCTTCTCTGTTCACTTTGTGTTTATTTTGTTACCCTATCACCTTCTGTGTATGTAATGTCATATTCCCCAGTCTGTCTGTGAGTTCATTTGTTTTGCATCCCTCACCGTTCAGACACCAGTACATTCCTGCTGGCACTGGTGTGCATAACAAGACCTCAGTATAGGAACTGTGCCCGAGGAGAGACAACTTCGAGAGAAGAATTTACATTAAACTAGTGGAGAGATTCACACCAGCTCACACCATACCAAAAACATGTCGCCTAACATGGCCTTTAACATAACCCATGCTAACGTGCATGCATAACGCCACAGCAACTGCTGTGAACATCTTAACACATGAGAACCTGTGTAAAAAAGACAAAACGTAATTTGCGCACAGCATCCTCTACGGACTACGAGAAAAGGATTTACAGGTAGGTTATAAAAATCCTATTTTCTCTTACGTCCTAGAGGATGCTGGGGTCCATTTTAGTACCATGGGGATGTACCAAAGCTCCCAGTACTGGCAGGAAAGTGGTGATGTTTCTGCAGAACTGACTGACCAAATTGAAGGTCGTCAACAGCCACGGTGTCAAACTTGACCAAGTAGCAGCTCGGCAGAATTGCAATGCCGACCCTGGGCAGACACCCAGGACGAACCCACTTTCCTGGTAGAGTGGGCTTTTACGTAACTTGGTAACGGCAATCCTGCCGTGGAATGAGCGTGCTGAATGGTACCTCTGATCCAGCGCGCAATAGACTGCTTAGAAACTGGACCCCAATCTTGTTGGGGTCATAGAGGACAAACAAGGATTCTGTTTTCCTTACCCGAGCCATTCTTGCAACTTAAGTCCTCAACGCACTGACGACATCCAAGGACTTTGAAACGGCTGAGGTGTCAGAAGCCACTGGCACCACCACAGGTTGGTTGATATGGAAATTAGACACAACCTTCGGAAGAAAATGCTGACGCATCCGCAGTTCAGCTCTATCTTCATAAAAAATCAAATAGGGGCTCTGTCACACAAGAGACCTTAATTCACCTTAATTCACCCTGAAGCCGAGGCCAACAGCATGACCACTTTCCAAGTGAGAAACGTCCACTCCTCCTCTTGCAGAGGCTCAAACCAGTCCGATTTAAGGAACTGCAACACCACATTAAGATCCCATGGCGCCGCAGGAGGCACAGAGGGAGGTTGGATGCGCAGAACCCCCTTCAAACGTCTGGACCTCAGGAAGGGAAGCAAACTGTTTCTGAAAGAAAATGGACAAGGCCGATATCTGGACCTTGATAGACCCTAAGCTCAAGCCAGCATCCACACCCGCCTGTAGAAATAGAAGAAGACGTCCTAATGGAAACTCCACCGCAGGAGAATTCTTGGCTTCACACCAAGATACATATTTTCTCCAAATATGATGGTAATGTTTGGACGTTACCCCTTTCCTGGCCAGAATAAGTGTGGGAATGACTTCATTGGGAATACACTTACGGGCTAGGATCTGGCGCTCAACAGCCATGCCATCAAACGTAGCTGCGGTAAGTCTTGATAAACTAACGGCCCCTGCTGAAGCAGGTCCTCGCAAAGAGGAAGAGGCCAAGGATCTTCCAGCAGCAACTCCTGATGATCTGGATACCAAGCCCTCCTTGGCCAGTCTGGAGCAATGAGAATTGCTCGAACCCTTGTTCTTCTGATGATCTTGAGAACTTTCGGTATGAGAGGAAGTGGAGGGAAGACATACACCGACTGAAAACACCCACTGGGTCACCAGTGCATCTACAGCTATTGCTTGTGGGTCTCTCAATCTGGAACAATATTTCTGAAGCTTCTTGTTGACACGTGATGCCATCATATCTACTTGAGGAACGCCCCAACGACTTGCTACCTCTGCAAAGACCTCTGGGTGGGGGCCCCATTCTCCTGGATGGAGATAGTGTCTGCTGAGGAAGTCTGCTTCCCAGTCGTCCACTCCTGGAATGAAAATTGCCGACAGAGTTTTTGCATGTCTTTCTGCCCAGAGGAGAATTTTTGTCACCGCTCTGCTTTCTGTTCCGCCCTGACGGTTTATGTAAGCTACTGTCGTTACATTGTCTGACTGGATCTGTATGGGATGACCTTGAAGAAGGTGTGCCGCTTGATGAAGGCTGTTGTACACAGCTCTCAATTCCAAAATGTTTATGTGAAGGAGTACTTCTTGACTTGACCATCTTCCTTGGAAGCTTTCCCCTTGCGTGACTGCTCACCAACCTTGGAGGCTTGCATCTGGGGTCACCAGGATCCATTTCTGAATCCCGAACCTGCATCTTTCCAGGATGTGAGAACTTTGAAGCCACCACAAGAGTGAAATTCTGGCTTTTGTTGACAGGATTATCCTCCGGTGCATGTGTAGGTGCGATCGCTACCACTTGTCCAGTAGGTCCCATTGGAAGACCCTGGCGAGGAATCGGCCAAATTGTAGAGCCTCGTAGGCCGCTACCATCTTCCCCAGCAGGCGGATGCACTGATGAATCGATACGCATGCTGGTTTCAAAACTTGTTGGACCATTCTCTGGATCTCCAGAGCCTTTTCCACCGGTAGGAATACTTTGTGCTTCCGTGTCCGATATCATTCCCAGAAATGATAACCTCATTGTGGGTTCCAATTGTGATTTTGGAAGGTTTATGATCCAACCGTGCTGTTGAAGCACAGTCAGGAAAAGTGCAATGTTCTGCACTAATTTCTCCCTGGATCTCGCTTTTATGAGGAGATCGTCCAAGTATGGGATGACTGACTCCTATCTTGCGAAGAAGAACCCTCATCTCCGCCATCACCTTGGTGAATATTCTCGGAGCCGTGGAAAGCCTGAAAGGCAATGTTTGGAACTGGTAGTGGCAGTCCTGCACCGCAAACCTCAGGTATGCCTGATGCGGAGGGTAGATGGGAACATGTAAATAAGCATCTTTGATGTCCATTGGCACCAGAAATTCCTTTTCCTCCAAGCTGGAGATCACCGCTCTCAGGGATTCTATCTTGAATTTGAACCTTTTCAAAGAGAGGTTCAGAGTCTTTAGGTTTAAAATCGATCTGACCGAGCCATCCGGTTTCGGCACTACAAACAGGCTTGAATAAAACCCTTTTTCCTGTTTTGAGACAGGAACTAAGGAAATTACGTTGTCTTGACATCATTTCTGTATTGCGTTTAGCACCTTTGTTCTGTCCTGAACAAAAGTTGGTAAGGCTGATTTGAAAAATCGGCATGGGGGAAGGTCTTGAAATTCCAATTTGTACCCTTCGGATACTATCTGCAATACCCAAGGATCCAGATCTGAGTGAACCCAGACCTGGCTGAAAAACAGTAGACGTACCCCCACCCGATCGTACTCCCGCAGGGGAGCCCCAGCGTCATGCTGAGATTTTAGCAGAAGTAGCTGTTGACTTCTGCTCCTGTGAGCCTGATGGGTGTTGTAGATATTTTTACCTCTTCCTCGCCCTCTTCCTGCGAAAAAGGGGGTACCCTTTGTCTTTTTGGACTTGTTGGGCCGAAAGGACTGCATCGTATGAGAATGATATCCTTCCCTAGGTGGAGCAGCTGCGGAAGGCAGAAATGCTGACTTGCCTGATGTAGTTGTTGAAATCATGGCATCCAGCTGGTCTCCAAAGAGGGCTTCTCCATTGTAAGGGAGCGCCTCAAGATTCTTTTTTTATTCCGCATCAGCATTCCATTGGCGGATCCACAGCACCCTGCGGGTTGAAATTGCCATAGAGGAGCATCTTAAACTCAGCAACCCAATATCCTTCATAGCTTCAACTAAGTAACCTGCAGCATCTTCGATATGGCCGAGAGTTAGGACTATTTCATCCCTGTCAACTGTGTCTATGTTAACAAGCAAGTTTTCAGACCATTTTTCCACAGCGTTACCCACCCACTCACAAGCAATGGTGGGCCTGAGCACCGTTCCATTAGCTGTATATATGGATTTCAGGGTTGTTTCTAATTTACGGTCAGCTGGATCTTTTAAAGAGGCTGAACCAGGGGCAGGCAAAACAATTTTCTTAGACAGCCGAGAAACTGAGGTGTCTATCATTGGGGGGAGTCTCCCATTTCTGCCCGTCTTCCTCAGGGAAAGGGTAGGCTACACGTATCCTTCTGGGAAGGGTAAATTTCTTCTCAGGGTTAGCCCAGGATTCTTCAAAGAACGCATTCAAATCCTTTGAAGGAGGAAAAGTCACTTGTTTTTTTATTTCATTTAAATAATCCTTTTCCTCTGGGACCAGTGTTGTTTCAGGAAACTCCAACACTTCCTTTATAGCAACTGTCGAAGTCGAAAAATATTGCAGTACACACGTCACGTACAAACTACACACAGATGGCCTCCGTTCGCGTACTTGTTCTGCCGTGCATGCGCATATTCGCAATTTGCGTATGGTCGCTCCCGCGGTCCTGCGTATTAGCGCGTGGTATGAGTAATTACGGTGGTTTGTAATCGCATGGAAAAGCCATAAAAACATATTACACATTTAATCCAAATTGTGCACAATGTACACATAGTCTCCCTGCACCACACCAGCGAGTTACACTTGTTTAAATGGTATAAGAACAAAGGGATTCACCTTTAAAGGATAGGAGGGGACAGAACTAGGTTATAAGGTGGTGTTTGGTATTCAGCTGTAGGGTATTTTAAGAGCAATATTCCGGTGTTGGTTTGCAGAAGATCGCATGCTCCTGAGAATAGTTATGCGTAGGAACAGAAAATAAATATTAACTGTATTTACTGTACACTTGATATGCTGCAGGAACCCAGAGGAGAACATCTGCAACTGCACCTGGAACAGATATCACCCACCTATTCAAACTGACAGATGACCTCTCCTGTACTGTAAATGACCTTCCCTGTGTCCAACTGACAAAGAGATTACAGTTTCCATTGTGTTAGGTTTTGGACAAATGTATAAATAGCCAGCTGCAGGCCAGGTCACTCTCACTCTGAGGACCGGACCGGGAAGCGCAGGCGAAACCAAACGTATGTACCATTGACTGTAGCGTTTTTCTCTAATTGTATTGTAATATTGTTGTAACCCCCTGCTAGTAAAGATAACCGTTGTGGGTTGGACCTCAACATAGTTTTTGAATTACAATAGGTGTCGTGTCCCATTTCCTTGCTAAGGTTTAAAGTGTATTTACAGCCACTCGGGCTGCTGCATTGTGCTAACAGCGTGTAGGCCTGTGTACGCAAACTGTGTAGTCACTATGCCCTTTCGGCGTACGTACGCAGAGTGCGTACACGGTACGAATATGTGTACGTAAGGTGTGTAACCAATATAAGGGTAAAAGGTTAAATACAGCGGCCGCAGCGGCTCGATTTTAAAGTGTATTAAGTGTGTTTAAAGTATTGCTTTTAGTCCTGTAAGTAAATCAACATTTACACAACTATCATACATTGTATGCTTTTGGCTAATTTGGGGTCTACCCCTCTCAAATCCCCAGTGTCGACGTCAGAGTCGGAATCTGTGTCCCCTTGCATTATCTGGGTCAGAGACCATTTCTGGGAACTGGATGGGACCCGAGTGGATGATATGGAGGGGTCAGTAAAACAGTGCATCCTCTACAGACTGCCTCCAATATTTAATCTGTTGCTCAGACTCAGAATTTCTTTGCAAGCATTGACTTATTATTTTGCAACATTCTCACCCACTCCGGCTCCTTCTGAGAGGGAAGGGCCACCACATTACCCTCTTGTGCATCTAAAATGGGTTCTTCTTTGGAAGAACCCTCCCCAATGTCTGACATGTTACACACTTGTGTACACACACACACACACACACACACACCCCTTTCACACAGGGGATCTATTGGGGACAGACCCACACTAAAGTCTGTCGTCAGAGAGACACAGAGGGATTTGCCAGTCCACACACTGCGCCTTATTGTGAATTGTGGAAATATTACCCACTTACAGCGCATATACCAATAGTAGGCCCACAGACCTAATTATAATGAACACCCTCTGCCCCCTCTATAACACCCTGTACTTGTATCAGCGTTGTCATGAGAAGAAACAGCGTTCAGGAGCTTCACACTGGAGTTTCTGCAGGAGAAAATGGCACCCAGTGAGTGTTCTGGCAAGTCTGAAGAGAAGCCCCGCCCTTCAGCCTCAGCAATGTAACATTTATACTGGATGGGGATGGCACATCAGCGGCTGTACATGTACATATATGTACCCTTTTTGCCAGTGAGAGTAATGTTTTAAAACATGCCTTCAGAGCGCGCGCGCAAATCACGCACTCCCCCCCCCCCCCCCCCCACCCCCACGCTGTCTGCACTCTTGTGCAGAGAAACATGGCGCACAACGTCCCACCGCTGCGCGTGTACCTGAATTCCGCCAATGATGACCGGAGGATCCCCTCTCTGCAGGACTCCGGTAATATACTCACCAGCCTTCTGACATCTGGCTCTGTTAGGGGGTGGCGGCAGTGCTGTGGAAGTGAGCAGCAGCCAGGCTTGGGCTGTGTTCAGTACCCTTCAGGAGCTAATGGTGTACTGTCAGCGGAAGCAGAACCATTAACTAATTGAGAAGTTGGTTCCTACTTCCCCCCCTAAGTCACATGAAGCAGGAAAGCTGTTGCCAGCAGCTTCCCTGTAAAAATAAGATTTTAAACCTACCGGTAAATCTTTTTCTCCTAGTCCGTAGAGGATGCTGGGGACTCCGTAAGGACCATGGGGTATAGACTGGCTCCGCAGGAGACATGGGCACTCTAAGACTTTAGATGGGTGTGAACTGGCTCCTCCCTCTATGCCCCTCCTCCAGACCTCAGTTATAGAACTGTGCCCAGAGGAGACGGACAGTACGAGGAAAGGATTTTTGTTAATCTAAGGGCGAGATACAAACCGGCCCACACCATACACACCGTACAACATGGTATATCTAAACCAGTTAACAGCATGAACAAAACAGTATCAGCTAGAGACTGATCTCAACTGTAACATAACCCTTATGTAAGCAGCAACTATATACAAGCCTTACAGTATTTGTACGCACTAGGACGGGCGCGCAGCATCCTCTACGGACTAGGAGAAAAAGATTTACCGGTAGGTTTAAAATCTTATTTTCTCTTACGTCCTAGAGGATGCTGGGGACTCCGTAAGGACCATAGGGATTATACCAAAGCTCCAGAACGGGCGGGAGAGTGCGGATGACTCTGCAGCACCGATTGAGCAAACATGAGGTCCTCATCAGCCAGGGTATCAAAGTTGTAGAATTTTGCAAAAGTGTTTGAACCCGACCAAGTATCAGCTCGGCAAAGCTGCAATGTCGAGACGCCCTCGGGCAGCCGCCCAAGAAGAGCCCATCTTCCTAGTGAAATGGGCATTCACCAAATTTGGGAACGGCAATCCAGCCGTAGAATGAGCCTGCTGAATAGTGTTACAGATCCAGCGAGCAATAGACTGCTTAGAAGCAGAAGCGCCAACCTTGTTGGCTGCATACAGGACAAACAGTGCCTCTGTTTTCCTAACCCGAGACGTCCTGGCTACATACATTTTTAAGGCCCTGACTACATCAAGGGGCTTGGAATCCTCCAAGTCACCCGTAGCCACAGGCACCACAACAGGTTGGTTCATATGAAACGACTAAACCACTTTAGGCAGAAATTGAGAACGAGTCCACAACTCTGCTCGATCCACATGGAAAATTAGATAGGGGCTCTTGTGAGACAAAGCCGCCAATTCGGACACCCGCCTCGCAGATGCCAAGGCCAACAAAATGACCACCTTCCAAGTGAGAAATTTTAATTCAACTGTTTGAAGAGGTTCAAACCAGTGTGATTTAAGGAACTGTAACACCACGTTAAGGTCCCACAGTGCCACAGGGGCACAAAAGGAGGTTGGATGTGCAGCACTCCTTTTACAAAAGTCTGGACTTCTGGGAGAGAAGCCAATTCCTTCTGAAAGAACATAGATAAGGTCGAAATCTGATCCTTAATGGAGCCTAACTTCAGGCCCATATCCACTCCTTTCTGTAGAAAATGGAGAAAACGACCCAACTGAAAATCTTCCGTAGGAGAATTCTTGGCTTCACACAAAGACACATATTTCCTCCAGATACGGTGATAATGCTTCGCCGTTACCTTCTTCCTAGCTTTGATTAGAGTAGGGATGACTTCTTCCGGAATACCTTTCCTAGTTAGGATTTGGTGTTCAACCGCCATGCCGTCAAACGTAACCGAGGTAAGTCTTGGAACACACATGTGGCCCCTGTTGTAACAGGTCCTCCCTGGGAGGAAGAGGCCACGGATCTTCTGTGATCATTTCCTGAAGATCTGAATACCAGGCCCTTCGAGGCCAATCTGGAACAATGAGTATTGTCTGCACTCTTGTTTGTCTTATGATTCTCAATATTTTTGAGATAAGTGGAAGTGGAGGGGACACATAAACCGACTGAAACATCCACGGTGTCACCAGGGCGTCCAACACCACTGTCTGAGGGTCCCTCGACCTGGAACAATACGTCCAAAGCTTTCTGTTGAGGCGTGACGACATCATGTCTATTTGAGGAAGTCCCCAACGACTTGTTACCTCTGCAAAGAGCACTTGATGAAGTCCCCACTCTCCTGGATGGAGATCGTGTCTGCTGAGGAAGTCTGCGTCCCAGTTGTCTACCCCCGGAATGAAGACCGCTGACAGAGCGCTTACATGATTTTCCACCCAGCAAAGAATCCTGGTGACTTCCGCCATTGCTGCTCTGTTCTTTGTCCCGTCCTGGCGGTTTACATGCGCCACGGCTGTGACGTTGTCTGACTGAATCATAACGGGTAGGTTGCGAAAAAGCTTCTCCTCCTGTTGCCGGCCGTTGTATATGGCCCTTAATTCCAGTACAGTGATGTGTAGACAAGCCTCCTGGCTTGACCATATTCCCTGAAAAAAATTTCTTGTGTGACTGCTCCCCATCCTCGGAGGCTCGCATCCGTGGTCACAAGAACCCAATCTTGAATGTCGAAGCTGCGACCCTCTAGAAGGTGAGCATTCTGGAGCCACCACAGGAGAGAGCCCCTTGCCCTGGGGGACAGGCTTATCTTCCGATGCATTTGTAGATGAGACCCTGACCACTTGTCCAGAAGGTCCCACTGAAAAGTTCTTGCATGGAACCTGCCAAACGGAATGGCCTTGTAGGCCGCCACCATCTTTTCCAATACTCGAGTGCATTGATAAACTGACACTCCTTTTGGTTTCAGTAGGTCCTTGACCATGTTCTGGAGTTCCTGGGCCTTTTCCATTGGGAGAAAAACCCTCTTTTTTTCCGTGTCCAGAACCATGCTCAAAACTGCGACTTTGGTAGATTTAGAATCCAGCCGTATTGTTGTAGTACTCTCAGGGAGAGACACGCT
This sequence comes from Pseudophryne corroboree, assembly GCF_028390025.1. NCBI lineage: Eukaryota > Metazoa > Chordata > Amphibia > Anura > Myobatrachidae > Pseudophryne > Pseudophryne corroboree. The sequence goes on from NC_086454.1 coordinate 291,173,344, forward strand.
TTTTAGTAACTGATCACTTGACTTTGCCTTTATCAGGAGATCGTCCAAGTATGGGATAATTATGGCCCCCTGCTTGCGCAGGAGCAACATCATTTCTGCCATTACCTTGGTGAAAATTCTCGGGGCCGTGGAAAGTCCAAACGGCAACGTCTGAAACTGGTAATGACAAACCTGTACAGCGAATCTCAGGTACACCTGATGAGGCGGATATATGGGGACATGAAGGTATGTATCCTTTATGTCTAGTGACACCATAAAATCCCCCCCTTTCCAGGCTGGAGATCACTGCCCGGAGAGATTTCATCTTGAATTTGAACCTTTTCAATTACAGCTTTAGGGATTTTAGATTCAGAATTGGTCTGACCGAGCCATCCGGCTTCGGGACCACGAACAGGGTTGAATAAAACCCTTTCCCCTGTTGCACTAGGGAAACCTTGATAATCACCTGCTGTTGACACAGCTTTTGTATGGCAGCTGAAACTGCTTCCCTCTCTGGGGGAGAAGCTGGTAAGGGCGATTTGAAAAATCGGTGTGGAGGCACGTCTTTGAACTCCAGATTGTAGCCTTGGGATACAATTTCGACCACCCAAGGATCCAAATCCGACTAAACCCAGACTTGGCTGAAGAGTCAAAGACGTGCCCCCACCGGTGCGGACTCCCGCAGCGGAGCCCCAGCGTCATGCGGTGGATTGTGTAGAGGACTGGGAGGATTTTTGTTCCTGGGAACTAGCCGTTGCTGGTGTTCTTTTCCCTCTACCTTTACCTCTGTCGAGGAAGGAGGAGCCACGACCCTTTCTGAACTTATGCGACCGAAAGGACTGCCTCTGGTATTGAGGTGTTTTCTTTTGCTGTGGGGAAACGCAAGGCAAAAAAGAAGACTTACCCGCGGTAGCTGTGGAAACCAGGTCTGCGAGGCCCTCCCCAAATAAAACCTCACCTTTGTAAGGCAAAGCCTCCATATGTCTCTTTGAATCAGCATCACCTGTCCATTGATGGGTCCACAGTGACCTTCTAGCAGAAACTGCCATGGCATGGGCTCTTGAACCCAACAGCCCAATATCTCTCGCAGCTTCTCTCATATATAACGCTGCATCCTTGATGTGACCTAAGGTCAACAAAATATTATCTTTATCTAGGGTGTTAATGTCAGATGACAAGTTATCTGCCCACGCTGCAATTGCGCTACCCACCCATGCTGACTCTACTGCAGGTCTGAGCAGGGCTCCCGTAGTCGAATAAATTGATTTTAAGGTAGTGCCACCTTTTTGGACAAGCGCGTCAAGGCCCCGTCCACCGTGGGCGAGGATTCCCACCTTAACCTGTCCTTTGGGGGGAAAGGATACGCCATAATAATACTCTTGGGAACCTGCAGCCTCTTGTCTGGAGTTTCCCAAGCCTTTTCAAATAAAGCGTTCAGCACATGAGATGGGGAAAACGTTACCTCAGGTTTCTTTTCCGTAAACATGCAGACCCTCGTGTCAGGGACAGAGGGGTCCTCTGTGATATGCAAAACATCTTTTATTGCAATAATCATATATTGAATACTCTTGTCCACTCTTGGGTGTAACCTTGCATCATCATAGTCGACACTGGAGTCAGAATCTGTGTCGGTATCAGTGTCTGCTACCTGGGAAAAGGGACGTTTATGGGACCCTGAAGGGTCTTGTGACACAATCAAAGCCATGGATTGACTCCCTGCTTTGTCCTTGGACTCTGCTTTGTCCAATCTCTTATGTAACAAAGTCACATTAGCATTTAACACATTCCACATGTCCACCCAATCAGGTGTCGGCTGTGCAGACGGAGACACCACCACCATCTGCTCTGCATCCTCCCTAGACGAGCCTTCCGCTTCAGACATGTCGACACACACGTACTGACAACCCCACACACACTGGGATATACGAGTATGGGGACAGACCCACAATAAGGCCCTTTGGAGAGACAGAGAGAGAGTATGCCAGCACACACCCAGCGCCACTAGATACTGAAATGAAGTCCCAGCCTGTATAGCGCTTTTATACACAAATTAGCACCAAATAAATGTGCCCCCCCCCCTCGTTTTTTCCCCCCTGTTACTTGTACAGCAGGGGAGAGTCCGGGAGCAGCTTCTCTGTGGAGAAAATGGCGCTGGTTAGTGCTGGAGGATCAAGCACCGCCCCCTCGACGGCGGGCTTCGGTCCCGCTATTTTTCTTTATACTGGCAATGGGAATTTTCATATACTGCCTCCGCAGTATCTATTTATGTGCTAGGCTTATGCGAGGTAAAAATCGCTGCCCAGGGCACGCCCCCCCCTGCGCCCTGCACCCTTGCTGTGCCTGTGTGTGATGTGGGAGCAATGGCGTGCAGCGCAAACGCTGCGCGGAACCTCATGAAGAACCAAAGTCTTCTTGCTTCTTATACTTACCCACCTTCTATCTTCCGACTCTGTGAGGAGGACGGCGGCGCGACTCTGGGACGAACAGCAAGGACGACACCTGTGTTCTGACCCTCTGGAGCTAATGGTGTCCAGTAGCCTAAGAAGCAGAGCCCATCAAGTCCAGGAAAGTGGGTCTGCTTCTCTCCCCTCAGTCCCACGAAGCAGGGAGCCTGTTGCCAGCAGTGCTCCCTGAAAATAAAAAAACCTAACAAAAGTATTTTCAGAGAAACTCAGTAGAGCTCCCCTGTAGTGCATCCAGTCTCCTCTGGGCACAGGATCTGAGGTCTGGAGGAGGGGTATAGAGGGAGGAGCCAGTTCACACCCATCTAAAGTCTTAGAGTGCCCATGTCTCCTGCGGAGCCCGTCTATACCCCATGGTCCTTACGGAGTCCCCAGCATCCTCTAGGACGTAAGAAGAAAAAAAAACCTAAGAAAGTCTTTTTCCAGCAAAGCTCTGTAGAGCTCCAATAGTGTGCATCCAGTCTCCTGGGCACATTTTCTAAACTGAGGTCTGGAGGAGGGACATAGAGGGAGGAGCCAGTTCACACTGTTAAAAAAGTCTTAAAGTGCCGAAGGCTCCTGCAGAACCGTCTATACCCCATGGTACTAAAATGGACATTGAGACACGAGCTTGTACACCATGACAAAGGCCGATACTAGCATTAACATACATCCTCAACCACAGCAAAAGATGCTAAAGCTGGCACAGCAGCGCACGATTCAGAATCACAGAGTTATATAAGGGACTATACGTCAGATACAATGCAGCTTTATAGTAGCAATAACTTTCTGTAAACTGCTGTGCTACACAAAACTCCAATTGTTAGAAACTTTTGCGCTATATTATAAATTTATATGATATGGCTGACGAAAATAACAGACTCCTATTGAATTAAAAATATTTAATAATATATGAATAATCACAAATCATAAAACAAGACCGGTCTTAGTAGTTTAAACATCTAAGATGACGACAAGTATATATACTTTCCAATAAAAGGAGGTGGACTTAAGCATATTCTGTGCACAGAGGTGTAAAAACTAGCTCTATAGCTAAATGACTTGATTTACAAAGTCAAAAAAATAGATCAAGTGTAGCTGCTGGTAGAACCCGTATAATAGATGTTTCCAATAGACAGTCACTTTGTATCAAAGTTCCTTTGAATGTAATAATCCAACATAGGTAAGTAAAATGAATGAGAGCCGTTTTCAACCGGAATCTTACGTGAGGTGTGAGCAAGTAGTATCAGCAGGAGTACATCCCGACGTCCACCACACTGGCTTCTAGCTGCGGGGAAAACGGCACCTGCACTGGCGCCTGCTACAACCTGTCCTGCTCGGTCTGAATGCTCCACAGGTCTCCACCTCTACGTGCCGTTTGCGGGCACCGGTGAGCGGCTCCTCTCCACTCAAGAATAAACAACCAGGGAAGCCCCTGTGGGAGGAGCGAAACGCGTCAGAAGCTGAACTGTTGGACCCCAGCTGGAGTTAGACCCGTAGTACATACCGGCCGCAGCATTCATCTGCTGGTTGTTTATTCTTGAGTGGAGAGGAGCCGCTCACCGGTGCCCGCAAACGGCACGTAGAGGTGGAGACCTGTGGAGCATTCAGACCGAGCAGGACAGGTTGTAGCAGGCGCCAGTGCAGGTGCCGTTTTCCCCGCAGCTAGAAGCCAGTGTGGTGGACGTCGGGATGTACTCCTGCTGATACTACTTGCTCACACCTCACGTAAGATTCCGGTTGAAAACGGCTCTCATTCATTTTACTTACCTATGTTGGATTATTACATTCAAAGGAACTTTGATACAAAGTGACTGTCTATTGGAAACATCTATTATACGGGTTCTACCAGCAGCTACACTTGATCTATTTTTTTGACTTTGTAAATCAAGTCATTTAGCTATAGAGCTAGTTTTTACACCTCTGTGCACAGAATATGCTTAAGTCCACCTCCTTTTATTGGAAAGTATATATACTTGTCGTCATCTTAGATGTTTAAACTACTAAGACCGGTCTTGTTTTATGATTTGTGATTATTCATATATTATTAAATATTTTTAATTCAATAGGAGTCTGTTATTTTCGTCAGCCATATCATATAAATTTATAATATAGCGCAAAAGTTTCTAACAATTGGAGTTTTGTGGTTAATTGCACTTGGGTGGCCCAGTGCAATTTGATTGACCTGCTAACCCCAGGTCATTAACTCTTTGCAGCTGATTGTTATTATATCCAAAAGGGTTTTTTATAGCATTTGATATTAGCGCCTGACAAAAAAAGTTTTTTTCTGCTGTGCTACACAATACACTTATATTTGCAGCAATTGAATTTTCAGTCTATGCCTAAGGGGTCTATTTACTAATGCTTGTAGAGAGATAAAATGGAGAGAGAAAAGTACCAGCTAATCAATCTCTGTCATTTTTCAACACAGCCTGTAACATGGCAGTTAGAAGCTGATTGGCTGCTACTTTTGGGTCTATTTACTTAAGGGCTCTACACACTGGCCGATATGAACAATCTTGTAATCTTGAAATTGTTCATATCTTTCAGTGTGTAGGCACCAACGATGAACAATGTGCACCCCAGCGGTCGTTCGTCGTTGGTGCCGGGTCATTTACACCTGCAAGCCAATATGGACAATATCGTCCATATTAGAATGCAGGGCTATCGGGCCGGGTGACGTCAGGGAGTGAAGAATCCTCAATCCCCCTTTCTCTCACACCCCCCCCCAACCCCACCCCACCGGCCGTATCAGGCCGTAGGGCACCTCAGCGGCAAATCGGCCAGTGTGGATGGAGATAAAGTCCCAGCCAATCAGCTCCTTACTGTGATGTCATAGGCTGTGTTTGAAATATAACCGTTAGTAGCTGGTTAGTTGGGACTTTATCTCCATCCACAGCTTAGTAAATAGACCCCAGAATCTTTAACCAACGCTTAGTACATAGACCCCCCAATTCTTTTCCTGAATGTCTTGACTCTTTACTCACCAGTATCCTCTCCCTCTTCAATGCGAGACAGACACTGCATAACACGCAGAATATCAGTGTTCTTTTCCATACACACAAAAGGACGCTGGATTAAAACTACAAAAGATTTAAAAAAAAAAAAAAAAGAAGTAGAATTAGAAGGATGGAAGGAGAATATTTCTGCAATCGTGCCACAGTCCCTCTTGGCGCGACAGGTCCTGCGAGACACTGCTAGCGTCGGGCGTCTTTTTTGCAGAAATGCATCTTAGTCTCCACGCAATGCGACTGTGCTGATTAATGTGACATGACACTTGTGTGCTACAAGAAAGCAGTCGCAGCTTTTTTTTTTCCAAAACAAATTTTGTTGTGCTCCGTAGACAGACTCAAGGCCCATACACACTTGACGATGCACATATCGTTAACGACCGTCGTTAACGACTTCCCTTGAACTTCCCTTGAACAGCTGAGCAAACGACATGAGCATACACACTACCAACGACCAAAGACCATTAATCGTTGAAGCATCCAAGCTGAACAGTTTATTAAAATAATGAGCTGGGAACAGGGCTGGTGAACAGTGGCTTGGTCGTTGGTCGTTGGTCGTTCACACCATACACATTTAACGACGTCTCTGGTCGGTAACGACCATAGTGGAAATTGAGCATACATGCTCCACAGATAAGCGAGGGTCGTTAACGTCCCGCGGGGCCGCGCATCGGTGGTCGTCGGATGCATACACACTTGACGATATAATGAGCGACGTCGTTGATGAGGGCTGAAATTAACGACGTCGCTCATTTTATCGTCAAGTGTGTATGGGCCTTTAGTCACACACACAACATACAAGTGTGACATATGACATTACTCAGCACAGTCTTCTGGTGCGTCCTAGTTACATCGAGCTGTGACTAAGACAAAAGGACTCCCAACACTGGCAGAGTTGCATGGGACCAGGCGGCTCCCTCGGGTCAGGCATCTCATGCTGCATGGCGTATTGAGGCTAGCTGTGCGAGGACACATCTGTAGTCAGAAATTCATTCCTGCTGCTCTCTCAGGGGAAAGCTAGTCTGGGTGTGGATAGTTAAAACATAGACAGTCTATAGGTAGACAGTCAAAGTCAACAGGGTCAAAAAGCCAACCTTTTTGTTTTTTTGGTGTTATTTTAAACATATTTCACCCAAATTTGTTGAAATGTGACTCCTCCCAGGCTCGCGTCGCTCTCCACGCTTCGAACAAGGTTACTAAAGGTAACAGTTTGCGATGTGGATAGTAAATGCAGCAAAAGTGATAAAAACATGGAAAAAAAACAAATGTGTCGACCTTTTGACCCTATGGTGTTGATCTATTGGCTGTCAAACTTTTAACTTTCTGTCTAACAGCCACCTCCCTCTAGTCTTTTAAATGCTTACAATATAATAACAAACCCTTCAAAAGTTATAAACTATGGAAAAAGCTTGCATTTAAGTAAAAGCAACAGCAATACATTATACACTTATTGAAATCACTTAAATAAGCTATACTGTTATTTCCAGGCACCATATATTCCAATAAGTGTCAGTGATGCTTTGCTGTTGCGAGCAGAACATTCCGTATAAACAGTGAATAACCAAACTTTATCTGACCACTCAGACTGGTCACAGTAGAACAGGGGTGGCTTGGAAGCACTTGGATCCTGTCCATTGCCTCTTATTCCTTAACAACCTGTATCCGGTATGCTCTGATACTGCATTTATGCATGCATCCGACATGCCCACCTGAACACTGTTCTGACCGTCACCACTCAGTCCTGCCACTCGACTCTGTACTTCCACCTGCCAGCTGAACCTCTCCATCTGTACACACAGAAGCCGGACCTTGTGCTGCAGATCAGTAACAATGAGAGGGAGGCTCCACGAGTCATAGTCTGTCTTGTCTCGCTCCACCCAACTCATCTAGTTCGACTTGCAATTCCCCTCACAGGGGATGCGGACAGCATGCCGGCGGCCCACCGAGAATCCGGTCGACAGACAGACCTGTTGCCACTCTCTTGGCGACTCCTACAGGTAGTGGCCGGCCACAAAGTAGCTTCCATTCCTGGATCCATATGGAGAGTGCATAGAGAGACGGGGTCCGTATCCTACTTGTCAATCACAGGTTGCATCGGCTGTGCATGCTGTGTGGTAAATAACAGTCCACTGGTCTCTGTAAGTGGAGGGGTGATGCCCAATTGTGATTAGGAGTAGCAATAATATCAAGTAGTCTTGATCCGATTGTTCTATGCTCACAAATGAAGGTATAAGCTGCTCCACTGTATACAGTAATTGTGCAAAAGTAATTGACCTGGACTGTAAATGCTCATCCTGCACATATCCTGGGGGATTGCAAATCACGACTTGCCAGGCAATTGGGTCCACTCTGTTGTCTCCTATCTTTCCATAAGCGGTATGCTGCCCACAGAAGTAAGTACAAAATATTCAGTACGTGGCCCTAAACACTTTACTCAGCTGAAATAATTGCCCACATTTGTAACAGAACTCAGTGCTCTATAAAGACATAGTGGAAGATGCAGAGTGGGTAGAAACGTGGACATAAATGACTCCAGTGTCATTTTATTGGTTTATGTGGCAGTTTCATCACCACTGGATTCCCCAAAATACCATGTGGTTTACAGAAAAATAATCACTAATATCTCTATACTGTATTAAAATAAAATTGTGCCCCAGTATTGTAAAACTGTAATTATACTGCACCCTTTACAGTAGTAATAGTTATAGGGGTGCCCTATATTGTTTTCTCTCAAGCCATAATGGCAATTCTGCTGAAGCTCTTAGAAGAGACGCAATCTCACGGGTCATTAAAGAAGCCCTGCAGAACCTCTTTGGGGAGAAACCATCTCTCGGGTAATTAAAGGAACTCAGCAGAACCTCTTAGGGGAGACGCCATCTCTCAGGTCATTAGCGGAGCTCTGCAGAACATCATAGGGAGATGCCATCTCTCTGGTCATTAGATGAGCTCTGCAGAACCACTTAGTGAAGACGTCAACTCTAGGGTCAGTAGAGAAGGTCTGCAGAACCTCTTAGAGGAGACAATATCGCTCAGATCATTAGAGCAGACCTGCAGAACGTCTTAGAGGATTACATCTCTCTGGTCATTAGGGCAGATCTGCAGAACCTCATAAAGGAGACATCTCCCAGGTCTTTACTGAAGTGCTGCATAACTTTTTAGAGTAAAAGATATCTCCCTGCTCATTAGTGCAGCGCTACAGAACATATAGCATGCATTTGTTAACCAGGACACACGTATCTCATCGACCCACGCAGAAGGCTCAGATACAGCCTAGCACCATGCCGAGCCTGCTCAAACCTCCTGCACCTGAGATGATGTCTCGGATCTCCGCGAAGTCATCGTGGCGACCTGTCCTAAACGCCTCCATGGCGAGATGGAAGAAGTAATCCAGCACCCATTGGTTAACCACCGATTCGAAACCGGAGATCCCACAACCCTCAGAGCAACCCTCCATGTTGTCCGCGCTGAATTATGATCAATTCGCGCAAGAAGTGACAAATCTCCGATTCCCTAACTGACGTCAGAGGGGCATGGCGGGACCGGGCCGCCATGATAGGAAGGTCAGAAGGAGATGTTAAATAAATGCACAAGAATGGAGTTCTTGAAATTTGCCTTCTGAGTGCGGGGTAGACCACTTGAGGCGCACCGGCTGCTGTGAAACTATACGTACCAGCATGCCTTGCCATAGTTTTGCTGTTGGGGCATGCAAAAACTATGGTAGGGCATGCTGGTATGTGTAGTACCACAGCACCTCGAGTACTCCAAACATTGCCTACCCTGTTCAGGGTAATACTTGTGAGAGCGTTATTTTATGCCCAGGGAAATTAAAGAATAAAATTTAAGGGGGTAATTCAGAGTTGATCGCAGCAGCAAATTTGTTAGCAGTTGGGCAAAACCATGTGCACTGAAGGCAGATATAACATGTGCAGAGAGAGTTAGATTTGTGTGGGGTGTGTTCAAACTAAAGATTAGCGGGTTCGGTTCCCTGAGAACCCATACCCTCCAACAATGGGGGTCATTCCGAGTTGATCGCTAGTGAAAAATTCGCAGCGATTAAGTGAAAAAGCGTCACTTTTGCGTATGCGGCACAGTGCGCACGCGCGACGTACTTTCACAACGGCCGATGTATTTTTACAGAAGGTCTAGCGACGCTTTTCAGGCGCAATGGCAGCAGCAGAGTGATTGACAGGAAAGGGGTGTTTCTGGGTGTCAACTGACCGTTTTCAGGGAGTGTTCGAAAAAACGCAGGTGTGCCAACAAAAACGCAGGCGTGGCTGGCCGAACGCAGGGCGTGTTTGTGACGTCAAATCCGGAACTGAATGGTCTGAAGTGATCGCAAGCGCTGAGTAGGTCTGGAGCTACTCTAAAACTGCACTTTTTTTTTTTGTAGCCGCTCTGCGATCCTTTCGCATACCTCCTAACATGACCCTCTCCAGGAGGGACACAATGCTCTGCTTCTGGACTTTTCTCTAATTTGTGATTTCTAGCACCTGTGTTGAACAGATTACTGGATAAGAAAGGTGTTTCAGCACAGGTTATGGCAAGTGTAAATTAAGAGAAAAGTCCAGAAGCAGAGCATTGTGTCCCTCCTGGAGAGGGTCATGTTGGGAGGTATGCTTTCGTTCGCACTTCTGCTAAGCTAAAATACACTCCCAGAGAGCGGCGGCTTAGCGTTTGTATGACTGCTAAAAACGGCTAGCGAGCTATCAACTCGGAATGACCCCCAATGTACACATAAAAATCGGTACAAATTTGAAAAGGGAGAGTGGCCACAGGCTTTTCCTATACTTTCAATGGAAGTTTGGAGAGCCAAAAATCTGTACAGACCACGAAAAAAAAGGTACTGTACCTGCCAAAAAGGTATAGTTGGAGGGCATGGAGAACCGAACCCACCCGAACTTCACTACCCGAGCCAGGATCGGAGTTCGGCTCGGGTTTTCCCGCCTGACTCGGAAACCAGAACGAGGCAAAACGTCATCATCCCGCTGTCGGATTTTCGCTGGTTTTGGATTCCATATAAGGAGTTGCGCGTCGCCACCATTTTCACTCCAGTCCCGTAGAGTGTAACGAGAGGATGTGTCTCCGTCCTCAGTGTCTGTGTGGGAGGGAAAGTGGGGTGGCGATTCCAGTGCTGTCTAGTGCTGCTCAGTCCAGTGTAGTGTCTTATGCTGCATCAGTCCAATCACAGTGGTGGTGTCGTCTGCTGCCATATGTCCAGTGTAGCTGTATAAGTCCAGTGCAGTGGTGCTGTGTTGTGCTGCATTAGTCCAGTGGTGGTGTCTTGTGCTGCATCAGTCCAGTCACATTGGTGGTGTCCTCTGCTGCCATATGTCCAGTGTAGCTGTATAAGTCCAGTCCATTGCAGTGGTGCTGTGTCCAGTCCAGTGGTGGTGACCCAGTGCTGCTGTATAAGTCCAGTGGTACTGCCGTATATGTCCAGTGATCATGCTGTATAAGTCCAGTGACACTGCTGTATAAATCCAGTCCAGTGGTACTGCCGTATAAGTCCAGTGATACTGCCGTATATGTCCAGTGATACTGCCGTATATGTCCAGTGATACTGCCGTATATGTCCAGTGATACTGCCGTATATGTCCAGTGGTACTGCCGTATATGTCCAGTGGTACTGCCGTATAAATCCAGTGATACTGCCGTATATGTCAAGTGGTACTGCCGTATAAATCCAGTGGTACTGGCGTATAAATCCAGTCCAGTGATACTGCCGTATATGTCCAGTGATACTGCCGTATAAATCTAGTCCAGTGATACTGCCGTATAAGTCCAGTGATACTGCCGTATAATTCCAGTGGTACTGCCGTATATGTCCAGCGGTACTGTAGTATAATTCCAGTGATACTGCCGTATAAATCCAGTCCAGTGGTACTACCGTATAAATCAAGTGGTACTGCCGAATAATTCCAGTAATACTGCCATATAATTCCAGTGATTCTGCCGTATAAATCCAGTCCAGTGGTACTGCCGTATAAATCCAGTGGTTCTGATGTATAATTCCAGTGATATTGCCGTATAATTCCAGTGGTACTGCCGTATAAATCCAGTGGTACTGCCATGTAATTCCAGTGATACTGCCGTATAATTCCAGTGATACTGCCATATAATTCCAGAGGTACTGGCGTATAATTCCAGTGATACTGCCATATAAATCCAGTCCAGTGGTACTGCCATATAAGTCCAGTGGTACTGCCATATAATTCCAGTGGTACTGCCATATAATTCCAGTGATACTGCCATATAATTCCAGAGGTACTGGCATATAAATCCAGTGATACTGCCATATAAATCCAGTGGTGTTGCCATATAATTCCAGTGATACTGCCATATAATTCCAGTGGTACTGGCGTTTAAGTTCAGTGATACTGCAATATAAATCCAGTCCAGTGGTACTGCCGCATAATTCCAGTGATACTGCCGTATAATTCCAGTGGTACTGCCATATCAATCCAGTGGTACTGTCCTGTGTTGTATATTATTTACTCCATTTAAAGGGGTTATTAATATTGAATCCAAATAATTTTAACAGGGTTTGCCCTGTGTGGTGTAGGGATACGCTGTCCTGTGCCACATATTGGTGGTCATTCCGAGTTGTTCGCTCGCTGACGATTTTTCGCAATGCAGCGATTAAGTAAAAAATGGCAAAAATGCGCATGCGCATGGTGCGCATGCGCTAAGTACTTTCACACAAAACTTTGTAGATTTACACAAGGTCGAGCTAAGTTTTTTCATCGCTCAAGTGATCGTAGTGTGATTGACAGGAAATGGGTGTTTCTGGGCGGAAACTGCCCGTTTTCAGGGAGTGTGCTAAAAAACGCAGGCGTGCCAGGTAAAAATGCAGGAGTAGCTGGAGAAACGGGGCATGTTTGTGACGTCAAACCAGGAACTAAACGGACTGAGGTGATCGTAGTCTAGGAGTAGGTCTGGAGCTACTCAGAAACTGCAGGGAATTATTTAGTAGCAGTTCTGCTAATCTTTCATTCGCTATTCTGCTAAGCTAAGATACACTCCCAGAGGGCGGCGGTCTAGCGTTTGCAATGCTGCTAAAAGCAGCTAGCGAGCGAACAACTCGGAATGAGGGCCCTTGTGTCATATAACTCCAGAAAAATAATGGAGAATAAAAATTTGGAGGATAAAATAGGGAAAGATCAAGAACCACTTCCTCTTAGTGCTGAAGCTGCTGCCACTAGTCATGACATAGATGATGAAATGCCATCAACGTCGTCTGCCAAGGCCGATGACAATGTGATAGTAGAGTGCATGTAAATTCCAAAAAGCCAAAGTTCAGTAAAAAGACCCCCAAAATTTTATTTAAATGGTCTGAGAAACGTAAACTTGCCAATATGCCATTTACGACACGGAGTGGCAAGTAACGGCTAAGGACCTGGCCTACGTTCATGACTAGTGGTTTAGCTTCACATGACGATGAAAGCGCTCATCCTCCCGCTAGATAAATGATAAGAGTTAAGCTGGAAAAAGCACAGAAAGAACTGTGCGTTCTAAGATGGTATCATAAATCCCCAAGGAGAGTCCAAGTGTGTCAGCAGTTGCGATGCCTGACCTTCCTAACACTGGACGGGAAGAGGTGGCTCCTTCCACCATTTGCACGCCCTCTGCAAAAGCTGGAAGTAGCACCCACAGTTCAGTTTCTGAAATTCAAATTGAAGATTACACTGTTGAAGTACACCAGGATGAGGATATGGGTGTTGCTGGCGCTGAGGAGGAAGTTGACAATGAGAATTCTGATGGTGATGTGGTTTGTTTAAATCAGGCATCGGGGGAGACAGTTGTTGTCCGTGGGATGAATAAGCCCATTGTGATGCCTGGGCAAAATAACAAAAAAGACACCTCTTCGGTGTGGAATTATTTCTCCGCAAATCCAGACAAATGCCCCTGTAGTTACACCCCCAGTAGTAATGCCCCTGTAGTTATGCCCCCAGTAGTAATGCCCTCCTGTAGTTTGCCCCCAGTAGTTTGCCCCCTTGTAGTTTTGCCCCCAGTAGTTTGCCCCCTTGTAGTTTGCCCCAGTAGCTTGCCCTCTTGTAGTATGCCCCCAGTAATAATACCCCCTAGTAATTTTCCCAAAGTAGTAATGTCCCCCAGTAGATGCCCCCAAGTAGTAATGTCCCCCAGTAGTTTGCCCCCAGTAGATGCCCCCCAGTAGTAATGCCCCCCAGTAGTTTGCCCCCAGTAGATGCCCCTCAGTAGTAATGCCCCCTAGTAGTAATGCCCCCCAGTAGTTTACCCCCAGTAGATGCCCCTTAGTAGTAATGCCCCCCAGTAGATGCGCCGCTACAAAGGAAAAAAACAGACAAAACACACCATACTCCCAAGCCCCGCTCCGTGTCCTCTGCAGTCCTCTGGGCGCCCACTCCTTGGCACTATGGGAGAGACGTTATGATGTCTCTCCAATAGCGCACAGTGACAGCGCCAGAAGCCAGAGCTCACTAGTGAGCTCATGCCTCCAGCTGCCGCTGCTGAGAGGGAGATGGGCGCCCACTGGTAACACAATCTCAGCGGGCGCCCGGCATCTCCCTACGGCGCCAGCACACTTCAGGTGAGGTGAGCCGGACGAGGCAGAACTGCGTTCCGTCTCCAAGTGGAACTGACGAAACGCAGTTCCGCCCCGTTCTGCCTCACTTTAACCCCTGCCTTTACCTGTTCAAAACAGGTGTCGGCAATCATAAATGAAAAGTGCAGAAGCAGAGCATTATGGGGGTAATTCTGAGTTGATCGCAGCAGCAAGTTTGTTAGCAGTTGGGCAAAACCATGTGCACTGCAGGGGTGGCAGATATAACATTTGCAGAGAGAGTTAGATTTGGGTGGGTTATTTTGTTTCTGTGTAGGGTAAATACTGGCTGCTTTATTTTTACACTGCAATTTAGATTGCAGATTGAACACACCACACCCAAATCTAACTCTCTCTGCACATGTTATGTCTGTCCCCCCCTGCAGGGCACATGGTTTTGCCCAACTGCTAACAAATTTGCTGCTGCGATCAACTCAGAATAAGGCCCTATGTCCCTCCTGGAGGGTGTGGTATGCAAGATCGACAGTAACTAGGTCGTCCACTATTGGTCGACAGTAACTAGGTCGACACAGTCTCTAGGTCGACATGGTGTAGATCGACAGGTCAAAAAGTCGACATGAGTTTTAATGTTTTTTTGGTATCGTTTACTCCGTACAGTGACCGGGAACCCCAATTAGTGCACCATGTCCCCTCGGATTCGGGCAGGGTGCCTCGCTCCACTACCACTGCGCTCGGCACAGGTTACTATTCCCAATCGTAGTCCGCGTGGATCGTTAAGTATGAAAAAGGTCAAAAAAAGAAAATAATTGTGAAAAACTCATGTCGACCTTTTGACCTGTCGACCTAGAACAAGTCGACCTAGATACCCTGTCGACCTAGTTACTGTCAACCAATAGTGGTCGACCTAGTTATTGTCGACCTAGAGACCGGATCCCCTCCTGGAGAGGGTCATGTTGGAAGGTATGCTAAAGTGTAAATATATTATTTTTCAGTATTTGCACGTTGAAAACTCTGTTTCTGCAACTTTATCACTTTCATGTCCCTAAAACAGGACTGTGCTTCAAAAATGGCGACTTGTGTTAGCAAAGCAATTTGATAAACAGGCCGCTGCCTGTTCCACCCCTTATTCCGGACACTACAGTCCACTCTGGTGGCTAGCATACAGGGGGTAATTCAGAGTTGATCGCAGCAGCAAATTTGTTAGCAGTTGGGCAAAACCATGGGGTCATTCCGAGTTGATCGTAGCTGTGCTAAATTTAGCACAGCTACGATCATCTTCCCAGACATGCGGGGGGACGCCCAGCACAGGGCTAGTCCGCCCCGCATGTCTTTCCGATGCATGCGATGCTTTTGTACTTGAAGAGTAACTCCTGGCCAGCACAGCTCCTGCAGCTGGCCGGGAGTTACTTGCCACTGCCCCGGGTCACGCAGCCGCTGCAGCCCGCCCCCCGCACGGCCCGGCCACGCCTGCATTGGCATGACAGCGCCCTGAAAACGGCGGGCAAACGCCGCCGTGCCGCTCCCTTCCGCCCAGCGGCCGCCTCTGCCTGTCAATCAGGCAGAGGCGATCGCTAGGTAACGACGGCCTTTGGCCGTCTGGCATGCGCAGTTCCGACCCGATCGCTGCGATGCGAACAACTGCAGTGTGCAATCGGGTCAGAATGACCTCCCATGTGCAATGCAGGTGGGGCAGATATAGCATTTGCAGAGAGAGTTAGATTTGGGTGGGTTATTTTGTTTCTGTGCAGGGTAAATAACGTCTGCTTTATTTTTACACTGCAATATAGATTTAAGTTTGAACACACACCACCCAAATATAACTCTCTCTGCACATGTTATATCTGCCCCCCTGCAGTGCACATGGGCCCTCATTCCGAGTTGATCGCTCGCTAGCTGCTTTTAGCAGCAGTGCAAACGCTAAGCCGCCGCCCTCTGGGAGTGTATCTTAGCTTAGCAGAAGTGCGAACGAAAGGATCGCTGTGCTACTAAAAAAAAATTGTGCAGTTTCAGAGTAGCTGCAGACCTACTCCTAAATTGCGATCACTTCAGACTATTCAGTTCCTGTTTTGACGTCACAAACACGCCCTGCGTTCGGCCAGCCACTCCCCCGTTTCCCCAGCCACTCCTGCGTTTTTATCTGGCACGCCTGCATTTTTACACACACTCCCCGAAAACGGTCAGTTACCACCCAGAAACACCCTCTTCCTGTCAATCACTCAACGATCAGCAGTGCGACTGAAAAGCGTCGCTAGAGCTTGTGTAAAACTACATCAGCTTTTGTGAAAGTACGACGCGCGTGCGCAGTGCGCTCCCTACGCATGCGCAGAATTGCAGATTTTTGGCCTAATCGCTGCGCTGCGAACAACGGCAGCTAGCGATCGGAATGACCCCCATGGTTTTGCCCAACTGCTAACAAATTTGCTGCTGCAATCAACTCTGAATTAGGCCCTTAATGCATAGCCTATTAGGTGGCAGGTTTATAGGGGAGACCTATAATCTGGGCCCATATGTGTTGCAGGAATGCTTAACCACCCCTCATCCACATAAAGCCATACTCTCCCCCATACTTTGCAGACGTGCCCATTGAGAGTGGTTGAGATCCATGCTACCACCTTACTTGCGTCATGCAGCACACTCTAGTTACACATCATGGTGCCCTTTACCTCGCCCAATTCTCCTGACATCCAGGAGAATTGGAGACTTACAAGGGAGTTCAGAAGTCCTAGAGCCTTGTGGGTATTCCAGGAGAGCTGGCATATATGTTTTTTCACTTATAAAGTACAAAGCAGCAGGCCAGGGGCCTGGCGTAACAAACTTTGAGAGGTCCCTCCACTACTCTCATCTTTTACAGGGCAGGTTGGACCTACCTCTATGCCAGGATAGGTTAGACTCAACTCTATGCATGATTATCCTGACCTTGGACATTGTGGGCTGGATTCAGAGTTGTACGCAAGATGACTGCAGATGCATTCCATACATAGAAATAAACGTGGCCACATCTTCGCGGCTGCACGGCCCCATCCATCTGCTTGTGACAGGAGTCGTCATCACATAGACTACATGCTATCAATCAGTTGCCGCCCACCTACATCCATCCAGCCAGAAATGAAGATGCAACAGTGACATCACTATAGAGGTGAGGACTGCACCCGGGTGCCACCCTTGGAGGGGGTGACACCAAAATGCTGGCTCCTCAGCAGTGACAGGAGCCAGATGCTGCAGTGTGACACTCTCCTGCAGCACTTGGCTTCCAGGGCTGTTTCTAGCCAATTTGGCTCCGAGTGCGAGATTTAAAAATGCACCCCCTCCATAGATATAAAAAATAAAAATATGTGCACGCTCCCGACAAGGGGGCGTGACCTCACCGAAATGGGGGTGGTCTCATTAAAAATGGGGGTGCTCTCGTCTGAAAAGACTTCCTTACACCCCAGTTTTTGACCCTGCACGCTACACCAACAGATCATGGCCACCACAGGGGGAAAAAATAAATTCCACCATATTAAGCCCCACACAGTAATGCCCCCTGCACCATATTATACCACACACCACAATGCCCTTGTTACATTATGTCCTACAGTAAAGCTTCTAATTACTTTTAAATTACCTGCTCATTGCCAAGGGTTATATGTGCTGGGTGTCATGCTGGTTGCCAGGAGTTGCATGCTCTGGGATCCTTGCTGGTTGTCAGGGGTTGCATGCTTTGAGATCCATGCTGGTTGCCAGGGGTTGCATGCTATGGAATCCTTGCTGATTGCCAGGAGTTGCATGCTCTGGGATCCAGACTGGTTGCCAGGGGTTGGTTGCATGCTCTGGGATCCATGCTGGTTGCCAAGGGTTTCATGCTCTGGGATCCATGCTGGTTGCCAGGGGTTTCATGCTCTGGGACGGGTGTCATGATCGTTGCCAGGGCTGTGTAATGCCAGTTGCCAGGGCTGTGTAATACTAGTTGCCAGGGCTGTGTAATGCTAGTTGCCAGTGCTGTGTAATACTAGTTGCCAGGGCTGTGTAATACTAGTTGCCAGGGCTGTGTAATACTAGTTGCCAGGGCTGTGTAATACTAGTTGCCAGGGCTGTGTAATACTAGTTGCCAGGGCTGTGTAGTGCTCGTTGTCAAGGGTGTGTACAGCGCCCGCCAGCCCGCCAGCATCTCCCCCTCTTCTCCTCCTCCCTTCCGCCCGCCCGCCAGTCAGGTGCTGCTGCTGCTGTGCCTCATGGTGCTCCCCCTCCTTCCCGTCATTACTATTCCGCTCGGGGGCAGAGTTTCGCGTAATTATGTGTTTGCATCATGACATCACGATCCAAACGCGTCATTACGGGAAACTCCGCCTCTGAGTGGAGTAGTAATGACGGGGAGGTAGGGGAGGACCATGAGACACCTAAAGCGCCGCGGCGGGCACCCCGTGCGACCACACACATCGCCTGCTGCAAGAAACGGCACTGTTGGCTCCTGTCACAGAGTAGGAGCAGGCAGTGACGATCGAGTCTCCAGGGGCAGCCAAGCATCTCCGGGAATGCTGGGCATGCGCCCGGAGTGATGCAATCGGTATTTTCCCATGAGGACATCACCTCTTTTTAGATGAGGGGAATATGAAGTGTGCACTGGGTGTCACCAAACCCAGTGACACCTCTGACTGAGATGGGTATGACTCTGAGGGGTAAATGTATGAAGCAGTGATAAGAGTGGAGAAGTGAGTCAGTGGAGAAATTGTCCATGGCAACCAATAAGCATTGAAGTAACATTTATAATTTGCATACTATAAAATTATCCAGAGCAGCTGATTGGTTGCCATGGGCAACTTCTCCACTCTTTTCACTGCTTCATACATTTACCCCTGAATCACCAGTAATTGCTCATAGTTACCTATGCTTGGCTTGGACGCATGCTGAGTGTGAAAAATTGCAAAAGACCCTTCTTCAAAACACAGATGTGTGCAGCTCTGAACTAGGCTCTACGTGTGCTGTTAGTTGGGTAAGGGATACTGGGAGTCAGGATGACGACGGTCAGAATCTCAACTGCTTGGAATTCCGACAGGGGTGCAGTAGGCTGCTACCACTAATTGTAACACTCCCGCTAACCCTAATCATCCTTCCCCGCAGCCTAACCCTAACACTGGCTGCAGCCTAACCCTAACCTCCACTCCCCGAAGCCTAAACCTAACCCTCCCTTCCCGCAGCCTAACCTAAACCCTCTGCCCCGCACCCTAACCCTTCCCAGCATACTTACGTTCGGGATTCCGGCAGTCGGGATGCCTGCATCGGCATCCTGATTGCCGGGATCCCAACTATATCCCGTGTGCCGTTGTTTTCATAAAAAATTATTGCTTTTATGCCAGGATTACACTATTTAATTTTTTTTATAGAATTAAAATGTAACATTTTCTTCAAGGATAAGTTCTGAAAACATTATTTATGCGCATGGTTCTCACTATTATAAGGTGATTACCATCCTATCTGAAAAATATAAATTTAGGCCCATATTTCTCAAGCCTTGGAGAGTGATAAATTGCATGTGATAAAGTAGCAACCAACCAGCTCCCAACTGCCATGTTACAGGCTGTGTTTGAAAAATGACAGGAGCTGATGGTACTCATACTTTGTCATTCCCCACAAGGATTGATAAATCTGAACCTTAATCTATTGCAGAATTCACAATATGGACCCAATTCTCACTATGTAGACAAAACTAATTTGAGACCCATGAATCCGTGTTCAGAGCCGGCCCTAACCAATATGATGCCCTAGGCAAGATTTTGTCTGGTGCCCCCTAGCACCGCCGCTAGTTCTGCAGGAGATGCCTGGCATGAGTCAGCTGGCAGCTCTGCTAACGTCGGGCGCCTTTTGTTTATGAAAATTCATCATATTATTTGCATTACTATGCGGCTAGGATGCACAAGCAGCTTCTGTTGATTAAAATGATATGCAGCATGCCTATATTCTGTGTGGTGTGACTGCGGCTGTACCTGCATACGAAATGCTACATTACAGTGATTTCCAGGAATACACAGCAACGTAGCATTTCGTATGCAGATACAGCCGCAGTCACACACAGAATATAGGCATGCCGCATATCATTTCTCTAACGTCCTAAGTGGATGCTGGGGACTCCGTAAGGACCATGGGGAATAGCGGCTCCGCAGGAGACTGGGCATATCTAAAGAAAGCTTTAGGACTACCTGGTGTGCACTGGCTCCTCCCCCTATGACCCTCCTCCAAGCCTCAGTTAGATCTCTGTGCCCGAACGAGAAGGGTGCACACTAGGGGCTCTCCTGAGCTTCTTAGTGAAAGTTTTAGTTTAGGTTTTTTATTTTCAGTGAGACCTGCTGGCAACAGGCTCACTGCATCGAGGGACTAAGGGGAGAAGAAGCGAACTCACCTGCGTGCAGAGTGGATTGGGCTTCTTAGGCTACTGGACATTAGCTCCAGAGGGACGATCACAGGCCCAGCTTGGATGGGTCCCAGAGCCGCGCCGCCGGCCCCCTTACAGAGCCAGAAGGCAGAAGAGGTCCGGAAAATCGGCGGCAGAAGACGTCCTGTCTTCACCAAGGTAGCGCACAGCACTGCAGCTGTGCGCCATTGCTCCTCAGCACACTTCACACTCCGGTCACTGAGGGTGCAGGGCGCTGGGGGGGGGCGCCCTGAGACGCAATAAAAACACCTTGGATGGCAAAAAAAATGCATCACATATAGCTCCTGGGCTATATGGATGCATTTAACCCCTGCCAGAATACATAGAAAAACGGGAGATAAGGCCGCCGATAAGGGGGCGGAGCCTATCTCCTCAGCACACTGGCGCCATTTTCCCTCACAGCTCCGTTGGAGGGAAGCTCCCTGTCTCTCCCCTGCAGTCACTACACTACAGAAAGGGTTAAAAAAGAGAGGGGGGCACTAATTAGGCGCAGTATTAACTATACAGCAGCTATAAGGGGAAAAACACTTATATAAGGTTATCCCTGTATATATATAGCGCTCTGGTGTGTGCTGGCAAACTCTCCCTCTGTCTCCCCAAAGGGCTAGTGGGGTCCTGTCCTCTATCAGAGCATTCCCTGTGTGTGTGCTGTATGTCGGTACTTTTGTGTCGACATGTATGAGGAGAAAAATGATGTGGAGACGGAGCAGATTGCCTGTAATAGTGATGTCACTCCCTAGGGGGTCGACACCTGAGTGGATGAACTGTTGGAAGAAATTACGTGACAGTGTCAGCTCTGTATAAAAGACAGTGGTTGACATGAGACAGCCGGCTACTCAGCTTGTGCCTGTCCAGACGTCTCATAGGCCGTCAGGGGCTCTAAAGCGCCCGTTACCTCAGATGGCAGATATAGACGCCGACACGGATACTGACTCCAGTGTCGACGGTGAAGAGACAAATGTGACTTCCAGTAGGGCCACACGTTACATGATTGAGGCAATGAAAAATGTTTTACACATTTCTGATAATACGAGTACCACCAAAAAGGGGTATTATGTTCGGTGAGGAAAAACTACCTGTAGTTTTCCTGAATCTGAGAAATTAAATGAGGTGTGTGATGATGCGTGGGAAACCCCGATAACAACTGATAATTTCTAAAATGTTATTGGCATTATATCCTTTCCCGCCAGAGGTTAGGGTGCGTTGGGAAACACCCCCTAGGGTGGATAAAGCGCTCACACGCTTGTAAGGGCTCTACCCTCTCCTGAGATGGCCGCCCTTAAGGATCCTGCTGATAGAAAGCAGGAGGGTATCCTAAAATGTATTTACACACATACTGGTGTTATACTGCGACCAGCAATCGCCTCAGCCTGGATGTGCAGTGCTGGGTTGGCGTGGTCGGATTCCCTGACTGAAAATATTGATACCCTAGATAGGGACAGTATATTTTTGCCTATAGAGCATTTAAAAGATGCATTTCTATATATGCGTGATGCACAGCGGAATATTTGCCGACTGGCATCAAGTCTAAGTGCGTTGTCCATTTCTACCAGTAGAGGGTTATGGACACGTCAGTGGTCAGGTGATGCGTATTCCAAACGGCATTTGGAAGTATTGCCTTATTAAGGGGAGGAGTTATTTGGGGTCGGTCTTTCAGACCTGGTGGCCACGGCAACAGCTGGGAAATCCACGTTTGTACCCCAGGTCGCCTCTCAACATGAGAAGACGCCGTATTATCAGGCGCAGTCTTTTCGTGGACAAGCGGGCAAAAGGTTCCTCATTTCTGCCCCGTGACAGAGGGAGAGGAAAAAGGCTGCAGAAATCAGCCAGTTCCCAGGAACAGAAACCCTCTCCCGCCTCTGCCAAGCCCTCAGTATACGCTGGGGCTTTACAAGCAGAATCAGGCACGGTGGGGGGCCCGTCTCAATGAATTTCAGCGCGCAGTGGGCTCACTCGCAAGTAGACCCCTGGATCCTTCAGGTGATATCTCAGGGGTACAAATTAGAATTCGAGACGTCTCCCCCTCGCCGTTTCCTAAAGTCGGCTTTACCGATGTCTCCTTCTGACAGGGAGACAGTTTTGGAAGCCATTCACAAGCTGTATTCCCAGCAGGTGATAATCAAGATACCCCTCCTGCAACAGGGAACGGGGTATTATTCCACACTGTTGTGGTACCGAAGCCGGACGGCTCGGTGAGACCGATTCTAAATCTAAAATCTTTGAACACTTACATACAGAGGTTCAAATTCAAGATTGAGTCACTCAGAGCAGTGATTGCGAACCTGGAAGAAGGGGACTACATGATGTCTCGGGACATCAAGGATGCTTACCTTCATGTCAAAATTTACCCTTCCCACCAAGGGTACCTCAGGTTTATGGTACAGAACTGTCACTATCAGTTCAGACGCTGCCGTATGGATGGTCCACGGCACCCCGGGTCTTTACCAAGGTAATGGCCGAAATGATGATATTCCTTCGAAGGAAGGGAATTTTAGTTATCCCTCACTTGGACAATTCCCTGATAAGGGTAAGATCCAGGGAACAGTTGGAGGTCGGTGTAGCACTATCTCAGGTAGTGTTGCGGCAGCACGATTGGATTCTCAATATTCCAAAATCGCAGCTGGTTCCGACGACTTGTCTTCTGTTCCTAGGGATGATCCTGGACACAGTCCAGAAAAAGGTGTTTCTCCCGGAGGAGAAAGCCAGGGAGTTATCCGAGCTAGTCAGGAACCTCCTAAAACCGAGCCAAGTCTCAGTGCATCAATGCACAAGGGTTCTGGGTAAAATGGTGGCTTCCTACGAAGCAATCCCATTCGGCAGATTCCACGCAAGAACTTTCCAGTGGGACCTGCTGGACAAATGGTCCGGGTCGCATCTTCAGATGCATCAGCGGATAACCCTGTCACCAAGGACAAGGGTGTCCCTCCTGTGGTGGTTGCAGAGTGCTCATCTTCTAGAGGGCCGCAGATTCGGCATTCAGGACTGGGTCCTGGTGACCACGGATGCCAGCCTGCGAGGCTGGGGAGCAGTCACACAGGGAAGGAATATCCAGGGCTTATGGTCAAGCCTGGAGACATCACTTCACATAAATATCCTGAAGCTAAGGGACATTTACAATGCTCTAAGCTTAGCAAGACCTCTGCTTCAAGGTCAGCCGGTGTTGATCCAGTCGGACAACATCACGGCAGTCACCCACGTAAACAGACAGGGTGGCACAAGAAGCAGGAGGGCAATGGCAGAAGCTGCAAGGATTCTTCGCTGGGCGGAAAATCATGTGATAGCACTGTCGGCAGTATTCATTCCGGGAGTGGACAACTGGGAAGCAGACTTCCTCAGCACGACCTCCACCCGGGAGAGTGGGGACTTCACCCAGAAGTCTTCCACATGATTATAAACCGTTGGGAAAAACTCGACAGGTATTGCGCCAGGTCCAGGGACCCTCAGGCAATAGCTGTAGACGCTCTGGTAACACCGTGGGTGTACCAGTCAGGGTATGTGTTCCCTCCTCTGCCTCTCATACCCAAGGTACTGAGATTGATAAGATGGAGAGGAGTAAGCACTATATTCGTGGCTCCGGATTGGCCAAGAAGGACTTGGTAACCGGAACTTCAAGAGATGCTCACGGAGGATCCGTGGCCTCTACCTCTAAGAAGGGACCTGCTCCAGCAAGGACCCTGTCTGTTCCAAGACTTACCGCGGCTGCGTTTGACGGCATGGCGGTTGAACGCCGGATCCTGAAGGAAAAAAGGCATTCCGGATGAAGTCATCCCTATCCTGATCAAAGCCAGGAAGGATGTAACCGCAAAAACATTATCACCGCAATTGGCGAAAATATGTTGCATGGTGCGAGGCCAGTAAGGCCCGACGGAGGAAATTCAACTGGGTCGATTCCTACATTTCCTGCAAACAGGAGTGTCTATGGGCCTGAAATTGGGGTCCATTAAGGTTCAAATTTCGGCCCTGTCAATTTTCTTCCAAAAAGAACTAGCTTCAGTCCCTGAAGTTGACGTTTGTAAAAGGGGTACTGCATATACAGCCTCCTTTTGTGCCTCCAGTGGCACTTTGGGATCTCAATGTAGTTTTGGGTTCCAAAAGTCACATTGGTTTGAACCACTTAAATCTGTGGAGTTAAAATATCTCACATGGAAAGTGGTCATGCTGTTGGCCCTGGCCTGGGCCAGGCGCGTGTCAGAATTGGCGGCTTTATCCTGAAAAAGCCCTTATCTGATTTTCCATTCGGACAGGGCGGAATTGAGGACTCGTCCTCAGTTTCTCCCTAAGGTGGTTTCAGCGTTTCACCTGAACCAACCTATTTGTGGTGCCTGCGGCTACTAGGGACTTGGAGGACTCCAAGTTGCTAGACGTTGTCAGGGCCCTGAAAATATATGTTTCCAGGACGGCTGGAGTCAGGAAATCTGACTCGCTGTTTATCCTGTATGCACCCAACAAGCTGGGTGCTCCTGCTTCTAAGCAGACTATTGCTCGTTGGATTTGTAGTACAATTCAGCTTGCACATTCTGTGGCAGGCCTGCCACAGCCAAAAATCTGTAAATGCCCACTCCACAAGGAAGGTGGGCTCATCTTGGGCGGCTGCCCGAGGGGTCTCGGCTTTACAACTTTGCCGAGCAGCTACTTGGTCAGGAGCAAATACGTTTGTAAAATTCTACAAAATTGATATCCTGGCTGAGGAGGACCTGGAGTTCTCTCATTTGGTGCTGCAGAGTCATCCGCACTCTCCCGCCCGTTTGGGAGCTTTGGTATAATCCCCATGGTCCTTACGGAGTCCCCAGCATCCACTTAGGACGTTAGAGAAAATAAGAATTTACTTACCGATAATTCTATTTCTCATAGTCCGTAGTGGATGCTGGGCGCCCATCCCAAGTGCGGATTGTCTGCAATACTGGTACATAGTTATTGTTACCAAAAAATCGGGTTATTGCTGTAGTGAGCCATCTTTTCTAGAGGCTCCTCTGTTATCATGCTGTTAACTGGGTTTAGATCACGAGTTATACGGTGTGATTGGTGTGGCTGGTATGAGTCTTACCCGGGATTCAAAATCCTTCCTTATTGTGTACGCTCGTCCGGGCACAGTATCCTAACTGAGGCTTGGAGGAGGGTCATAGGGGGAGGAGCCAGTGCACACCAGATAGTCCTAAAGCTTTCTTTAGATGTGCCCAGTCTCCTGCGGAGCCGCTATTCCCCATGGTCCTTACGGAGTCCCCAGCATCCACTACGGACCATGAGAAATAGAATTATCGGTAAGTAAATTCTTATTTTTAATCAGCAGAAGCTGCTGGTGCCCCTACGCATACCAAATGCCCTAGGCATTTGCCTAGTTTGCCTATGCCTAAGGCCGGCTCTGTCCGTGTTCATGAAAGTATAAAACGGGCAGAGGGGCACTGATTAGTTCTTTTGCTAATGATTCGGCTTGCCGGAAGGAGCTAACCAAGTTTGAAAATGGAATCACCGTAAGAGGCACAAATGTCAAGTTTCCAGGGCGACGCTGGACTAGTATACAGAAAATCTGGTCCGTACTGCCCATGTCCCCTTTATGTGCAGCCTTGCCCTCTTTTTGCCGCGAGCGCACCTCTGGCCTAAGGGAAACCTAGGGTGTGCACCGGGTGTCACCCCCCAGTAACGCTTCTGTGGGGAGGACAGGCTGAAAGACACAGAATTAAAGGGGGCAGGCTGACAGACACAGTGAATGGGGGGGGGGGGTGTCAAGCTGAGAGATGCTGAGTGAATGGGGGGCAGGCTGAGAGACAGATTTAAAGGAGGCAGGATGAGAGATGCAGTGGGAAGATGTTGGTGTTTCTAAGAGTAGCAGGAGGGAGATGACGGTGTGGCTGAGAGATGCTGGGGGGAGATGACATTGTGGCTGAGAATAGCAGGGGGGAGAAGATGGTGTGGCTAAGAGATCAAGGGCCGAAGATAATTGTGTGGCTGAGAGACACAGGGGCAAAGATATTGGTGTAGCTGAGAGATGCAGGGGGTAGAAGTTGACACAGGTGGCATGAATCTGGTTGAATCTCTGTTGTATGATGTTGATGATGACTTTGGTTATATTCCTGCACAAACAAGCTGTCAGTAACGGGGAGCGGCAGCTGCCGCGCTTACCCCTTCGGTTGCGCTGGGTCTCCGGATCCCGATGTTCGGTGAGCGATGCGTTCAGCGGTTCCCTGGTCCGTGGGCGCCGCCATTATGCTCAGTGTTTCCGTGGGTGCAGTGTGCCGGTGACGCCATCAGCTCTCTCCGCCAATGACAGGAGAGCGGGAAGTTCAAAAGCAGACGCCGGGCAAACCCCCGATGCCTGAGTATTGTCGCAGCACAAGCTGCCCCCAGGCTCACGCACCCAGCTCTCTGTGCTCCAGTGCTTCCAGCTACAGTGTGTCTCCCAGCTCTCTGTGCTCCAGTGCTTCCAGTTACAGTGTGTCTCCCAGCTCTCTGTGCTTCAGTGCTTCCAGCTACAGTGTTCTTCAGCATCGTTCACAAGTCATCAATCATTTCTTCAGTGTCCTTCAGCATCGTTCACCAGTCATTACTCATTTCTTCAGTGTCCTTCAGCATCGTTCACCAGTCATCACTCATTTCTTCATTCAGTGTTCTTCAGCATCATTCACCAGTCATCACTAATTTCTTCATTCAGTGTTCTTCAGCATCGTTCATCAGTCACCACTCATGTCTTCATTAAGAGTTCTTCAGCATTGTTCACCAGTCATCACTCATTTCTTAATTCTGTGTTCCTCAGCATCATTTACCAGTCATCACTCATTTCTTCATTCAGTGTCCTTCAGCATCATTCCCAGCTACGGTTCCTCTTCCTGACCATCGGAAGAATCCCAGAGTTCCCAACTCCCTCATCCTAGGTCTGTGACAGTATACTCAGGCCAGATGGACTCGGAGGATCGGAATGCGGAGGCAAGCGCCATACAGAGTTTGGCTTCCCGTGTACAGGGTCAGGAGGCAACATGTGGTCAGGTGATGCAGTATCTCCAAGAGTTGTCTGGTCGTCTGTATCAAATACAAGCATTCCTGGCTTCAGTGGTTCCGGGTCCCGCTCCAGTTTCCGCTCCAGTAGTAGTTTCCAGTAGTGCTCAGCCTTCGCCAGCGGTTAGGTCACGTCTCCAGCTACCTACTCCTTCCCGCTATAATAGAGATTCAAAACTTTGCCGTGGGTTCTTAAACCAGTGCGAGGTGCACTTTGAACTGCTCTCACATAACTTCCGTACGGATCGATCCAAAGTGGCGTACATCATTTCCCTGCTCGAGGGTTCTGCGTTGGATTGGGTATCTCCGTTGTGGGAACGTTCTGACCCACTAGTCTCCGATTACACCGACTTCATAGCTTCTTTCCGAAGAATTTTTGATGAGCCCGGCAGGTCCACCGCAGCTTCTACCGAATTGCTCCGTGTTCGTCAAGGCTCCCGTTCCGTAGGGCAGTACGTAGTCCAATTTCAGACCATTGCTTCGGAATTGCGCTGGAATAACGAAGCTCTCAGGGCCGCCTTCTGGAATGGGCTCTCAGATCGTCTTAAGGATGAGCTTGTCACCAGGGCTCTGCCTGATCAACTTGAAGAGTTAATGTCGCCTTGCGTCAAGGTGGATCTCCGCATGCGGGAGCGTGGCCATGAGCATAGCCAGACGGATCAGCCTAGGTTCTGGCCTCTTCCTCCCAGACAGGCAGCATCACCAAGTCCGGATGAACCTATGCAGATCAATCGGTCCTGGTTGTCTCCGGAAGAATGCCAGCGTCGTCGTGAAGGGAAACTCTGCCTCTACTAGCCGCGGATCACTTTATTAAGTTTTGCAAGTCACGTCCGGGAAACGGGCACACCTAGCTTGTTCCGGAGGAGTCAAGTTGGGTGCCACGTACAAATCTTCTCCAGCAGTGGATTGTTTACTCTCTGTATTGTTGTCTTCCGAATCAGCCACTAACCCATTCTACGCTTTGCTGGACTCCGGGGCTGCTGGGAATTTTATCTCTGCCTGTTGCGCCCAGGAAATGGGCCTAAAGCTATAGTCCATCGTCCGAACTATTATGCTGACTGCTATTAATGGTACCCAAATCTCCAATGGACTAATTTCTAGTCGCACGGAGCCAACTAAGCTGCAGGTCGGTGCTTTACATCTTGAACATCTAGAGTTTCTAGTGATCTCGGAGATGCCTCATGACCTTGTCCTTGGTTTACCCTGGCTCAAGACCCACAACCCCCCATCTAATTCGGAGTCCCCGCAAATCTTATCCTGGCGCTCCTACTGTCGTTCAAGTTGCTTCACACCCGTTTACCCGCTTTGAGTGTCCTCCAAGTTGGACAAAGGACTTCTTCTGGAAGTCTATCAGGAATATGTAGACGTGTTTTTCGAGCAAGCAGCCGATCAGCTACCGCCCCATAGACCTTGGGATTATCAAATCAATCTGATCCAAGGGAAGATGCCGCCCCGAGGTCACACGTATCCCCTGCCCTTACCGGAGACCCAACCTATAACAGATTATATCAAGTCTCCAAAAAGGATTCATTCGTCCCTCTACCTCCCCAGCTGGTGCTGGTTTCTTTTTCGTAAAGAAAAAGGATGGGGGGGGGGGGAAGGGTTAAGACCACGTATTGACTATCGTGGGTTGAATGATATCACCAACAAGAATAGATGCCCTTTGCCATTGATCACGGAGCTATTTGACAAGGTTCGCGGAGCCAACGTTTTCATGAAGCTTGACTTGAGGGGAGCTTATAGCCTCATACGCATCAGACAGAGGGACGAGTGGAAGACCGCTTTTAATACTAGGGACGGGCATTATGAGTATTTGGTAATGCCGTTTGGCCTCAGTAATGCTCCTGCCATCTTTCATGGATTCGTGAACGAGATATTCCGAGACATGCTATACCAGAGTGTAGTGGTCTACTTGGACGACATACTGATCTTCTCCAGAAACCTCACGGAGCATAGGATTCAGGTCAAAGAAGTACTTCACAGTCTGTGTAAGAACCATCTGTATGGCAAAATCTCTAAATGCACCTTTGAAGTATCGTCAATTGCTTTTCTCGGTTATATCATCACGGGCACAGAGCTTCGCATGGATCCGGAAAAGCTTAGAGCCATCTGGGACTGGACTCAACCACTGTCCTTGAAAGCGGTGCAAAGATTCTTGGGATTCGTAAACTACCATAGGAAATTCATAAAGGGGTTCTCCACCATTGTAGCACCCATTATCGCTCTGACCAAGGAAGGCTCTAATCCAAGCCTGTGGTCTCCCAAAGCCATGGAAGCGTTTTCTCAGTTGAAATCGGACTTTATGTCAGCTCCGGTGCTTCAGCAGCCAAATCTTGAGAAGCCTTTTTTCTTGGAAGTCGATGCATTCTCAGTGGGTGTCGGAGCTGTTCTTTCGCAGTACTCCCCTGATGGGAAAGTTTTTGCCTTCTGGACGGAACTATTCCATAGGAGACCAGGAGCTTTTGGCAATAAAATTTGCTTTGGAGGAGTGGAGATATTTATTGGAGGATGCTAAACATCTTATTACCATCTTTACCAATCACAAGAACTTGCTCTACATCAAGACCGCTCAATGGCCCTCATTCAGAGTTGATCGCTCGCTAGCTGCTTTTAGCTTAGCAGAAGTGTGAACGAAAGGATCGCAGCGCTGCTACAAAAAAAGATTGTGCAGTTTCAGAGTAGCTCGAGACTTACTCCTAGCTAGCGATCACTTCAGTCTGTTTAGTTCCTGTTTTGACGTCACAAACACGCCCTGCGTTCGGCCAGCCACGCCTACGTTTCCCCAGCCACTCCTGCGTTTTTATCTGGCACGCCTGCGTTTTTACACACACTCCCCGAAAACGGTCAGTTACCACCCAGAAACACCCACTTCCTGTCAATCACTCTGCGGTCAGCAGTGCAACTGAAAAGCGTCACTAGACCTTGTGTGAAACTGCATCGGCTTTTGTGAAAGTACGACGCGCGTGCACAGTGCGCACCATACGCATACACAGAATTGCCGGGTTTTTTGCGCTGCGAACGAAAGCAGCTAGCGATTGACTAGGAATGAGGGCCAATGTTTGAATCCACGCCAAGACAGATGGGTTCTTTTTCACTTGGTTTTCATTTTTATTTGTTATTAAGTTCCGTGCCGGGACTCTCAATGCAAAAGCTGACGCGTTGTCTTGCTCGCTAACCGCCTCCGACGAAGAGAATTCAGTTGAAAATAGTCTAATTCTCAGTCCTGTCTCCATCTCCGCAGCCCCCACCTCCCTAGATCCTCCTCCTGGAAGGTCGTCCGTTCCAGCTGAGCTTCGCCCGAAATTGTTACAGTGGGCTCATATCTCCAAATTTTCTGGTCACCCGGGAGCACCAAAAATTTTTGAATTCTTACAAAGGACTTACAATGGCCCACCATGAGGAACGATATACAGGATTACGTCAGTTTATGCCCTCAATGTACTCAACACAAGATTCTCTGTCTACCTCCTGCCGGGTTGCTTCATCCTTTGTCTATTCCTAGAAGGCCCTGGACCCATCTCTCTGTGGATTTCATCACTGAATTGCCACTGTCCAGGGAATATAACACCATCTGGGTAATCGTTGATCGCTTCTCGAAAATGACACATTTTGTTCCATTGACAGGTCTACCTACAGCTCCCAGACGCTCAATTGTTCATCCAAGAACATTTTCGGTTGCACAGGAGGTGGTCTCCGACCGAGGGGTACAATTCACTGCAAGACTCTGGAGAGCTCTCTGTTCTGCTCTACAAATTAAACTCAAGTTTTCTTCTGCCTATCACCCACAGACCTTTTGACAAGAGATCCTGACTTGAGAGCGTTCGTAACTGAGAAGCCCACTTTCACATACAGACGAGCAAAAAAATCTGAGAAGTTTGTTAGTGAAGAGTGCACTACCAGTAGAGAGGATGACAACAAGAATAACCTCTAAAGGTTTTTACAGATGTGGATTTTGTAACATGTGTAAGATCTGTAAGATGGAGAGTAAAATTACAGAGTATAAATCGAATGTGACCAGTGGCGTAACTAGAAATTTTTCTCCCCCAAGCCAAAAAATTCTTCGGTGCCCCCCCATCCTCCATAATTGGCACTATTAAAGGGATAAATGTGCGCGCGCCGAAGGCGCGCGCTGCAAAATAGGGTGTGTGGCTTCGTTGGGATGGGCGTGGCTTCACATAAAGGGGCGTGGCATTGCAGGAAAAGACTACGTTATACCCCAGTTTTCCAACCTGCACGCCCAGACGTTAGCCGCCACTGGAAAGAAAAATAATCCTGATTCATGCCCCTTACATTATTTGTAATTTTTCCTCCTTATAGTAATGCCCAGTATACATTATGCCACATACTGCAATGGCCCTTAGACATTATGCCACACACAATAATGCACATGACACAATATGCACACACCATAATGCCCCCGACACATTATGCCACACACCGTAATGCCCCCGACACATTATGACAGGAATCGCAATGCCCGTTATACATTATGCTACACACTGCAATGCCCCTGATACATTATACCACATACCACAATGCCCGTGATATAGTATACAACACACCGTAATGCCTGACACATTATGACAGGAATCGCAATGCCCGTTATACATTATGCTACACACTGCAATGCCCCTGATACATTATACCACATACCACAATGCCCGTGATATAGTATACAACACACCGTAATGCCTGACACATACCGCAATGCCCGTTATACCCTATGCTACACACCGCAATGCCCGTTATACATTATGCCACACTGCAATGACCCTGAGACATTATACCACATACCACAATGCCCGTGATACAGTATGCCACACACCGTAATGCCTGTGACACATTATGACACACACCGCAATGTCCGTGATACATTATGCCACACACCGTAATGCCCATTACACATTAAGTCCTACAGTAAGGCTTCTAATTACTTTTAAATTACCTGCTCGTTGCCAGGGGTTTTCATGCTCAGGGTGTCATGCTCGTTGCCAGGGGTTTCATGCACTGGGTGTCATGCTCGTTGCCAGGTGTTTCATGCACTGGGTGTCATGCTCGTTGCCAGGGGTTTCATGCACTGGGTGTCATGCTCGTTGCTAGGGGGTAGTGCTTGTTGCTAGGGCTGTGCTCCCAGTGCCACATATGTCCCCAGTGCCAGATATTACCCCACGGTGTAAGGTACTCATATGACCCCAGTGCACAATATAGCCCCCCCCCTATGTGCCAGGTACACATATACCCCCCCAGTGCCACATATGCCCCCAGTGCCAGATATTCCCCTCCAGTGCCAGCTATGCTCCCAGTGCCAGATTTCCCCCCCCCCAGTGCCACATATGCCCCCAGTGCCAGATATTCCCCCCAGTGCCACATATGCCCCCAGTGCCAGATATTACCCCCCTTCAGTGCCAGATATGCTCCCAGTGCCAGATTCCCCCACCCCCCCAGTGCCAGATATTCCCCCCCAGTGCCATATATGCCCCCTCCCCCGCTGCTGCTCCCCCGCTGGTTTGTGTTGGAGGGACACGGAGGGCACAGCGCGCGCCTCTCCTGTGTCCCTCCTGCATCATCTCCGGCGGCCGCGGGTCTAATAAACGAAGTGCCGTTCGTGAGCTCTGATTGGCTCACGAACCGGCACTTCTTCTATTAGACCCGCGGCCGCCGGAGATGATGCAGGAGGGACACAGGAGAGGCGCACGCTGTGCCCTCCGTGTCCCTCCAACACGGCAGGGAGGGTTAGTAGGAGCAGATTGACATGCGGACGCTCGTCTGCATGTCAATCTGTGCTAAATCAGTGGCGCCCCCGCAGCCCCTCGCCCCCAAGCCACCGCGAGGGCTGCGGGGGCAGTAGTTACGCCACTGAATGTGACACAACGCAGTGGCGTAACTACTGCCCCCGCAGTCCTCGCGGTGGCTTGGGGGCGAGGGGCTGCGGGGGCGCCACTGACTTAGAACAGATTGACATGCGGACGAGCGTCCGCATGTCAATCTGCGGTCTCCTTCCCTCCGCTGCTGTGTTGGAGAGACACGGAGGGCACCGCGCGCGCCTCTCCAGTGTCCCTCCTGGCTCTCCGGCCGGTGTAATAAAGGAAGTGCCGTTCGTGAGCTCTGATTAGCTCACGCACCGGCACTTCCTTTATTAGACCCGCAGGAGAGCCAGGAAGGACACGGGTGAGGCGCGCGCTGTGCGCTCCGTGTCCCTCCAACACAAAGGAGCGGCGGGGGGGGGGGAGAATAGGGGAGCAGGCACTGTGGGGGAATATCTGGCACCGAGGGCATGTACCTGGCGGCACTGTGGGGGAATATCTGGCACTGGGGGCATATACCTGGCACTGTGTGGAGGAATATCTGGCACTGGGGGCATATACCTGGCACTGTGGGGGAATATCTGGCACTGCGGGGAGCAGGCACTGAGGGGGCATATGTGGCACTGTGGAGGAATATCTGGCACTGGGGGCATATACCTGGCACTGTGGGGGAATATCTGGCACTGGGGGCATATGTGGCACTTGGGGGGGTATATTTGGCACTGGGGGCATGTACCTGGCACTGTGGGGGAATATCTGGCACTGGGGGCATATGTGGCACTGGGAGCACGGCCCTACCAACAAGCACTACCCCCTAGCAACGAGCATGACACCCAGTGCATGAAACCCCTGGCAACGAGCATGACACCCTGAGCATGAAAATCCCTGGCACCGTGCATGGAACCAAGAGCATGAAACCCCTGGCAACGAGCAGGTAATTTTTTTTTTAATTCAATCATTTTTATTGGTTTTTCACTTTACAATTAAACAATACAACAAAACTACTAAACATACAGTGTTCCATATAAGGGAATGCGCAGATTCCCATCCAAAAAGTTTCAATCACAGCATGTAAGATGTGCAGGCTCCACTCATGCATATACATTTATAAATCAGGAGAAGTGACATATAAGGAGACACCTTAGTCAGCTATAATAATCATATATATCTCAAAAACTAATCAACCAACTCTATTTGTACAACACATAACCTCAAACCCGGGCAAGTGGGTGGCCGGCCGCGGCCCCATGGGCGATACACGAGAGGGAAAACGACGCCATCAGTACAGACCCACCTACACACCTCCACACAATCCCCATGGTACATGGCCCATCCCTCCATCCCGTGAACATATTGGTCACATTGTGGCAAGTAATCAGTCACTATGGTTCGTTGAATTAGGAGAGCTGAGCCATCTGCCCCATAGGTCGTGATACTTTTTCCTTGCTTTTCTAGCCATGTATACATATTTTTCGTGAGCAGCTGTTTCATTAACAAGCGAAACCCATGACTGTACTGTGGGAGCATCCTTAGCCAACCATAATCTAGCGACACACACCTTGGCTAAAGCACACAGATTAATCAGATATCGTCTGCTAGGAGCATCCAGGGTCTCTTCCTCCAAAGCCGACAACACACATACCACCGGAGTACACACATCCAATGGAATACCAGTCGACACCATAATACTAATAACACCAGACCAAAACACTGCCATCCTGGGGCAAAGCCAAATAATGTGCCAAAAATCAGCATCCAGACTGCCACATTTAGGACATCTGGTAGTATGAGTACCGCCCATGCGGGCCAATCTCACTGGTGTCATGTACACTCTATGTATAATAAACAATTGGATTTGCTGATATCTAGTGGTGGTGGTAGATAACCGTGGGGAGCAAAGAGCATTCTCCCATATCTCGTCAGAAATTGTTCCCAGGTCCGATTCCCATTTATTTCTAAGAGAGGATAATGGGTCAGAGTAGTGAGACCGGAGCATACTTGTATAAATACTGGATACCAAATGCCCGTTACCCAGATTCTGTAAGAGCAACTTGACTGGGGAGGCCAGAATCTTCGGAGGGGTATTAGAAAACTGTACATTAATCGCATGTCTCAGTTGCAAATAACGATAAAAATAAGAGGAGGGTAAATTATAGTCCTGTTGGAGCTGCTGGAAAGATTTCAATATATCGCCATTATACAATTGCCCCAGGGATGTAACCCCCCACCTACCCCACACCGCCCTAGTATGCAGCGAGGCCAGTTCTGGGAGACCAAGGACATTATCTAACGGAGTGTCTGGGTCTATACCCTGGCCCAGCAATATAGTATGTACCCGCTTCCACACAAGAGTGGCCTGCCTTATTATAGGGACCTCAGACAATTTAGCGTTCCCACAGAGTAACAACTGCAACGCCGTGCCATCAGGATACTCCTGCCGAAACATTTGTGAGTGTAAGGTGAGTCTGTCGGAGTCAGACATCCACTCCCAGATATGCGCCAACTGCGATGCATAATAGTAGAATTTAAAGACAGGGAGGGCCAGTCCTCCTGTCAGTCTTGGTCTAGACAGGGTGTCAATCTTCAACCGTGCTCTTCTGCTAGCCCAAATCAAGGAAGACAGTAGGCTGTCAATTTGCCTGAATATTTTTAAGCCAATATATATAGGTGATTGCTGAAGAACATAGAGGAGCTTAGGGAGGTACACCATTTTCACTAAGTTGACTCTACCAGTAATAGTCAGAGGCAAAGCCCCCCAAACCTTAATTTTCGAGCGGAGAAAAACAATCTGCGGCGTAATATTAAGAGAAACATAAGTACAAGGGTCATTCGATACCCAAATACCCAGATACTTAAAGGAGTCTACCCACTTAAGCGGGATATGGATCAATGGGACTACCGGGATTGGACCCTTAAGTGGAGTGATGTTGGATTTATCCCAATTAATTTTGAGCCCAGAGAATTGTCCATGGGTGTTGATCATATCCAGAATTATTGGCATAGAGGAGACATAATCCTGAACAAATAGCAGGAGATCATCAGCGTATAATGCTATTCTATCTTCTCTTGCGCCCACCTTAATACCCATAATATCGGGACTAGCTCTAATCAAACATGCCAATGGTTCAATAGCGATGGCGAACAATGTGGGGGAGAGCGGGCAACCCTGTCTCGTTCCCCTGGACAAGGGGAAGGAATGTGATACGTATCCATTCACCGAGACCCTGGCCATGGGCAGAGAATAAAGCAATCTAACATATTTGATAAAATTGGGACCCATGCCAAATCTACTCATGGTTTCCCACAAGAAGGCCCACTCCACCGAATCAAAGGCCTTTGCGGCATCTAAGGAGGCTACAACAGAAGAGCAGGCCTCCCCATGAGAAACCTGAAAATGGGTGAACAAGCGCCTTAAATTAACAGCAGTGGACTTACCAGGCATAAAGCCTGTTTGGTCCGGGTGAATGATTTGGGTTATAACCCGATTGAGTCTAGAAGCCAGGACCTTGGCCAGGATTTTAATATCCGTGGGTAGCAGAGAGATAGGTCGATATGACTCAACCCTCTTGGGGTCCTTATCTGGCTTGGGAATCACTATAATCAATGCCTCCGCCATAGAAGGGGGAAGCCTATTTTGCTCAAATATAGTATTAAATAGAGTAAGCAACTGAGGGGCGAAAAATCTAACGTGTTTCTTATACAGCTCCGACGGGATACCATCAAGGCCAGAGGCCTTGCCATCTGGAGATGCGGTGATCGCAGCCTCTACCTCCTCCAACGACAGAGGAGCGTCAAGAAGAGCTCTAGCCTCACTGGAGATACAGGGCAACTGGATTCGATCCAAGTAATTACACAATTCTATGGGGGAACATGTTAGTGTGGAGCTATATAACGCTTGATAATATGATACAAATTCCGTGACAATTTGGGGGGTGCGGTCTAATACCGTCCCGGCCGAGTTCACAACCTCCAGTACCGTATGAGAGGAACGGTCCCCCCTTGCAAGATTAGCCAAATAAGAACCCGGTCTATCCCCTGTAGCGTATTGAACATGCGAGGAGAATAGAAGCCTGTGCTGGGTTTTCCCCCATAGATACTCCTTCCATTCTTTCTGAGCATGGAGCCAGTCTAATTTAGAGTTGTCCAAGCCATCCTGTATGTATATCATCTCAGAAGCAATAACCCGAGCCTCCAGCTCAGCCTCATGTTTCTTAAAGGAGGATTTAAGACTACCCACTCTTTTGATCAAAGTCCCTCTCATGAAAGCTTTAAAGGTATCCCACAATAAGGAGATGTCGGTAGTGTCCGCATGTGAATTAAAAAATTCTAGCCAGTTAGCTTCCAATTCGGATCCCGCACCCATATGCGTGAGCCAGAAGGGGTTAAATTTCCATACTGCTTGGCCCCTCTGAGAGCTTAAGTCAATATGTACCGATACAGGGGAGTGGTCCGAAATACCCCTAGTCTCATATTTAACACCATGTATCATGGGCAGGAGCTCCCGAGTGAGGAGAGCCAAGTCTATCCTAGAGAAGGAAGTGTGGGAGTGTGAGAAACATGAATATTGCCTCAGGTCAGGATATTTCAATCTCCAGGGATCGACCAAGCCCAGCTCAGAGACAGTATCTGCAAATGGAGACCGCTTCGGCTGGGGGTTGGAGGATGCCATGGATAACCTATTCAGTTCATGGTTTAAGACATTGTTAAAGTCACCCACACATATGACAGCCACCCCCGGGGACGCAGCCATGAAGGTAGACACCTTTTTAAGAACGTCAGGCGAGTAAGGTGGGGGCACATACACAGCTAGCAACAGTAAAGGAACGGAGTTGATTTTACATTTTAGAAACACATATCTCCCCCACTGATCTGTTTGTACACCATCAAGCAAGAAAGGAACAGACTTTCTAATCAGAATCGACACTCCCCGGGATGCCGAGGTATGCGTGGAATGAAAAGCCCACCCCACCCACGACTTTTTAAGGGACAGAAGTCTAGTGCCTGCCAAGTGGGTCTCCATTAAACAGATTACATCCGATGCATATTGTTTGATCTGCCTAAGTACCAAGGAACGCTTGATTTTGTCATTGATCCCCCTCACATTCCAGGACAGTAACCTGACCAGAGCCATAACAGAGCATTTTTAACGATGAAGCAGATGACCCGCGACCAGCCACCCAAGCACATATCCACTCACCCATACCCGTGTGCAGCTGCAAAGGAAGCACATCTGAAACAAACACACTGCATATCAGAGAATAAAAACAAAACAATACTTTCGTAACATAACCCCCACCCCCACCCCGTATACCACTAAAAACTTGCAGCATAACGAGCAGGTAATTTAAAAGTAATTAGAAGCCTTACTGTAGAACTTAATGTGTAATGGGCATTACGGTGTGTGGCATAATGTATCATGGACATTGCGGTGTGTGTCATAATGTGTCAGGCATTACGGTGTGTTGTATACTATATCACGATCATTGTGGTATGTGGTATAATGTCTCAGGGTCATTGCGGTGTGTGTCATAATGTGTCACAGACATTGTATGTGCTATAATGTATCAGGGGCATTGCAGTGTGTAGCATAATGTATAACGGGCATTGCGATTCCTGTCATAATGTGTCACAGGCATTACGGTGTGTGGCATAATGTGTCGGGGGCATTACAGTGTGTGCATATTGTGTCATGGGCATTATTGTGTGTGGCATAATGTCTAAGGGCCATTGCAGTATGTGGCATAATGTATACTGGGCATTACTATAAGGAGGAAAAATGACAAATAATGTAAGGGGCATGAATCAGGATTATTTTTCTTTCCTGTGGTGGCTAACGTCTGGGCGTGCAGGTTGCAAAACTGGGGTATAAGGTAGACTTTTCCTGCAATGCCACGCCCCTTCATGTGAAGCCACGCCCATTTCAACTAAGCCACACCCTTGATGGCGCGCGCATATTTGTCCCTTTACTACTGCCAATTATGAAGGGGGGGGGGGGCGCCGAAGAATTTTTTGGCTTGGGGGAGAAAAATTTCTAGTTACGCCACTGACACAACGCCTATATACGATCAAGGATTTTATCACATGTTGTAGCAAAAGTGTAATTTATCTTCTGGAGTGCCAATGCGGACTACAATATATAGGGAGGACAGGAAGAATGCTTAAAGAGCGGTCAAGTGAGCATGTACGCAATGTGAAAAAGGGTTTGGAATCGCACAGCGTGCCTGCTCACTTTAAGAAACATCATGATTGTAATCCAGCACATATAAAGAGTTTATGTGGGATCCAAATCATTAAGTCTGGTTGGCGGACCAAAAACACAGAGATCATGGGGTAAATTTACTAAGATTCGTATTTTCCCGTTTGAGGTCAAAGTTGAATCACGAATGACATCGAAAGTGTAAATATGCAACTTTTTGAATTGATTACGACTAATTTACTAAGCTGCCGTATTCTGCATTTTCGGGTTTTCCGATGTCGATGTCATTCGTTTTTTTTGGCAGTGTTTTACGTGAGTGACTTGTAAAACACTGCCGACTTTATTACAATGAATCTCGGCCGGATCTGAGAGATCCGTGCTGGGCTTCATTGTGCAGCTTGTAAAAAAAAATAAAAAATGTTTAAATGTAAAAAAAAAAATTGCGTGGGGTCCCCCCTCCTTAGGCAAAGCAGCCTCGGGCTCTTTGAGCCGATCCTGGTTGCAGAAATATGGGGAAAAAATGGACAGGGGTTCCCCCATATTTAAGCAACCAGCATCGGGCTCTGCGCCTGGTCCTGGTTCCAAAAATACGGGGAACAAAAAGAGTAGGGGTCCCCCGTATTTTTGAAACCAGCACCGGGCTCCACTAGCTGGACAGATAATGCCACAGCCGGGGGTCACTTTTATACAGTGCCTTGCGGCCGTGGCATCAAATATCCAACTAGTCACCCCTGGCTGGGGTACCCTGGGGGAGTGGGGACCCCTTCAATCAAGGGGTCCCCCCCCCCCAGCCACCCAAGGGCCAGGGGTGAAGCCCGAGGCTGTCCCCCCCATCCAATGGGCTGCGGATGGGGGGCTGATAGCCTTTGTGAAAAGTGATTGATATTGTTTTTAGTAGCAGTACTACAAGGCCCAGCAAGCCTCCCCCGCAAGCTGGTACTTGGAGAAGCACAAGTACCAGCATGCGGCGGAAAAATGGGCCCGCTGGTACCTGTAGTACTACTACTAAAAAAATACCCCAATAAAGACAACACACACACACCTTGAAAGTATAACTTTAATACATCCATCCACACCTCCATATACACATACTTACCTTATGTTCCCACGCAGGTCGGTCCTCTTCTCCAGTAGAATCCATGGTGTACCTGTAAAAAAAATTATACTCACATAATCCAGTGTTGAAGGCTCCTCTGCTTGTAATCCTTTTGTAATCCACGTACTTGAAAAAATAAAAAAACGGATACCCGACCACGAACTGAAAGGGGACCCATGTTTTCACATGGGCCCCCTTTCCCCGAATGCCAGAAACCCACTCTGACTGATGTCTAAGTGGGTTTCTTCAGCCAATCAGGGAGCGCCACGTTGTGGCACCCTCCTGATCGGCTGTGTGCTCCTGTACTGTATGACAGGCGGCACACGGCAGTGTTTCAATGTAGCGCCTATGCGCTCCATTGTAACCAATGGTGGGAACTTTCAGGTCAGCGGTGAGGTCACTTTCGGTCAACCGCTGACCTGAAAGTTCCCACCATTGGTTACAATGGAGCGCAAAGGTGCTACATTGTAACACTGCCGTGTGCCGCCTGTCATACAGTACAGGAGCACACAGCCGATCAGGAGGGTGCCACAACGTGGCGCTCCCTGATTGGCTGAAGAAACCCACTTAGACATCAGTCAGAGTGGGTTTCTGGCATTTGGGGAAAGGGGCCCCATGTGAAAACATGGGTCCCCTTTCAGTTCGTGGTCGGGTATCCGTTTTTTTATTTTTTCAAGTACGTGGATTACAAAAGGATTACAAGCAGAGGAGCCTTCAACACTGGATTATGTGAGTATAATTTTTTTTACAGGTACACCATGGATTCTACTGGAGAAGAGGACCGACCTGCGTGGGAACATAAGGTAAGTATGTGTATATGGAGGTGTGGATGGATGTATTAAAGTTATACTTTCAAGGTGTGTGTGTGTGTGTGTGTGTGTGTGTGTGTGTGTGTGTGTGTGTGTGTGTGTGTGTGTGTGTGTGTGTGTTGTCTTTATTGGGGTATTTTTTTTGTAGTAGTACTACAGGTACCAGCGGGCCCATTTTTCAGCCGCATGCTGGTACTTGTGGTTCTCCAAGTACCAGCTTGCGGGGGAGGCTTGCTGGGCCTTGTAGTACTGCTACTAAAAACAATATCAATCACTTTTCACAAAGGCTATCAGCCCCCCATCCGCAGCCCATTGGATGGGGGGACAGCCTCGGGCTTCACCCCTGGCCCTTGGGTGGCTGGGGGGGAGGGGACCCCTTGATTGAAGGGGTCCCCACTCCCCCAGGGTACCCC
Organism: Pseudophryne corroboree; assembly: GCF_028390025.1. NCBI lineage: Eukaryota > Metazoa > Chordata > Amphibia > Anura > Myobatrachidae > Pseudophryne > Pseudophryne corroboree. Next base: position 291,215,028 of record NC_086454.1, read on the forward strand.
GGCCAGGGGTGACTAGTTGGATATTTGATGCCACGGCCGCAAGGCACTGTATAAAAGTGACCCCCGGCTGTGGCATTATCTGTCCAGCTAGTGGAGCCCGGTGCTGGTTTCAAAAATACGGGGGACCCCTACTCTTTTTGTCCCCCGTATTTTTGGAACCAGGACCAGGCGCAGAGCCCGATGCTGGTTGCTTAAATATGGGGGAACCCCTGTCCATTTTTTCCCCATATTTCTGCAACCAGGATCGGCTCAAAGAGCCCGAGGCTGGTTTGCCTTAGGAGGGGGGACCCCACGCAATTTTTTTTCTGAAAATTTAGAACATTCCCCCCCCCCTTCCCACTGAAACACATGCACGGATCTCATGGATCCATGCATGCCTATACAAACACGGGATAAAAAAGCAGGTCTGTTTTTTTTTAGCACTTTTTCGCGATTTGTATTTTATCACGGCAGTGTTTGGCTATTGTCGGCAGTGTTTGTGTTTTGCACTTTTTAGTAAATGACCGATTTCTAGCAAATTGCAGGCGTATTTGACCGATGGTGTATTGATTCGTGATTTTTTCCTAGGACTTCCAAAATATTACGAATGCCCTCATCACTGCCGTGATTTTTGCTTAGTAAATTACCGAGATGACACTTTGAAGAAAAAACGGCATCTCGGTCAAAATCGGGACCTTAGTAAATATACCCTCCTGTTGGCTAGAAAAGAAATGCAAACTATCTTTTATATGAAAACACTCACCCCTAGGGGTCTGAACTGTGATTTTGAAACGAAGTGGTTTCTCTGATTTTAATTATGTTTTTTCTTTTCTCCCATGTCTTGTTTTTTGAATGACTGAGATGGATGCTTGTTTAAATATAAACTGTTTTAATATACAGTTTTACTATATACATCAGTTTTAATTGTTTGTATAAATTTATGTGAATAGACCTCATCATGCAATTACCAGTTTGTGTGATTAGATAATTAATCTGATCTGGGTTGAATTGAGTATGCATGATGATTGGCTGTAGTAGTCACGTGATTCCCAACAGTGAAGTTAAATACCTGATGGGGAGGAAGATGCAGCACTATCTGACGAAGAGGGAAGTCCCTTGAAACGCGTTATAGCTTCTGCCGCTACTGACCAGACCAGAGGGAGATCTGAAGAGTCAGAGACATTGGAGCTCCTGCTATCATTCCATCCAGTCCATGTCTGCAGCCGGATTGAGCAGGGCATTTCACTCTGTACTGCTTATGGGTCTACCTGTGTGGTGAAAATCTACCAGTGTTTTGAGTGTTTATTAAAACTTTTTGGACATCAAAGCAGTGTGGAAGCACCTGGATCCTTACTGAAAGATACCTTTATGGGAACTCGAGAGTGAATATTAATTTAAGTGCATTTCTGGTGACGGGCGGGCTGCATTGATTCCATCTGAGTGTATAAAGAAACCTTTCAGTGCCTGCGGGTGAGAACCCGAATGTAAGTGTCTAAAAGTTGGATATCCAGGCACTCGAGAAATATATGATCATTGGGGAGTTTTCAAGCACAGCGCTAAGAACACTGGGGGTCATTCCGAGTTGTTCGCTCTGTAAATTTCTTCGCATCGCAGCGATTTTCCGCTTAGTCCGCATGCGCAATGTTCGCACTGCGACTGCGCCAAGTAAATTTGCTATACAGTTTGGTATTTTACTCACGGCTTTTTCTTCGTTCAGGCGATCGGAGTGTGATTGACAGGAAGTGGGTGTTTCTGGGCGGAAACAGGCCGTTTATGGGCGTGTGGGGAAAAATGCTACCGTTTCTGGGAAAAAAGCGGGAGTGGCTGGAGAAACGGAGGAGTGTCTGGACGAACGCTGGGTGTGTTTGTGACGTCAAACCAGGAACGACAAGCACTGAACTGATCGCAGATGCCGAGTAAGTCTCGAGTTACTCAGAAACTGCACAGAGATGTCTTATCGCAATATTGCGAATCTTTCGTTCGCAATTTTAAGATGCTAAGATTCACTCCCAGTAGGCGGCGGCTTAGCGTGTGCAATGCTGCTAAAAGCAGCTTGCGAGCGAACAACTCGGAATGACCCCCTCTATCTTTTGTTATTTCACTGTTTTGTGTGGGTTTCCAGGGGCGAGCCCCATTAGTGTTTCTAAGCTGCTCAGGTGCAAGGTAGCGCAGGTGTAGCACTTTCTCTGTATTTAGCCATTTGTAAAAGTATGTCTCTCCACCCGCAACCTTCATCTAAAGGAACCTACTATGGAATTTGCTCCGAGATTCATCGGTCCTTGCTCTGTTCTGCGAATCCTGAATCCTGTCGATTGCAAATTGAGTCTGCCCTCTCACTTTCAAATGCTGAACATATTCCATGTTTCTCTTCTTGTACTCTCATTCTAAATCATTTCCATTCGGATTCTCCTAGACCAACCCCAGTGGAGACCAAAGCTGGAACAGACTTTGAGGTCAAGACTATTCTCGATTCTCGGTACCATTGCAAGAATCTGCAGTATCTGGTGGAATGGAAAGGTTATTGACTTGAGGAGAGAAGTTGGGTGAAGGCTTCTGATGTCTCTGCTCCTCGACTAGTTCGGATCTTTCATTCCAAGCATCCAACGAAGCCAGGAAAGTGTCCAGGGGACACTCCTAGAGGAGGGGGCACTGTCACTAATGGGGAGCGGTGGCCTCCGCGCTTACCCCTTCGGATGCGCTGAGTCTCCGGGTCCTGGTGTTCGGTGAGCGCTGCCTCCAGCGGTTCCCCAGTCCGTGGGCGCCGCCATTACGCTCAGTGTTTCCGTGGGTGCGGTGGGCCGGTGATGCCATCAGCTCAACCCTCCCAATGACAGGAGAGCAGGAATTTCTTTTTTTTTAAACACATTTTATTGGATGGATCATAAAAGAATTACATTTAACAACATAGCACCCTGACAATTTGGGTGTTTAAATAACAAATGTGATTACAGTAGATTATAACAATAACAGAATGGATCCTTTTTTTTTTTTTCCTTTAATCTGTTTTCCCATATTTAGGGATTGAAGTTAAGGCATATGTAGTGGGGTACTCTCGGCAACGGAGTGGCTTTCCGTCATAGAGAGTCGGCAGGAGAAATAAGAAAAGAAGGGTACTCATAGAGCGAGTGGAAAGGTACAGATAAGCGTAGGAGGCTGAGCGCCTCCAGTCGGAAATAGAGAGAGGGGGGATAGATAGGGAGTGGAGGGGTGGCCTTCGGGGGCAGGAGGTGGTTCGGATTGTGGCTTACCGTGTCAGGTTATAAATGGGGAGGAGGCCTGTTGTAGGTTTAGCCACGGGGACCATACTTTGTCGAATTGTTTTGAGGTGTTACGTATGACCGCGGTCATATATTCCATTTTGTGGACATACCATATCCGGGATATTATCACCGGCATTGGTGAGGGGGTCGGGTTCTTCCAGTCCATGGCTATTTGGCATGTCATTGCCGAGACTACGTGTCGGAGCAGTTTGTTTTGTTGTCTATTGAGGGTTGGGAGAGTCATGGGGAGCAAAAAGTATTGGGGGTCAGGGAGAATTGGGGTGTCAAACAAGCGCGAGAGTAAAGTAATGAGTTCATTCCAGATTTTGGAAAGTTTGGGGCATGTCCACCAGATATGTAAGAACGTACCGATATCCGAACAGCCTCTCCAACATCTATCTGAAGTGTCTGGGAACATAGTGTGTAGACGAGAGGGGACATAGTACCATCGATATAGTAACTTGTAGATATTTTCTTTGATTCTCACACATATAGAGCTAGAGGTCGCGTTGTCCCATATATCTACCCAATCTTCATTATCTATGGTAATTCCCAGTTCCCTCTCCCATGCCGCTTCATGAGGGGCACGGAATGTAGTGGGGTGGTCGTCTAGTAGGGTGTATATGTCTGATATGAGGCCTTTAGTGTTGGTGCGTTTCCAACTAATATATTCAAAGGGGGTTAGAGGTCTGTGGAGTAGTGTATTGGTTTTGGTGGAGTGGAAGTGTCTAATTTGCAGGTAGCGAAAGAAGTCTGAAGAGGGAATTACTGTTCCTTCACGGATATCTACGAATTGTGGGAAGGTGGCATTGGATGTGATATCGTTAATGTATAGAATACCAGCTGAACGCCAAGATGTATGTGTGGCTCTACTCATTCCTGGAGGGAAGGCTGGGTTGTGAAACAACGGGATTAGGGGGGATGGGTGTGGTGCCAAACTGAACCGTCTATTTGTCAGGTCCCATATCGCTAGTGAACGACTTACTATGGGGTGTAATAGGGCCGCACGCGGGCGCTGGTTTCGGTGAAGCCACAGTAAAGAGGATAGTGTAGCTAGGCCCGTTTCTTCCGCCTCTATCCCCACCCAAACCTTCCGTGTCCCACCCTCGTTGCACCATTGTGCACACTGCGCAAGTTGCGCAGCGTAGAAGTATTTTCTAAAGTCCGGGATACCCAGGCCTCCGTTTCTGGAGGGACGTTGAAGCAGTTTAAGTCTGACACGGGGACGTTTGTGATTCCATATAAAGAGGGAGGATTGGCGTTGTAGGGACTTGAAGACGTAGGTAGGGACATAAATCGGGAGGGTCTGGAATAAGTACAAGAGTCGAGGGAGCACGCTCATCTTGAAGGAGTTAATTCTGCCTATCCATGATATAAAGTAGCTAGACCATTCCACCAGGTTCTCCTTTATTGTTTGTAGTAAGCGGGGGTAGTTTGCTTGGAAAAGTTGGTGGTGATGGTGGGTCAGGTACACACCAAGATATTTGATTTTCTTTGTGTACCAGTTACACGGGAGGATGTTTTGAAGGTCTTGTTTGAGAGTTGCCGGGATATAAAAGTTGAGGGCCTCTGTTTTGTTGACGTTTATCTTATAGCCGGAGAACTGGGAGTATGAGCTGATCTCAGATAAGAGAGCGGGGAGAGATTGGGCCGGGTCTGTGAGGGAGATCAGGATGTCGTCGGCGTATAGAGCTATCTTATGTTCGGATAGGCCTGTGGGTATTCCATGAATAGTACTGTTATTGCGGATCTTTGCTGCTAGGGGCTCCATGACTAGTGCAAAGATTAAAGGGGAGAGGGGGCACCCCTGCCTGGTACCATTGGCTATCTTGAAGCTGGAGGAGGAGACACCGTTAACCATAACCCGGGCCGATGGGGAGCGGTAGAGTGCTTTGATCCCTTCTAGAAATTTTCCGGAGAATCCCATTTTGTCGAGGACTGCAAAGGCAAAAGACCACGATATACGGTCGAAGGCTTTCTCTGCGTCAAGAGCCAGTATAAGAGAGGGAGATTTCCGTTTCTGAATTGAATGTATTAGGTCTATGGCCCTTCTAGTGTTGTCTGACGCCTGACGTCCAGGGATAAAGCCGACCTGGTCCGGGTGGACCAGGCCGGGCATCAAGGGACCCAGACGGTTAGCTAGTATTTTCGCGTATATCTTTAGGTCGATATTCAGCAGTGAAATTGGTCTATAGTTCAAGCAACTAGTCGGGTCTTTGTCGGGCTTTGGGATTACCACTATGTCGGCTTGGGTTGTCTCTGGCAGAAAGGAGGCGCCCTCGAGGATACCATTAAATAGGGAAGTTAGGTGTGGGGCCAGTTCCTTCGCAAAGAGTTTATAATATTGAGCTGTGAAACCATCCGGACCCGGAGCGGCCGATGAGCGCATAGATCGTATGGCTGCTATTGTCTCCTCCTCCGAGATTCGACTATTAAGGGCCTCTACCTGGTTGCCAGAGAGAGTCGGGAGGGGGATATCAGACATGTATGGGCGCTCCCCCCCAGATTCGTCGGGAGATGACGGGGACAGGTCAGGAAGGTTATAAAGGGAGCTGTAAAAAAGACGGAAATCTTCGGCCATCACTTCAGGGTCATATGTATAGGTTCCCCTTTGTGGTGAGTACAATTTATCTATTGCACCCAACGCCTGTTTACGACGTAGTTTGTTGGCCAATAGGGTATCTATTTTGTCCATTTTGTCATAGAAACGTTGTTGCAGTTTCCGAAGGATTAGTGCCGCGCGGTTGGAAAGAAGGGTATTGAGTTGTCCCCGGAGAGAATCTATCTGGGTGAGCAGGGACGGACTGGGGGATGCTTTATGTTTGGCTAGTAAGGTGGCTATTTCTGATTCGAGGGAGGATATCTCCTGTGCGGCTTTTTTTCTTAATTGCCGACGATTTTGCTAGTAAGGCGCCGCGAATCGTGGCTTTGTGGGCTTCCCAAAGTACATTAAGTGGAATGTCGGGGGACACATTTTCGGTGAAATAGTGTGTGATCGCCAGTCTAGTTTCCTCTAGTGCTGAGGGGTGTTGTAGGAGCGAATCGTCAAGACGCCATTTGTATGTCCTACGTGGTGTGCGATATATGTCTATAAGAAGGTAGACCCCAGCATGGTCCGTCCAAGTTAGTGGTGTGATGCCTGTGTCAGAGATCAGCGGTACAAGAGCCGAGGAGATGTGGATCATGTCGATCCTGGAGTAATGTTGGTGTGGAGCTGAGAAATGCGTATAGTCTTTGGTATGGGGGTGTTGTGAACGCCAAGTGTCACAGAGGCCGTGATGTTTCATGATGGCGGTGAGTGTGCGGGAGGCCCGGGGAAGGGCTGTCACAGAGACGTGAGGCGGGGGGCCAGATCTATCGAGCAACGGGTCGATTATGGTGTTAAAGTCGCCACCCATGATTATACTACCCTGTGCTTCTCGTGAGAGGCGTTTAGAGAGAGAGTCGAAAAACAGAGACTGGTCTTGGTTGGGGGCGTAGATAGAAACCAGAGTAAGGGCCGTAGAGCGGAGGGTACCCATTACCATAAGGAACCTTCCATCTGGGTCTGTCACTGTCCTGGAATGTATAAACGGGATGTTACGATGGATCATAATGGCCACACCTCGTTTTTTACAATCTGCTGAGGCGAAGTATGATTGGGAAAACCATTTGCCCTTAAATTGAGAGTGGTGACCGGTGAGGTGTGTTTCCTGAAGGAATGCTATATCGACTTTCTCACGCCTGCAAGCACTCAGGAACACGGTGCGCTTTCTAGGGGAGTTCAGGCCATTTACATTGACCGAGAATATTTTAAGGGACATTGTCATTTACGTGTGGGAATATGGTAAGTTGACAAGTATAGTCCAATAACGTACTGTCACAACTGAGGGCCTGAGCTGACGGGAGGCAGCCTCAGTTGTAGGGGCTGAGATGTACCGGAACCTGGGAGGTTGTATCAGACCCCTGGACATGTAAGTAACATAAATAATAACTGCCCGAAGGCGTGACCACGACAACTTGGATAAAAGTCAATGATGTTTATTATGACAACTCCGCAACACAGCAGCAGTAAAAGAAAACGTAAAAGTCAGCAAAGAATAAATACAGTTCCTGGGTACTACAGGATGGCAGGAGCCACAGGGCACTGGTAGTGTGAGATAGTTCTTATGATCTTCTAGATGGAAAGTCCTTACCAGGCCCGACTGTAGCAATGGAGATAACCCAGGATTGTGCCAGCTGGTGTTCCAGGAAAAGCTGGGTTGCTGAAGATAAAACAGCTGCTGTGGATACTGGCTGGAACCAGACTGTTGTTAGCACGGAGTGGATACTGGCTGGAACCAGTTAAATAATAAATGAACTTGGGAGCGATGAAATATGAACTGAAATGTAGAACTTGAGAGCGGAGAAATAATAATACCGGTGGAGAGTGGTAAAGTGTAGAAAGGACACCAGCCCTTTAAGGGAAGCTGTACTCTGCTGGAAGCTGAGCTGGAAGCAGGTAACGTTGTAGCTGGAAACAGATGAATCCACAATGGATTGGAGAGTCAGGCTACACCACAGGTGGAATGCTGGTGCGGGTCTCTATGGTGGAAGTCTTGAGACAGGAGCTGGAACCTGGAAGACAATCACAGGAGAGAGACAAACAGGAACTAGGTTTGACAACCAAAGCACTGACGCCTTCCTTGCTCAGGCACAGTGTATTTATACCTGCAGCAAGGAAGGGATTGGCTAGGCAATTATGCAGATTATCAATACTGAGAACAGATTGGTGGAAATGATCAGCTGACAGAATCCAAGATGGCTGCGCCCATGCAGACACTTGGAGGGAAGTTTGGTTTGTAATCCATGTGGTAATGAAAACAGTAATGGCGGCGCCGGCCACCGGAGACAGGAGGCGCCAGGCTGACAGATGCACATCCAACCACGCGGACACAGCGGAGGCCGCGGCTGACGTAATCGCCACTCAGACACTCTGCATGCAGAAGTTCAGGGACGGCGGCGGAGGCCGCGGGAGACGCCATGCCAGGTGTAATATGGCGTTTACTGTGACAGCGTCCCAGAGTGACAGGAGAGGATACAGGAATGTACACATCAGGATAACAGATGGGATCCGGTCCTGGAGCGCTGAGCCAGCCTTAGGAGGCATCTGATGGGTAAGAAATGGCGTCCAGATACCCGGATCGTGACAGCACCCCCCCCTTTAGGAGTGGCCCCAGGACACTTCTTTGGCTTTTGAGGAAACTTGGAATGGAATCTCCGGACCAAGGCAGGAGCATGGACATCAGAAGCATTGGTCCATGAACGTTCCTCAGGACCATAACCCTTCCAGTCAATAAGATATTGTAGTTGACCGTAACGGTGACGTGAGTCCAGGATCTTGGCCACTTCATACTCAACGCCTCGTTGAGTTTGGACTTTCGGAGTTGGAGGAAGTGAGGAATGAAACCGATTCAAGATCAGCGGTTTCAACAGGGAAACATGGAATGTCCTGGGTATTTTTAAGAAGGGAGGCAACTGGAGTCTGTAAGCAACAGGATTGATGACTTGTTCAATCTTGAAAGGACCGATATAGCGAGGTGCAAACTTCATACTGGGAACTCTTAACCTCAAATTCTTCGTGGATAACCATACCCGATCACCCACCTTGAGAGCAGGAACTGCTCGACGCTTCTTATCCGCAAACTTCTTGTACCTGAACGATGCCTTGAGCAGAGCTGATCGTACGCTCTTCCAGATATTGGCAAACTGATGCAAGGTGATATCCACTGCGGGAACAGAAGTTGCTGGAAGCGGTTGGAACTCAGGGACTTTAGGGTGGAATCCAAAGTTAGTGAAGAATGGTGTTGAAGCAGATGAAGAATGATACTGGTTGTTATGACAGAACTCGGCCCAGGGAAGTAATTGAATCCAGTCATCTTGAGAGGAGGACACATAGATGCGGAGGAAGGCCTCCAAGTCCTGATTCACCCTCTCGGTTTGACCATTGGTCTGAGGATGGTAAGCCGTGGAAAACTTTAGCTTGACTTGGAGGACTTGACATAAACTTCGCCAGAATTTGGCTGTGAATTGAACTCCTCGATCAGAGATAATTTCTTCAGGAAGACCGTGGAGTCGGAAGATCTCTTGTATGAATACTTGAGCCAACTTGGAAGCTGACGGAAGACCGGTGAGAGGAATGAAGTGTACCATCTTGGTGAACCGGTCAACTACCACCCAGATGGTATTGAACTTGTTGCACATGGGTAAGTCTGTAATGAAATCCATCGACAAGTGGGTCCATGGTCGACGGGGAACGGATAGTGGAACCAGTTGCCCCGCAGGCGACTGGCGGGATACTTTATGTTGGGCACACTTTGGGCAAGATGCAATAAACTCCAAGACGTCCTTTTTCAGAGTTGGCCACCAATAGGACCTAGAGATAAACTCCAGGGTTTTTTGGATACCTGTATGTCCGGCAAAACGGGAAGCATGGGCCCAATGCATGAGCTACTTCCTTAGCATCGGTTTCACAAAACTTTTCCCTGATGGGGGCGTAGAGTCCATCCCTACCGTGGAGAATGCCAACGGACTTATAATAGGATGCTTGTCTGAAGACTCTGACTCATTTTCTTGCTCCCATGAGCGGGAAAGGGCATCGGCCTTGCGATTCTGAGAGCCCGGACAGAACTGGAGTTTAAAGTCGAACCTGGAAAAGAAAAGTGCCCATCTGGCCTGACGAGGGTTGAGACATTGTGCGCCTTTCAAATATAGAAGGTTCTTGTGGTCTGTAAGGATGGTGATTGACTGAGAAGCTCCCTCCAACAGATATCTCCACTCCTCTAGAGCGAGCTTGATGGCTAGCAACTCCTGGTCGCCAATGGCATAGTTGCGCTCCGCTGGGGAGAACTTCCGTGAGAAGAAACTGCAAGGATGTAAATGGCCATCTTTAGCCCTCTGAGATAACACCGCTCCTACTCCAACGGAGGAGGCATCCACCTCTAGGATGAAAGGAGAGTCGATGTCAGGCTGTTTAAGGACAGGCGCAGAGATGAACCTCTGTTTTAAAAGATGAAAAGCTTGCATGGCTTCTTCAGACCACTTGGACGGGTTAGCACCCTTCTTGGTGAAAGCAGTAATAGGCGCCACAATGGTGGAAAAGTCTCGTATAAACTTTCGGTAATAATTGGCGAACCCTAAGAACCTCTGGACCCCTTTGAGGGTTAAGGGTACCGGCCAATTCTGAATTGCTTGTAGTTTCTCAGGATCCATCTCTAGTCCGGAACCGGACACAATGTACCCTAGAAACGGAATGGACTTGACTTCAAAGACGCATTTCTCTAATTTGCAATAGAGATGATTGACACGGAGACGGGACAGAACCTCCTTTACCCAAAAACGATGTTCCTCTAAATTGTTGGCAAAAATGAGGATATCATCTAGATAGACCACGACATGACGGTATAGAATGTCTCTGAAGATCTCATTGACGAAATGCTGGAAGACAGCTGGAGCATTGCTCAATCCGAAGGGCATGACGAGGTACTCATAATGTCCGTCACGGGTGTTAAATGCGGTCTTCCACTCGTCACCCTCACGGATCCGGATGAGATTGTATGCACCTCGCAAGTCCAGCTTTGTAAAGATGGTAGCTCCGCTAACTCCGTCAAAGAGCTCAGTAATCAGGGGTAAAGGATAACGGTTCTTGATGGTAATGTCGTTCAAACCTCTGTAGTCGATGCACGGCCGCAGACCACCATCTTTCTTTTTTACAAAAAAGAAGCCTGCGCCGGCTGGAGAAGAAGAAGGTCGAATGAACCCCTTTGCTAGGTTCTCTTTAATATATTCCTCCATAGAATGCGTCTCAGGCAGAGACAACGGATAAGTTCGGCCTCGAGGTGGAACCTTCCCTGGAACGAGATCAATCGGACAGTCCCATTCTCTATGAGGAGGAAGGATATCAGCAGAAGCTTTACTGAACACATCCGTGAAATCTTGATATGGAGGAGGTGGAACATCAGACGACCTGGGGGAGGAAGAACAGACAGGCAATACTTTAAACAAACATGTCTCAGCACAGGAGGAACCCCATGCCAGGATTTGCGTAGTCGTCCAATCAATTGTAGGATTGTGAAGACGGAGCCATGGAAGGCCCAGGACCACAGGATGTGTGGCTCTTGGAATCACTAAAAAAGAAATAAGTTCGGAATGAAGAACTCCCACTCTCAGACGAACTGGTAGAGTCCTTAAAGAAATAACTGCATCAAAAATTTTGCTGCCATCCACGGCAGTTAAAGAAATGGACGAAGGAAGTCTCTCGGTGGGTAGGGACCACCGTTTAACATAGGCTTCGGTAATAAAGTTCCCAGCTGCTCCGGAATCAAGGAGGGCAATGACGTTCCGATAACGTTGAGCAACTTGAAGCGAGACTGGGAGATTACAATCTTGAGAAGATGGAGAGGAGATCATTACTCCTAGCCGGCCCTCTCCTTGGCGAGCTAGGATTTGGAGTTTCCCGGACGTTTGGGACAGGCATTAATGGTGTGAGACGGAGCTGCACAATAGAGACAGAGAAACTCGGAGAGACGTCTTCGGCGCTCAGCAGGAGTTAAACGGGAACGGCCAAGTTGCATGGGCTCATCTTTAGATGGTGACAGTTGACGAGGAGGAGGAGCAGAAGATTTTGGAGCAGATGATCTTCCACGCTCAGTTGCTCTCTCTCTGAAACGTAAATCAACTTTCGTGCAGAGTGAGATTAGCTCATCTAACTTAGAAGGTAAGTCTCTGGTAGCTAACTCATCTTTAATACGCTCAGATAAGCCATGCCAGAATGCAGCATACAGGGCCTCGTCGTTCCATGCCAGTTCGGACGCCAGGATCTGGAACTGTATCAGATATTGTCCTACAGTACGTGACCCCTGGCGTAAACGGAGAATCTCGGATGAAGCTGAGGTTACCCGGCCTGGCTCGTCGAAGATGCGCCTGAATGTTGACACGAAGGCAGTGTAGGAAGATAGCAGGGTGTCGGACCTCTCCCATAACGGTGATGCCCAATCAAGGGCTGAGCCACTGAGAAGAGAAATAATGTAGGCAATTTTTGTACGGTCACTGGGAAAATTGCCAGGTTGTAGCTCAAACTGAATCTCACACTGGTTGAGAAATCCCCTGCAGAATCTTGGAGATCCGTCAAATTTTGCTGGCGTTGGAAGATGAAGACGTGGAGCAGAAATGGGTAAGGTGGGTGGGGTTATAGCTGGAGTCACTGTGGTTGACGCACCAGACGCGCCTGATCCACGGAGAGTTGTCTGAATCCCATCCAGCCGAGTAGAGAGATCCTGGAGACAGCGGATGATGTGGCCCTGTGCAGCCTCCTGATGTTCTAGTCGGGCTGCCAGTTCTTGCATCGGCCTGGCCGCTTGATCCTGGTCTCCGGCTGGATTCATTAGGTCAGTGCTTACTGTCACAACTGAGGGCCTGAGCTGACGGGAGGCAGCCTCAGTTGTAGGGGCTGAGATGTACCGGAACCTGGGAGGTTGTATCAGACCCCTGGACATGTAAGTAACATAAATAATAACTGCCCGAAGGCGTGACCACGACAACTTGGATAAAAGTCAATGATGTTTATTATGACAACTCCGCAACACAGCAGCAGTAAAAGAAAACGTAAAAGTCAGCAAAGAATAAATACAGTTCCTGGGTACTACAGGATGGCAGGAGCCACAGGGCACTGGTAGTGTGAGATAGTTCTTATGATCTTCTAGATGGAAAGTCCTTACCAGGCCCGACTGTAGCAATGGAGATAACCCAGGATTGTGCCAGCTGGTGTTCCAGGAAAATCTGGGTTGCTGAAGATAAAACAGCTGCTGTGGATACTGGCTGGAACCAGACTGTTGTTAGCACGGAGTGGATACTGGCTGGAACCAGTTAAATAATAAATGAACTTGGGAGCGATGAAATATGAACTGAAATGTAGAACTTGAGAGCGGAGAAATAATAATACCGGTGGAGAGTGGTAAAGTGTAGAAAGGACACCGGCCCTTTAAGGGAAGCTGTACTCTGCTGGAAGCTGAGCTGGAAGCAGGTAACGTTGTAGCTGGAAACAGATGAATCCACAATGGATTGGAGAGTCAGGCTACACCACAGGTGGAATGCTGGTGCGGGTCTCTATGGTGGAAGTCTTGAGACAGGAGCTGGAACCTGGAAGACAATCACAGGAGAGAGACAAACAGGAACTAGGTTTGACAACCAAAGGACTGACGCCTTCCTTGCTCAGGCACAGTGTATTTATACCTGCAGCAAGGAAGGGATTGGCTAGGCAATTATGCAGATTATCAATACTGAGAACAGATTGGTGGAAATGATCAGCTGACAGAATCCAAGATGGCTGCGCCCATGCAGACACTTGGAGGGAAGTTTGGTTTGTAATCCATGTGGTAATGAAAACAGTAATGGCGGCGCCGGCCACCGGAGACAGGAGGCGCCAGGCTGACAGATGCACATCCAACCACGCGGACACAGCGGAGGCCGCGGCTGACGTAATCGCCACTCAGACACTCTGCATGCAGAAGTTCAGGGACGGCGGCGGAGGCCGCGGGAGACGCCATGCCAGGTGTAATATGGCGTTTACTGTGACAGCGTCCCAGAGTGACAGGAGAGGATACAGGAATGTACACATCAGGATAACAGATGGGATCCGGTCCTGGAGCGCTGAGCCAGCCTTAGGAGGCATCTGATGGGTAAGAAATGGCGTCCAGATACCCGGATCGTGACACGTACAATTTGTGTCGGGCGAGGGCCACCCCTCTAAGCCAAGCAAGAAGATGAGCGGGGGAGTTAGGCAAAGGCCACAAGAAAAAGAAGAAAGGAAAGAACATGGAGAAAGAGAAGAAATACCCCAAAAGGGGAAACATCCCTGAGGTTGTGGGTCCCACTCTGGGGCCGCTAAGAAAAAACACTGCTTAAGTAACATTGTAAACAACAGTAAGGGATTGTGGGGGGGGTAACCAGGCTACCATGTGAGAGGGTGTGAGTCACTCGGGCCATAAGGGTAGAGAGTAGCTATGGCCATTTTCCGTCTGTATCTAGCATGGTATAATTTAGGATACTGAGAACTGTGTCCAGATAACAAAAAATTCAAACATATAAACCAAGAATGAGGGGGGGGGGGAGGGGAGAGGGAGAAGACGGGGGGGTTGGCGTGGTGAGGAAAAAAATAAAAAGAAGAGGGAGGGGAGGGGGGGAGGTGGGGGGGGGAATACCACAGGGGTGCAAGCAATTGTAACTTAGTTATAACAGTAATAACAGAAGATAATTACGACTTTGGTGTTTGGACGGGAGTCGGTTCTTTCGTCGTCCTCTTTCGTGTCAAGGCGTGGAGGCCTTGCACCAATAGTTCGTGTATTTTTCCTCATCAGGAGGTTTCTCCAGATCAGGGAGGGTCTTTATCCACGTTGCGTTGTCGGGTCACCCGTGTCCAGTCGGGAAGAGGGGATTGAGGGTGTGGCGGCTTGGATGTTGAGGCCGCCATGTCAGATACAGAGGATGCTGGGAGGAGATCTAGTTTTGCCAGCAATTCCTGTCCTTGGGTTAATGTCTTGACAGAGTGAACCGAGTTGTTAATCGAAACGTGTAGTTGGAAGGGGAATCCCCAGCTATATCTGATCTGGTGCTGGCGCAGGACCCGGGTGACCGGCTGGAGATCTCGCCGCTTTTGAATTGTGGAGGGTGCCAAGTCCTGAAAGATCTGTATCTGCATGCCTTTGAACAGGATCTCCGATGAGTCTCGAACGGAGGACAAGATCTTCTCCTTTGTGCGGAAGTAGTGGAAGCGGACAATAATATCCCTGGGCGGTTGGACAGAAGACGGTTTTGCACGGAGTGCTCTATGTGCCCTGTCACAGTGACACTCTTCGTCCGTGAGGTCTGTTATTAAATGTTTGAAGAATTCTTTCAAGAATGGTGACAGCGATGGACCGAGGACCGATTCTGGGACGCCGCGTATGCGTAGGTTATTTCTACGCGAGCGATTTTCTTGGTCCTCTTGTCGCTCTTTGAGGGTCTCCATTTCCTCGCACAGTCTAGTGAGCTCTCTGTCAAGGCGGTGTTGAGAGCGGCAGATGTCGTCCGTCTTTGTTTCTAATTCGTCCATTCGGTTGCCAAGAGCTGTGAGGTCCGATTTAAATTCAGCTACAGCATTCGAAAGTTCCTGTTTGAACGCGGACTGTACTCCCTCTAGTAGGCTCGACATGACCGCCTGTATCTGGGGGTCGATACCCGTTTCCGACGAACACGGGGGGGGGAGCTTGTGGCCATGGTGGGGTTTTGCGGGCCCTTAGACTTTGAGCCAAAGAAGTTGGTCGGGGCTTGCGATGTTTTTTTGTTTTTGGACATAGTGGCATATATCAGAAAAAAAGGGGGAGGATAAAGGTGGGGGTGAATAAAGGAGGGAAGAAAAAATTATTGATGTTAGGACACAGGTCAAGGTCCGTATAGTGAGCGGGAAGTCCAGACGGGTCAAATATTTCGACCGCGGGGTTGAGAATAATATGCCAGAGCGTTATATATAGGGTCTGACCGCCAAGCTATGGCACGTGTGGTATTTTATTATTTTGCGTTAAATCATCCTGAGAGCCATTTTGAGAGTGTGTCGGGGATATGCGGGTCCAAGTGTCATAACGCTGAGGCCATGATTCTTCTAGGCGCCAACTCCGCAGTTGGGGTAGCTCATAGCTTGATTCCTCATTCAATGGCCCGGGCGCACATGGTTGGTATTAGAGCACTTTCATGGCCGTCGCCAATGTGGGCAGAAGTGCGAGCAAATTCTGTCTTCCTGCCGGGGTGAGGTATAAGTGATGTAGTGCAGCTTATGCTTATCCTGGCTGGGCGCCAGACAACAAGATGGTGGTTCTGGTATGTTGTCGCAGGATTCTGTGGCACTGGGGTGCATATAGGGGGAGGCCGGTGTGGCAGCAGCAAGTATTCACCGTATTCCAGTTGGGCCGGGTACTGAAGGTAATGCTGCCCTTTTTCGATGTATTATAAAGATTTCTAGGGCTGTATGCAGGTGTGCACAGCCCTCACCAGCCCGTGTCTCGGGAGTCAAAAATGGCCGCCGCAGTTCCCACTGAGCTGCTTTCTTCACCCCTTTTATCTTCTGCGGGGCTGTCAGTGATTTAGGGGCCCTCTATATGTATTGTGGGCGTCCAGCTACTCGTGGGGAAGAGATCCGGGGTCCCGGGGGGCACGCCACGACCGCGCCCCGATCCCGGAGCTCACGGCCGGGCTGTCTTCAAACCCCGGTTCCCGGCTGCAGAGTGCGTGTTAGGCCGCGACGGCCGGAGGCTGCAAGGGGCCGCAGGCCCGTGTCTTTGGCCTCGTTTTCCGCTGGGGGGGTCCCACGAGGGGGACGAGGTCACCGCCGGGTGCTGCGGGCGGTCCTGAGGGGGAGAGATGAGGTCCCTGGCACCCGCGGGTTGCTCCCAAGTCCGGCCCCTCGAGGCGCTGGAATTGAGGCCCCGGTTTCGGCTGGGGGGGGGGGGAGAGACCGCAACCCGCAAGGGCAACCAAGGCCGCCCTCCGATTCCGCGGCTCGCGTCCCCGGTTCAGGCAGGTAGAAGTAGAGGTGGTAGGGAAAATGCAAGGGTCTCCAGGGCAGAGGGGTTATTTATGGAGGCAGAAGACCTTCTGGATTTTACAAGGACCGGCGCTCAGCAGGAGAGAGAGAGCCCAGGCAGACTCACCGTGCAGATCAAAGATGGCCGCCGGGCGCACGTCGTCTCTGTCCCGTGCCGCGGGTCGCAGGATCTCCGGGCAGCTGAGGTGAGCGGCGGGCAGCAGGGAACGTCTCTTAGCCGCGGTCGGCGGCGGCACGATGGACGGAGCTCCAGGGGAGGTCCGCGGACCGATCCGGCGGGCCCCGGAGCAACCGTCGGTGTAAGGGGGAAATTGAGGCCCCGGTCTGTGTGAGCCCCGTAGGCCGCAACCCGCAGGAGCAGTAAAAACTGCTCCCCGATTCCGCGGCACCCACGGGGACCCAGCAGGGGAAGCAGGAGGGACAGGGGGGGAGCTGAGGATGCTTAGGGAGCTCGGGAAGGGTATTTTTGGAGGTATAAAAGCCCCAAGTTGCAGGAGCTCTTGCAGGACACTTCTGCCTTCTCCAGCAGCCAGGCCACGCCCCTCGACAGGAGAGCAGGAATTTCAAAAGCACAAGCTACCCCCAGGCTCACGCTCCCAGGTCTCTGTGCTCCAGTGCTTCCAGCTACAGTGTGTCTCCCAGCTCTCTGTGCTTCAGTGCTTCCTGCATACAGTGTTCTTCAGCATCGTTCACAAGTCATCAATCATTTCTTCAGTGTCCTTCAGCATCGTTCACCAGTCATCACTCATTTCTTCGGTGTCCTTCAGCATCGTTCACCATTCATCACTCATTTTTTCATTCAGTGTTCTTCAGCATCATTCACAAGTCATCAATCATTTCTTCAGTGTTCTTCAGCATCGATCACCAGTCATCACTCATTTCTTCAGTGTCCTTCAGCATTGTTCAACAGTCATCACTAATTTATTCATTCAGTGTTCTTAGGCATCGTTCACAAGTCATCACTTATTTCTTAATTCTGTGTTCTTCAGCTTCATTTACCAGTCATCACTCATTTCTTTGTTCAGTGTCCTTCAGCATCATTCACAAGTGATCACTAATTTCTTCAAGTGTTCTTCAGCGTCGCTCTCCAGTCATCATTAATTTCTTCATTCAGTGTTCTCCAATATCGCTCACAAGTCATCACTCCTTTCTTCATTCAGTGTTTCTCTGCATAATTTTCAAACATTAGTTACTTATAAAGCTGCATGAGGAAGACTTACATCTGCCCGTCTCTGTTTCGTCCCAGCTACGTTTCCTCTTCCCGACCATCGGAAGAATCCCCGAGTTCCCAACTCCCTCATCCTAGGTCTGTAACACAAGCATCTTCCAGACCATGGGGGTGATTCAGATCCGATCGTAGATGTGCTAAATTTAGTACATCTACGATCCGTAACTCCGACATGCGGGGGGACACTCAGCACAGGGCTAGTCCGCCCCGCATGTCAGGCCCCCCCTACACACACACACACACAGGTGCGAAAGCATTGCACGACGTTGATGCTTTTACAGCCGCTGAGTAGCTCCCTGCAGGCGGCTACCAACCGCGTCCCAGGTCGCAGCGGCTGCGTGTGACATCACGCAGCCGCTGCTGCCCACCCCTGCAATGGTCAGGACATGCCTGCATTGTCCGGACCGTGCCCCACCAACGGCGTTCTAACGCTGCTGGCACGCCCCCTCCCGCCCCACGACCGCCTCTGTCTGTCAATCAGGCAGAGGCAAATGCAGCCTTGAGATGATTTTAGCATCTCACTGAGCCTCCCGGGGTGCATATGCACACTCCCCAAAGGGCTTCAGACTGTGATCGCTGCCTATGCAGCGATCCAGTCTGAATTAGGCTCCATGTGATTTCCTACATGAATAGTGAATACCAACTGAAGACGCTGTCTGACCAGGGAGGATACATTTCTTCAGAGGTTCCTCATTGTGACAAATCACCATATAGGTAAGGTGCATATGGATTGGAAAAGAATCTTCTCGGTGTGACGAGAAATGGGGGGGGGGGGGTGTCATGTTGCCAGTGAATTGTCATGCTCTCTTCGAGGTGGTGTACATCTAAGCTTCTAAGGCAGGGGTGGAGAACCTTTTTTCTGCCAAGGCCATTTGGATATTTATAAAATCCTTCGGGGGCCATACAAAAATTATCAACTTAAAAAGTAGCCTGCCCCCAGTAGTTATGCCCCAGTAGATATGCCCCCAGTAGTTATGCCCCCAGTAGTTATGCCCCAGTAGATATGCCACCAGTAGTTATGTCCCCAGTAGTGCACTGCCAGATACACATATGCCCCGAGTAGTGCACTGCCAGATACACATATGCCGCCACAGTGCCAGATACACATATGCCGCCAGTAGCCCAGTGCCAGATACACACATGCCACCACAGTGCCAGATACAGATATGCTGCCACAGTGTCAGATATGCCCCCATAGCGCCAGGTACACACATGTCCCCACAGTGCCAGATACAGATATACCCCCACAGCGCCAGATACAGATATGCCCCCCAGGGCCGGTGCAAGGTCTCTCTGCACCCTAGGCAAAGCTTCAGCCTAGCTTCCACTAAACTGCAAACCCCTGCAATTTTTTTTACTTTGTTCACAGTATATGTAACTTTAAAAGTACTTCAGTGCCGTCTATTCTTTATATACTGTAAAATACTGTATATGGGGTCTCGTGGGGATAATTAATTGGTGTTGGGTATGTGATGCCACGGTCAAAATACAGACAGTGGCATCCTGACCACCATAATACCAACATTTTGAACGAAATTAATTCACCTTACACTAACCCTTCCTCCCCACAGCCTAATCCTAACCCTCCCAAGCATATTAAAATTCAGGATGCCGACTGTCGGGGTTCTGGTGTCAGCATTCTGAATGCTGGTATGCCAACATCCCTTGAATTGCATGTATATACATACATACTGTATATACACACACAGACATACATATATTTGTATGCTCCTTATGGTGTTCCATTCCCCCATCTGTAAATTCATTACTGACCCGCATACAGAGAAATTCTTTAGTTTTTTGCTGGATAATTTCAGTGGTGCCCTCCAGTGGTTGGCACCCCTAGGCAGCCGCCTAAAGCTGCCTAATGGTAGAGCCGGCCCTGATGCCCCCACAGTGCCAGATACAGATATGCCTCCACAGTGCCAGGTACACACATGTCCCCACATTGCCAGATACAGATATGACCCCATAGTGCCAGGTACACGCACATGTACCCCAGTGCCAGATATGACCCCACAGTGTCAGATATGTTCCCACAGTGTCAGGTACACACATGTCCCCCCCCCACCCCACTGTGCTGCTCACCGCTGCTGCTCCAGTGCTGCTGGCCTTCTGCTGCTGCTGTGTGTGTGTGTGACAGGGGAGGAGAGCACAGCGAGCGCCTCTCCTGCCCCTTTGTGCTCAGCCCGGCGTAAGCGTGCCTCAGCTGTCAGGGGCCAGGCAGGGAGGAGAGCGCAGCTATGTCGGGCGGCGGCGTGTAGGACTTCAAACCAGCCGCTGATTCGTGAGCCAATCAGAACTCGCAGACCGGCAGTGGCGGCTCCTGATTGGCTGCCAGTCCACGAGCTCCGATTGGCTCACGAACCGGCGGCTGATTTGAGATCCTACATGCCGTCGTCGGACATAGCTGCGCTCTTCTCCCTGCAGATGACACGCGCCGCCGCTGGACTGAGCACAAAGGGGCAGGAGAGGCGCTCACTGCACTCTCCTCCCCTGACATACACAGCAGTGGCTGGCCGGGCCGAAGCAATTGGTTTTGTGGGCCTTATACGGTCCGTGGGCCGGAGGTTCTCCACCCCTGCTCTAATGGATGTGATATTCTAACCTTGAACAGTGCTATGAGCTCCTGTACCATGGTTATGTATTACACACATAGGCGCCGATTCCATGGGTGCTCCCCGGCCCGAGCACCCACGGACACTCAGGAGCACCCACCGAACCAGCCTCGCTACCCCAGTTGCCGTTAGCCGCCGCAGCCCCCGCAGTGCATTGAGACGCGCTGGGGGCTGCAGAGTTCTGTACAGTCACAGTGCAGTGTAAAACAAAACCCCACCAAAAATGGCCACCGCCAAGAAGCAGACAGACGCTTGAGGTCACATTTGACCTCTAGCGCCTGTCTCCCTGGCGGCGGGCATTTTAAGTTTTTTTGTTTGTTTTTTTACACTGTACGGAACTCTGCAGCACCCAGCACGTCTCAATGCAGCAGCTAGCGGCAAACTAACACCAAGACTCAGTGTGTGTGTGACACCAGGCCCCTCTCCCCCAGGACCCACTGTATGTGTGTATGTGCGTATGACACTGTCACTGACTTGGGTTGGGAGTGTTGAGAACTCGGGGGTTCTTCCGATGATAGGGAAGAGGAACCACAGCTGGGCCGGAGCAGGGATGGCCGGATGTAGGTTTTCCTCATGCAGAACTTAGCCGTTGTAACCGACGTGTAATGCTAAAGAATAGTTGTGGCCAAGGCTTGGGGGCGATGCTGAAGTACACAGAAGAATGCAGAACTTGTGAGCGATGCTGAAGAGATGAATGAAGATTTGAGAACGATGTTGAAGCACACAGAAGAATGAAGAACTTGTGAGCGATGCTGAAGAGATGAATGAAGATTTGAGAACGATGTTGAAGCACACAGAAGAATGAAGAACTTGTGAGCGATGTTGAAGAAATGAATGAGGGTTTAAGATTCAGTGTAACTCTGGAAGCACCCACTCACAGGAGAATGGCATGCCTCCCAGCCAGGGCAGTAGAGAGCCTGGCTGGGCCTAGGTACTTTTCAGGGTGCATGGCCTAATAACAGGAGGCAAAGACCTGGGCCTCCACTGGGCCCCTCCAACAGACCTGGGCCCAGGTAATTTGTACCCCCCCCCCCCCTCTTGGCGCCACTGAGTATAATGATTAAAGTTATCTTTGTCTGTATACAACTATAAGTGCTGCCAGAGTCACAGTATTGCCTCACAGTTCCCGCGTATAGTATTTACATATATCTTCACTTGTATACAGATATAAATGCTGCCAGAGACACAATATTGCTTCCCAGCTGCCAAGTATAGTGATTAAACTGTATCTTCATGCACTTTAAACTTCTTATTCTAATATACAGTATTGCACCAGCTTGTAAACAAGTGTAAATACTGCCACAGTCACAATATTGCTTCTCAGCAGCCCGAGGCAATGTCTGGCTCCTTGTACATTTAAGTATAATCAAATAAGAAGGATTACCTTAGGATGTATCTTCATATATCAATAGCAGCTCTTTCACGTGTACAGACAACGTAAGGGCACCATCGGTAGCTCCAGAGAAGAAGGAGCACAGTGGACCCAGCACCGTGGCTTACTCCCTGGCTCTGCCGCGTCCATGTGACATGCTGCCACAAATCTCTAGAGAACAGAGGGCCTCCGCAGACTATACCACTCCTGCTGACACCTTCACCTCAATCTCCCACATCAATTCCCTTCAAGTTAGCCGCTCATAAGGGTCAGATCTGGGTAGTTGGAGCCTCAAACAGGAGTTCTTCTATGGAGAGAATTTAGGCCTGCAGCCTACTTCATTACAGCCGTAGCCACGCTCCCCAGTGAACGAGCATTCTTAATGCTTCAGCATACCAAGACATGTTGAACAATGCTATGCTTCCAACTTTGTTGCCACAGTTTGAGGAAGGCCCATTTCTATTCCAACATGACTGTGCCCCAGTGGAATGAAGATTGAGAGCCAGACTTACGTGTCCAACATCAGTGCCCGACTTCATAAATGCTCTACAGAATGAATGGACACAAATTCCCACAGAAACACTCCAAAATCTTGTGGAAAGCATTCTAAGATCAGTGGAAGCTGTTATAGCTGCAAAAGGGGGACCAACTCCCTATTAAAGTATATTTATTTGAATACAGTGTCATTACAGTCCCTGTTGGTGCAATGGTCAGGAGTCCGAACAGGGGCGTAAACTCAACCTAGTTGTCCGGAGGTAGGTTGCAGTTTGTTGCCCCCTTATAAAAAAGGAAAACAAGCCAATGTAACATTTATTGCAGTAGAAACAATTCTGTTATCTCAATGATACAGTAGAATGCCAATAGCAGATTACAAACAATTTTATTATTTGAATAAAGTATTTTTAATGCTTACATGTTGGCTCACACATTGGAGAACAGTAACTACTAGGCGCTGGTAATGCATGTCTGCCCTTGTGATATTATTTTGTTGAGTTGTGGCATTAAGTGGTTGCGCCGATAATCAGACTCAACGCAAATGGGGACATTTTGATAAATATGCCCCAAATTACTTATACTTCACCAAGTTTTGGTTTATTATTTCCATGTGGTTGTTTGATAACCTTTTTTTCAGTTGATTTACTGTATAGTAAGTTTTACCTGTGTTTATTTAATCTTAAGGGCAGATGTATTAAGCCTGGAGAATGATAAAGCAGTGATAAGTGCACGGTGATAACGCACCAGCCAATCAACTCCTGTCAATTTACTTTCTCTTACGTCCTAGAGGATGCTGAGGACTCCGTAAGGACCATGGGGATAGACGGGCTCCGCAGGAGACATGGGCACTAAAAAAAAAAAACTTTAGGTATGGGTGTGCACTAGCTCCTCCCTCGATGCCCCTCCTCCAGACCTCAGTTTGAAACTGTGCCCAGAGGAGACTGGGTGCATTACAGGGAGCTCTCCTGAGTTTCCTGAAAGAAAGTATTTTAGTTAGGTTTTTTATATTCAGGGAGCCTGCTGGCAACAGGCTCCCTGCATCGTGGGACTGAGGGGAGAGAAGCAGACCTACTTAAATGCTAGGCACTGCTTCTTAGGCTACTGGACATCATTAGCTCCAGAGGGAGTCGGAACGCAGGTCTTACCCTCGCCGTTCGTCCCGGAGCCGCGCCGCCGTCCTCACAGAGCCGGAAGATAGAAGCCGGGTGAGTATGTGAAGATAGAAGACTTCAGAGGCGGCAGAAGACTTCGGTTCTTCACTGAGGTAACGTGCAGCGGTAATTCTGTGCGCCATTGCTCCCACACAACACACACACAGCAGGCATTGTAAGGGTGCAGGGCGCAGGGGGGGCGCCCTGGGCAACAATTAAACCTCCGATCTGGCTGAAATATAGATATATAGGTTCTATACTATATAAATAAGAGATCCCCACCAGTTTTCAAAGATTTTAGCGGGACCGAAGCCTGCCGCTGAGGGGGCGGAGCTTGATCCTCAGCACTCACCAGCGCCATTTTCTCCAAAGCACACACCCTCAGAGGAAGCTCCCCGGACTCTCCCCTGCTGAACACGGTGAAAGAGGGTTTGAAAGAAGAGGGGGCACATAATTTGGCGCAGTGTAATAATAAAAAAAGCGCTATCTGGGTAAAGATAATTGTTTTTTCCCGGGTCACTGGCGCTATGTGTGTACTGGCATACTCTCTCTCTCTGTCTCTCCAAAGGGCTTTGTGGGGGAACTGTCTTCAGATAAGAGAATTCCCAGAGTGTGTGGTGTGTCGGTACGTGTGTGTCGGCATGTCTGAGGTAGAAGGCTCTCCTAGGGAGGAGGTGGAGCAAATGTGTGTGGTGTCTCCGTCGGCAGCACCGACACCTGACTGGTTGGAGATGTGAAATGTTTTAAGTGCTAATGTGAATTTATTGCACAAAAGGTTGGACAAAGCTGAGTCCAGGGAGTGTACAGGGAGTCAAGCCCTGCCTGCCACTATGTCGCAGGCACCTTCTGGGTCCCAAAAGCGCCCACTATCCCAAATGGTAGACACTGATACCGACACGGATTCTGACTCTAGTGTCGACTACGATGATGCAAAGTTACAGCCAAAATTGGCTAAAAGTATTCAATATATGATTATTGCAATAAAGGATGTGTTGCATATCACAGATGAACCCTCTGTCCCTGACACGAGAGTGCGCATGTATAAGGAAAAGAGACCTGAGGTAAACTTTCCCCCATCTCATGAGCTGAACGAGTTGTTTGAAAAGGCTTGGGAATCTCCAGACAAGAAACTGCAGATTCCCAAAAGGATTCTTATGGCGTATACTTTTCCAAATACGGACAGGATACGGTGGGAATCCTCCCCAAGGGTGGACAAAGCGTTGACACGTTTATCCAAAAGAAATTGAGACCCTGGATAAGGATACCATTTTATTGACCCTGGGTCATATTAAAGATGCTGTCTTATATATGAGAGATGCTCAAAGAGACATTGGCCTACTGGGTTCTAGAGTCAACGCTATGGCGATTTCTGCTAGACGAGTCCTATGGACCGGACAACGGACGGGTGATGCCGACTCGAAGAGGCATATGGAGGTTTTACCTTACAAGGGTGAGGAGTTGTTTGGGGAAGGTCTCTCGGACCTAGTTTCCACAGCCACGGCAGGTAAATCAACTTTTTTGCCTTATGTTTCCTCACAGCCTAAGAAAGCGTCACATTATCAGATTCAGTCCTTTCGGTCGCATAAAAACAAGAGAGTACGGGGATCGTCCTTTCGTGCCAGAGGTAAGGGCAGGGGTAAAAAGCTGCCAACCACAGCTAGTTCCCAGGAGCAGAAGTCCTCCCCGGCCTCTACAAAATCCACCGCATGACGCTGGGGCTCCGCTGAGGGAGTCCGCCCCAGTGGGGGCACGTCTTCGACTTTTCAGCCACATCTAGGTTCACTCATAGGTGGATCCCTGGGCAATAGAAATTGTTTCCCAGGGTTACAAGCTGGAATTCGAAGAGGTGCCTCCTCGCTGCTTTTTCAAGTCGGCCCTACCAGCTGCTCTCCCAGAGAGGGAGATAGTTTTAAATGCAATTCAAAAATTGTGTCTTCAACAAGTGGTGGTCAAAGTTCCCCTGCTTCAGCAGGGGATGGTGTATTACTCAACCCTGTTTGTAGTCCCGAAACCGGACGGTTCGGTCAGACCCATTTTAAATTTAAAATCCTTAAACCTATACTTAAGAAGATTCAAGTTCAAGATGGAATCGCTCAGAGCGGTCATCGCCAGCCTGGAAGGGGGTGATTATATGGTGTCCCTGGACATAAAGGATGCATACCTTCATGTTCCCATATATCCACCTCATCAGGCATACCTGAGATTTGCGGTACAGGATTGTCATTACCAATTTCAGACATTGCCGTTTGGGCTTTCCACGGCCCCGAGGATTTTCACCAAGGTAATGGCGGAAATGATGGTGCTCTTGCGCAAGCAGGGTGTCACAATTATCCCGTACTTGGACGATCTCCTGATAAAAGCGAGATCACGAGAGCAGTTGCTGTACAGCGTATCACTCTCGCTGAAGGTGTTACAACAACACGGCTGGATTCTCAACATTCCGAAGTCACATTTGGTTCCTACGACTCGTTTGACCTTCTTAGGCATGATTCTGGATACGGACCAGAAAAGGGTTTATCTTCCGATAGAAAAGGCCCAGGAACTCATGACTCTGGTCAGGGACCTATTGAAGCCAAAAAGGGTGTCAGTGCATCACTGCACTCGAGTCCTGGGAAAGATGGTGGCATCTTACGAGGCCATTCCCTTCGGCAGGTTCCATGCGAGGACTTTCCAATGGGACCTACTGGACAAGTGGTCCGGGTCACATCTACAGATTCATGAGATGATCACGCCGTCCCCCAGGGCCAGGGTATCTCTCCTGTGGTGGCTGCAGAGTGCTCACCTTCTAGAGGGTCGCAGGTTCGGCATTCAGGACTGGATTCTGGTAACCACGGACGCGAGCCTCCGAGGTTGGGGAGCAGTCACACAGGGAAGAAACTTCCAAGGTCTCTGGTCAAGCCAGGAGGCTTGTCTTCACATCAACGTCCTGGAATTGAGGGTCATATACAACACACTTCGTCAAGCGGAGAATTTGCTTCGCAATCTACCGATTCTGATTCAGTCAGACAACATCACCGTAGTGGCTCATGTAAACCGCCAAGGCAGAACAAAGAGCAGAGTGGCAATGGCGGAAGCCACCAGGATTCCTCGCTGGGTGGAAAATCATGTAAGCGCACTGACAGCAGTGTTCATTCCAGGAGTAGACAACTTCATCAGGAAGTCTTCGCACAGATTGCAAGTCTGTGGGGACTGCCCCAGATAGACATGATGGCGTCCCGCCTCAAAAAGAAACTACAGAGGTATTGCGCCAGGTCAAGAGACCCTAAGGCGGTGGCAGTGGACGCGAAGGGCCTGGTATCCGGATCTGCAGGAAATGCTCACAGAAGATCCGTGGCCTCTTCCTCTAAGACAGGACCTGTTAAAACAGGGGCCCTGTCTGTTCCAAGACTTACCGCGGCTGCGTTTGACGGCATGGCGGTTGAACGCCGGATCCTAGCGGAAAAAGGCATTCCGGATGAGATCATTCCTACTCTGATAAAGGCTAGGAAGGACGTGACAACAAAACATTATCACCGGATTTGGCGGAAGTATGTTTCTTGGTGTGTGTCCAGGAATGCTCCTCCGGAAGAATTCCATCTGGGCTGTTTCCTTCACTTCCTACAGACTGGAGTGAATTTGGGCCTAAAATTAGGCTCCATTAAGGTTCAGATTTCGGCCCTATCCATCTTCTTTCAGAAGGAATTGGCTTCTCTCCCAGAAGTACAGACTTTTGTCAAGGGAGTGCTGCATATTCAGCCTCCTTTTGTACCACCAGTGGCACCCTGGGACCTTAACGTGGTGTTGCGGTTCCTTAAGTCTCACTGGTTTGAACCACTTAAAACGGTGGAATTAAAATATCTCACTTGGAAAGTGGTCATGTTGTTAGCCTTGGCATCGGCTAGGCGAGTGTCGGAGTTGGCGGCTTTGTCTCACAAAAGCCCCTATCTGATTTTCCATGTGGATAGAGCAGAATTGCGGACTCGTCCTCAATTTTTGCCCAAGGTGGTTTAATCTTTTCATGTGAACCAACCTATTGTGGTGCCTGTGACTACGCGAGACTTGGAGGATTCCGAGTCCCTTGATGTAGTCAGGGCTTTGAAAATTTACGTGGCCAGAACGGCTCGGGTCAGAAAAACAGAGGCACTGTTTGTTTTGTATGCAGCCAACAAGGTTGGCGCTCCTGCTTCTAAGCAGACTATTGCTCGCTGGATCTGTAAAACGATTCAGCAGGCTCATTCTGCGGCTGGATTGCCGTTACCAAAAACGGTTAAGGCCCATTCCACTAGGAAGGTGGGCTCTTCTTGGGCGGCTGCCCGAGGGGTCTCGGCATTACAGCTGTGCCGAGCTGCTACTTCGTCGGGTTCAAACACCTTTGCAAAGTTTTACAAGTTTGATACCCTGGCTGAGGAGTACCTCATGTTTGCTCAATCGGTGCTGCAGAGTCATCCGCACTCTCCCGCCCGTTTGGGAGCTTTGGTATAATCCCCATGGTCCTTACGGAGTCCCCAGCATCCTCTAGGACGTAAGAGAAAATAAGATTTTAAACCTACCAGTAAATCTTTTTCTCCTAGTCCGTAGAGGATACTGGGCGCCCGTCCCAGTGCGGACTACATCTGCAAGACTTGTATATAGTTTTTGCTTACATAAGGGTTATGTTACAGTTTGATCAGTCTTGGGCTGATGCGGTTTTGTTTCATACTGTTAACTGGTTCGTATATTCCAAGTTATACGGTGTGGATGGTGTGGGCTGGTATGAATCTTGCCCTTAGATTAACAAAAATCCTTTCCTCGTACTGTCCGTCTCCTCTGGGCACAGTTTCTCTAACTGAGGTCTGGAGGAGGAGCATAGAGGGAGGAGCCAGTGCACACCCATACCTAAAGTTTTTTTTTTTAGTGCCCATGTCTCCTGCGGAGCCCGTCTATCCCCACGGTCCTTACGGAGTCCCCAGCATCCTCTACGGACTAGGAGAAAAAGATTTACCGGTAGGTTTAAAATCTTATTTTTTGGGGCTGATTGGCTGGTGCGTTAACATCTTGCACTTATCACTGCTTTACAGGGACAGACTGGGGCCTCTTTCCAGCCCTGTCATCCGTGTGCGCGCGTGAAAGGGGGCACACGCGATGAGAAAGGGGGACGGACACTGCACGCCAGCCAGGGGACGTGGACTCATGGCACGACACCCCATATTGATTAGCAACGAGGCACTACGGGTGGCAGCACCGGAAGACAAACCAGAGAGCTGTGAGCTGCGCTGCAAGCGGCCTTCCCGGTTCTCTGTGGATCGGACCGGACCATCTGCCTTTCTGGCATTTGCTAGAAGGGCCAGATGGGCAGTCCGGTCCTGCTGCTTTATCACTTTGCAGGCTAAATACACCTGCCCTTAAGTCTAAATAACGGGGGCGAAGGAGCCAGAAATGGCCGCCGCAGCAGGATAAGGGGGAGGGGCGCTGTGCGGCCCGCGGGTCAGTGGCACGAAGCCACGGAAAAGGGGGGGGGGGGGGGAGGCTGCCAGCAGGCATGCCTGTCCCCTATCTAGCACCTCCATCCCTGTCGGCCAGTGGAAGCCGGCTGAGTTAACTGCAAGGGAGGGAGGCAGCAGGGGGGTTTAAAATAGGCAGTCAGAGGGGAGGGAGCACTCTTACCTCAGGGCTGCGATCAGGACACAGAGTTGCCGCAGCAGCAGCTTTCCCCATAGCTAGGACAAAGGGAAATTTCCCAGCAGCGGAAGCAGTATTTCCACACTGCAAGGCACCCACTCCTGCAGCAGCACTGCACGGGAGGGAGGCGGCACACAATTTTGGGCACACCGAGGTTGGAGGAGGCAGCAATCCGGCGAGCTATGCAGGCAGAAAGAAGTGCAGCAGAATACCCGAAGGAGACAAGGGCTCTCCCCGCAACGAGGCACTACGGGTGGCAGCACCGGAAGACAAACCAGAGAGCTGTGAGCTGCGCTGCAAGCGGCCTTCCCGGTTCTCTGTGGATCGGACCGGACCATCTGCCTTTCTGGCATTTGCTAGAAGGGCCAGATGGGCAGTCCGGCCCTGCTGCTTTATCACTTCTGCAGGCTAAATACACCTGCCCTTAAGTCTAAATAACGGGGGCGAAGGAGCCAGAAATGGCCGCCGCAGCAGGATAAGGGGGAGGGGACCGTGCGGCCCGCGGGTCAGTGGCACGAAGCCACGGAAAAGGGGGGGGGGGCTGCCAGCAGGCATGCCTGTCCCCTATCTAGCACCTCCATCCCTGTAGGGCTGCGATCAGGACACAGAGTTGCCGCAGCAGCAGCTTTCCCCATAGCTAGGACAAAGGGAAATTTCCCAGCAGCGGAAGCAGTATTTCCACACTGCAAGGCACCCACTCCTGCAGCAGCACTGCACGGGAGGGAGGCGGCACACAATTTTGGGCACACCGAGGTTGGAGGAGGCAGCAATCCGGCGAGCTATGCAGGCAGAAAGAAGTGCAGCAGAATACCCGAAAGAGACAAGGGCTCTCCCCGCAAGATATGGTTGTGTCTATGTTCCCTTCGTGATCACGACCAGGAAATGAATGCACGAGAGGGCAGTAGATAACTTCCGCCCTTACAGCACCTAAATGTTTTCTCCACTCTTCGTTCGTTTGAGGTTATTTTGTTTTTTTCTATGCACCATTGGACCCTCGCGGGCTCAGTGTCTCGCTCTGCTCTGCTTTGCTCGCCACAGATAACTATTCCAAATAGTTTGTGGTATGGACCCAGGGGCTTATGGGAAAGGTCCTCTCCACGAAGGGAACTAGGAGCTACCCACAAGATACAGGGAGGGAGAGAGGGCTTCTTGTCCAAGGCAACAGCAGAGTCAAAGGAAGAGGAGCTCAAGTGCGCCATCTGGTGGGCGGAGGTCATGTGTGCTGACGCCAGTCTGCTACTGGGCCGCAAGGGGGGTCACCCCCCTTGTGGCCCAGCAGCAGACTGGCGTCAGCACACATAGGAGAGCGACGACACGGCGGGGCAAGCCGACCACGGTCACCAGAGCAGCGGGGAAAATGGGTGTTTATTGCCGAAACACAGAAATATAACAGCCCCGCCGGACATCCAGAGTTTACCCCTATTCGTAGGGGCCACAGCGAACAGCAAAGGGGGCCACCCAGGACAGAAGCATGCTGGGAGGCTTAGCGGATTACCTCGTGGGCTCCCCTTGTTATGCCTCACCTCCAAGAAAAGCACACCGGGAGGTCTCTAACCCGACCAGTGAGGTCAATCCAGGATCACACAAAGGGACGGAAGATCGCCAAGAACCATCGGGGACTGCAACAAGGAGGCAGGGTCCGAACAGTAAGAATAATGGACTGCTAGGGCGGGAGCAACAGGAGCAATTTTACTAAGGAGAGCCGCTGCAGATTCTTCTGAGGCATGCCAGAAGGGGAAAGCAAGCTGTCTTCAACACCTCTGGGGTCAGTGCGATACACACCTCATCCAGCGGGTCGTCGGCACAGTCAAGCGCCATAGCAAGTGCAGAGGAGCCACCACTAGTGGCAAGTTTGGCGAGGGGTCGTACCACTATGTCATCACACAGGAACGGTAAGATGAGTACTACATGTAATATGCAAAATGTTAGCAACATGTTGTTGCAGGAAAATAGCGCGCTAAGCGGGGAACTTGTTATGAAAGACGCAAGCGGATCGCTTAGTAGTATAGCGCAATTGACTAGCTGCAGCGAAGCCCAAGGCAGGAGCATGCTGTTAGGGAAAGTAACCGAGGAACAAGCTAAGGGTAAGGACGGCGAGGGCGCATATGCGAGCCGCCAAGTAAGCGAGGACAGTGGGTCAGAGGCAGAAGAAGATGAGGCCTGTAAGATTCTGAAGGAGCAGCTGCGCTTGGCAAGGGCTAGTTATAAAAGGAAGAGATTGTTGCAAGAATGCTGCTAAGTCAGCATTCTTGCAGCAGGGAGGATCGGTGGATCATGAGCTAGATGCGTTAGAATCACATCTGCCCAAGCAGCTCAGGAAGGAAATTGTGAAGGGGGATTTCACTGATATTTGCTCTCTTACCGAGGAAGGTTGGAGAGAGAAGGAAAGGTGCAGTGAGAAATGGGGATGGCAAAAAGAGGCATATAAGACAATCGAGCACTGGGTTAGTGGCATGTTTGCGTATGTAGACAGTTCATATAAGACAATCGAGCACTGGGTTAGTGGCATGTTTGCGTATGTAGACAGTTACATAGAGGCGTACCCCAACATGGCAATGAATATGATGAAATATATCAACTTCATCTACTCCATATACAAAGAGTACGGGGGGCAGGCGTGGCGCAGATATGATGAAACGTTTAGGCTGAAGTCGCAAGGGCGCAATAGCCCATTAAGTACGACACAAGGGATCATGCACTACGGGTCAAAGCACAGGCTAGGGGCGGAGCAGGGAAAAGTAGCATGCCGCAGAAGGATGCAGGAAGGCCTGGCACGCCCAAACTGGATAGGCTTAAATGTTATGCCTTTAATGATGCCCGGTGTACCAGAGCTTCCTGCAGATTTATGCATGCATGCACGCACTGCAGCGGGAGTCACCCAGCAAAAGAGTGCCAAAGACAGAAGGGACAGAAGGGAGACAAGTTATCCGCAGCGCCGGTGCCTGGCAAAAGCAACTAGCCCTGTGAGGTTAGGGGGTATCCAGGAGTGGCTAGTGAAAGAAACAATATTATGCTAAAGCAGCTATCAGCCATTTTGTATAATGGCAGCCATTCTAAATGTATTTCAAGCTATTTTTTATAGGTTTATAAGTAATGCTGACATTTATATGATATATGAATGAGACCCGTAGCCCTAGCAACCTGTATAAGTAATATGCACTTCAACATATTGTTAATGATCAAGGATCAGATCATATGCATATATCAGTTATTAATCCTACCTACACCTTTAAGAGTTTTAAGTGAGTGTTTGTACTACTTAAAAATGAAACTTATTGATAAGAAATAATAGCTTGTTAAATATAATGACCTGATAGGGAAGAGACTTCCTATCAGCTTGCTAGACAAAGGAATTCACACCTGTAGATTTATAATTGCTAGTTAGAAGTTTTTTGGCAAGATTCCCAGATTTTGGCAAGACGCCCAGAAAATGACCTTAAGAGTTTCTAAAGAAATTAAAAGCAATTTTTTTTTTAAATTCAATAGTTTTTATTGGATTTTCAAAGTAAACATTGACAATTTACACAAACATAACGAACAATTACATACACGCACCTAAAGCGTGTGAACAGCTGTACATATATGATATTGATAAGGCATTGAGTGAATATATTGTATAAATCACACAGTCACAGATTATCGGTGTCTGAAAGTAACAATCCATAAACATATCACTTCCGATATAGACAGAAGTATTGCAGAAGAGGCACAACAATACCTAATATAACACAGCATGGCCGGCCGCGAGGGTGTCCACCCCCACACAGTTCTTCCATAAAATAAGGAGAGAAATACTCATCTATACTTTATCTATCCTTGAAATATCTAGAATCTATCCACCTGCCCCAGATCATGGACAATTTCCTTTCTACCTTCCTCGCCAGGAACACAAATTTTTTGTGTGCGATAGTTTCGTTGACCAGGGATATCCAGGCCTTCAGTGCCGGGGCCTCCCCTGCTAGCCACAACCGGGCTATACAGACCCTAGCTAAAGCACATAGATTGGTAACATATCGCCTGCTAGGTGGGTCTAAAGCCTCTTCATCCACATTCAGCAGCGTACACAGTGCAGGCGTACATACGGAGGCGGGAACACCCGTATCACATATGGTGCGTATAACAGCCGTCCAGAACCGAGACACGCCAGGGCATACCCATAGGAGATGCCAGAAGTCGGCACCCACAGCTCCGCATTTGGGGCACCGTGAGTCATGAGACCCCCCAATATGTGCCAGCCTCACCGGGGTCATATACACTCTATGCAGAATGTATAATTGTATTTGCTGGTATCTAACAGAGGAAGTGGAGATCCGATGGGCTCCCATAGCAGCACTCCATGCATCGTCTGATAACACACCCACATCAGTCTCCCACTTGCCCCGGAGAACAGCCAGAGGGTCCATATGATGCATCCGGAGAATACGGCCATATATCTTAGAGACTTGGTGTCCCGAGTCCAGCGTTTGCAACATTAATTTGACCGGGGAGTCAATGAGGGCCGGAGGGCCATTTGGAAATTGGGCAGCCAAAGCGTGTCTCAGCTGAAGGAATCTAAAAAAGAACCCCGAGGGGACATTATGTGCCTGTTGAAGTTGTTGGAATGAGGTAAGGGTCCCATCACTATACAGTTGTCCTAGGGAATGCACACCCCAATTACCCCAAACCTCCCGGACCTGGAGCTGACACAGTTCCGGCAACCCGTAAGCATTATCCAGTGGGGTATCAGGATCGACACCGTGGCCGCGCATCGCAGAGTGCACCAGCCTCCATATTAGGATGGATTGTTTAATCAGTGGCATTGTGGACATTTTGACGCTACCACAGAGGAGTAGCTGTAATGGGGAGCCCCCAGGATAATCATGGTGCAGCATCAGCGAGTGCAAGGCCAGGGCATCAAGATCGGTAACCCACTCCCAAACATACGTCAGCTGCGCCGCATAGTAGTAGAAACGGAAATTGGGTAGAGCCAAACCCCCCATTTCACGTGCCCTGGTCAGAGTATCTAATTTCAAACGTGCCCGCTTACTAGCCCACACCAGGGAGGAGAGTAACCCATTTATTTGTTTAAAAATCTTCTGCGGAATATAAACGGGAGAGTGCTGCAGGACATATAGAAGTTTGGGCTGGAAAACCATTTTTACCATATTAACCCTCCCCGTGACCGTTAGAGGTAATTTTCCCCATGCCTTCACCCGACTACGAAGATATGTTATTTGTGGGTCAATATTTAGGGAGGAGAATGTTTGAGGGTCATTAGACACCCAAATGCCCAGATATTTGAAGGAGTCTACCCAACGCAGCGGAAGAGCCACCAACGGGGAGGCAGGAACCGCGCCCTGGAGTGGGATAATGGAGGATTTCTCCCAATTAATCAGGAGCCCAGAGTATCGCCCGAACCCAGCAATAATTTCCAGAATCCTAGGCATAGACTCAGCATAGCGACTCACAAACAGCAAGACGTCATCAGCGTATAAGGCCACCCTGTCCTCACGGGCACCCACCTTAAAACCAGATATCCCAGCATCCGCCCTCAGAAGGCACGCAAGGGGTTCAATGGCCATAGCAAACAGAGTAGGGGACAGTGGGCAGCCCTGACGTGTACCTCTAGATAAGGGGAAGGAGTGAGATACGAAACCATTAACCGCCACCCTCGCCGAGGGAGAGGAATACATCAATTGAACATATTTAATGAAATTTGGGCCTATACCGAATCTACTCATAACTTCAAACAGATAGGCCCACTCCACCGAGTCAAAAGCCTTAGCGGCATCCAATGAGACGACTATGGAGGAGGCGGGGTCCTTGTGGGGGAGTTGTAGATGGGTAAACAGACGTCTAAGGTTAATGGAGGTCGATTTATTGGGCATAAACCCCGTCTGGTCCGGGTGTATAATGTGAGAGATAACGGAGTTTAATCTGCCCGCCAGCACTTTAGCCAATATTTTTATATCCGTGGGTAAGAGGGATATAGGGCGATAGGACTCAACTTTCTTAAGATCCTTGTCAGGTTTGGGCAGGACCACTATCACTGCCTCCGCCATAGATGGGGGGAGAGACTCCTGCGCAAAAATCTGGCCATATAACTCAAGTAGTCGGGGGACAAAGAAATCCAGGTGTTGCCTATATACCTCAGAAGGTATTCCATCTAAGCCCGAGGCTTCACCACTAGGGGAGGCGTTAATAGCAGCCATAATTTAATCGGAAGATATAGGCGCCTCCAATAGGCCACAGGCCTCGCTAGAAAGAGTGGGAAAACAAATACTGTCTAGATACTCATTTAGATGCGACTGAGTGCATTCCATTTTAGATTCGTACAGACGGCTATAATAGGATACAAATTCAGCCGCTATCTGTGGAGTCTGAGTCAGGGATTCGCCATCAGAGTTCACTATCTCAACCACCACATTATTAGGTCTGTCCCCTCGGGCCAAGGAGGCCAGGTATGACCCCGGCCTGTCCCCAGTAGCGCAAAAAGCATGTGCTGAGAAAAGAAGTCTATGCTGAGTCTTCTCCATTAGATAATCCCTCCAGTCTCTCTGAGCCGATAACCAGGCCAACTTAGAGCTATCCAAGGAATCCTGTAAGTACTGCAATTCTGCAGCGACACTCTGGGCCTCCAACTCCGCCTCCCGTCGCTTATAGAAGGACTTCAAACTAGATACTCGCTTAATCAAACTCCCCCGCATAAAGGCTTTAAACGTGTCCCATAAAGTAGAGATAGCCGTTTCGGCACTGTTCAAATCAAAGAATTCCCGCCATGCGGCCACTAGGTCAGAACCATCCCCCATATGAACGAGCCAAAATGGGTTAAATTTCCATACAGCTTGGCCCCTAGAACAATTAAGGTCCAAGGTAAGAGTCACAGGGGAGTGGTCTGATATACCCCTAGTCTCATATCTAATACTACCAACCCGGGGAACCATGTCACTCGAGAGGAGGGCCAGGTCAATCCTGGAGAACGAAGAATGGGAGTGAGAGAAACAGGAGTATTGTTTGAGAGACGGGTGTCTCAGTCTCCAAGGATCGACCAGGCCCAGCCCCGACACCACATTTGCAAAAGTGGATTTCCCAGGACGTATAACAGGTGAAGACACAGAGAGCCTATCCATCTCCGCATCTAGCACATTATTGAAATCCCCGAGGCAAATAACCGATATCCCAGGGTATGAGGCCATAAACCCAGCAGCTTTCTTAAGAACATCAGGAGAGTAGGGGGGAGGCACATACACAGCTAGAAGGAGGACTGGGACATAAGAGAGTCTACATTTCAAAAACACATATCTCCCCCATGGGTCCGTCTGCATAGACTCCAGCACAAAGGGGACGGTCCGCTTAATAAGGACTGATACCCCCCGAGAGGCTGAAGTGTGCATGGAGTGGTATGCCCATCCCACCCATGGCCTTTTTAGTGAAAGAATCTTACTCCCCACCAGGTGTGTTTCCATAAGGCAAATAACATCAGCGGCATAGCTTTTGAGCTGTCGGAGTACCAGGGACCTCTTAACTCTATCATTGAGCCCCCGTACATTCCACGCTAGCACTTTAATCCCCGTCATATTGCATTCTAGATAAAATAAATGTAACACCTCGCGGCCAGCCATTTCTGCCACGCGCAGATTCAGTTACTAGACACCAATACCTCAGTAGTACAGCCACATACCTTATCCATTCACATCGTACACTTCCATGCAAACAATAACTACTACCCAGAGCCTTCCCCCACCCCCCTCCCTGTATACCACCCCCAACATGCAGCATACTTGGATCCCAAAACTCAATACGAACACTTAAAAATCAAAAAGAAACAAACCTTGTAGCACCATTCACTGGTGCAAACACTCCTTAATCGGGGCCAAGAATATAATGACTCTCGGGAGAAATAGAGATAGCCTCCAGCCACCAACCATCACCCCCCCGAAAAAAGGAGGGGAAATCATAAAATCCACCCCCTAGGTCTTTCAATACCCAGAGTAAAACAACCACGGATATCAAAAGCCAGACATATCAAGCCTGAAATATAAACCCCCCCCCCCCAACGAAAAAACACCCGCCAAAACTAGGATAAGTTCAAGAGCATACCCAGGATATCAGAGTAGGCAAATTAATAATCACATACCCTGTCTTAACCGTGGGTACATAATAGCAGGGATACAGTGGGCCCCCTCATCTATCACCCACCTCCGCATCCCAGGGTAGCTGACTTATATAAAGCTACCATAATAAATGACAACACATGAGATAGTCAGCATTAGAGTCAGACCGGAGATTCACGGGTCTGCAAGGGCACGCCTCGCTGGGAACCGCCTGTCCAGCCAGACCATGGCCTCACGAGGAGTTGTGAAGAATCTTGTTTCCCCATCGGCCACCACCCGCAGCTTGGACGGGGAGAGCATGGCATATGATAGGTCAAGTTCACGGAGTCTCCTCTTGACCGGCAGGAATTGAGCCCTTTCCTTTTGCACATCCACTGCGAAATCCGGGAATACTGATATAGGTGACCCATTCCATTTCAGCGGGCCCTTGGTACGAGCCAGCCTCAGCACGGCGTCCCGATCACGGAAGTGGAGGAACTTAGCAATAAAAGTGCGTGGTGGGGCCCCTGGAGGCAGTGGGCGCATCGGAACTCTATGGGCCCGTTCGACGGTGAAGTAGGGCGAAAACTCCTCAGATCCAAAGGCATCCCGGAGCCATTTTACGAGGAATTCTTCAGGAGCTGATCCCTCTTCTTTCTCGGGCAGACCAATGAATCGGACATTATTACGCCGCAGACGTCCCTCCATGTCTGTCAGCTTTTTGCGCACATCTGTCATCTGAGATTCTAAAGCATCGGTGCGATGACCCAGCGGGCCAACAGAGTCTTCAACATTAGATATACGGGTCTCAGCCTCTCCCACTCTCTCTCTCACCCGCTGAAGATCCTGATGAATAATGGAGAGATCGGATTGTACTTGCCCAATTTTATCAGGTAGGCGCGCTTCACTGGCAGTCACCGCATCCAGTATTCTCTGCAGTGCGGCATCTGGAGGGTCAGAAGAGGCGGAACTGTATGCAGGGGATGGGGGTGATGCCTCAGGTCTTACAGTCTCTCCCCTTCGCTGCTGAGGGCCAGGGTCACGAACAAATTTATCCATTGCTCCCGTATTAGCGCCAGTCTGGCGGCCCTTCACCATTTTGGACAGCAGGTTGGTGGTCCCTCTAGTCTGCAGGATAATTTACAACAATTGCAGGCGAGGAGGGGCGCCCTCACCACCACCTTATACACCGGCCAGTGGGTGCAAGAGTGTATGTAGATGTATATATGTAGAATAAACAACAGAGCAAAAGTCCCCAGAGTTAATGCAAAGTGTCCACCTAAGAAGGAAAACAGGGGCTGCCACCTCCAGACAGCTCTGTGGGGTGTATAGGATCAATCCCCCGGCAGGAGCCTCCAGATGCAGCAGGGAAACTCTCACCACAAATGAGTTGGGCCAGGTTAGTGAGCCAGAGGAGGGATGCAGGCAAAAAGGGGTATATGCAGCCCAGTGATTTCCCAGCCAGTCCAGCCAAGACTTCAGGTGGTAGCTCTCCCCACCTTAATCAATGTGCGCCCCATGTACCTGATTCCAGCGCGACTGGGGCCACATAGCAGCAGGAGGTCCATGAAATGGCGACAGGGGCTGGTAGGCAGTCGGTGGTGCGCAGGATGGCCTCTCTCCCCTCCAGACTTCACCCAGGAGGCAGCCCAGTCCCGTGATCCGCGTCCTGGAGGTCTCGGCTGGCTGCAGCGGGCGGCGGTGGGTAGCGGGAGCCGCACTTCCGGTCCCCTGCACAGCGTGAGTCCTCCCCGGCACGGCGATGCAGGAAGCCCAGCAGGACTTCCCCTGGTCACAGCAGGTGGCAGACGAAGCAGCAGGGAGAGCGCGGCGCCCCCGTCTCTTCAGTGTTCGGCTGGTCACAGCGGGCGGCGGCGCGGAGGGGAGAGAAGAAGCCGAACTTCCGGTTAGAACACGGGGCAGCAGCAGTCCCAGCGCAGACC
The DNA here is from genome assembly GCF_028390025.1 of Pseudophryne corroboree. Classification (NCBI taxonomy): domain Eukaryota; kingdom Metazoa; phylum Chordata; class Amphibia; order Anura; family Myobatrachidae; genus Pseudophryne; species Pseudophryne corroboree. The sequence goes on from NC_086454.1 coordinate 291,254,374, forward strand.
AGGGCCCGCCGGTACAACAGGCTCCAGCACCCCCACAGACAAAGGCAGCAGGCTCAACTCTTCCCAGGGGGGGCAGGAGGTATTCACACACCTATGGCCCCAGTATCAGACCCAGGGGGGGAATACAGGATATATATCAGGATGAATTGGCTGGAGAGCTGCACTATGCAAGTGCTACTCCATGCCCGTCCAGGCCACGCCCCCTTAAAAGCAATTTTAAATGTAAAATCATCTTTATGATTGTTTTAAGTTTTGTATTTAACAATCAAAAGCATGTATAATGTTATATAATAGGTTTCAACCCAATGAGCAGTTATTTGATTCTATGTTTCATAATTTGGTATTGATTAGAATGTTCATTACAATAATCAATGAACATAGCCAGCTAGTACATGTAATTCCCCTAAATGAATTACATAGATATTTCTGTGAGAAACTATTTTGTTGAGAGCAATGATTTCTCCAGCTGCAGTCACAAGGACATCTAGTTGACTCCCAGGTTAAGATAAAACTATAATTGTGTATGAGAACATTAAAGGAGTATGTTTTGGAATGTCCAGGTGACAACAGAAAGAAGGCTTTCAAGATTGATGTCCAGATGGCGATAATAAACAGGCCTTCTCATTAAATTAATGAGAAGGTATTGATAAGAATATACATACAGGAATGTTAATTGGTTTAATGAAATCATTGTTTATCTTTACACATGCTGTACTTTGATTGGTTAACACACTGCCATATCTTTGCACACGGTGTGCTTCGATTGGCTAACACACTGTCATACTTTTATTCCTTTGTTCATTTGTGTATAAATAAAGGCTCCTAAAATAACGAGTCAGATCAGAAATGACCTGCTGAGCTTCTACCTATCTCCTGTGTGTTGTCCCATTATTTCTGGTCTCCAGCCGGCTGCTAAGTACAAAACCATTGACTGATGTTCAAGGGTATTTAAACAGATGATTGAAGGGTGTTGATATACGGAGTCTATCTCCAACACTAGCCAGGTACCCTAAGCGGTCACAAGCCATGTTGTTGCAAGAGGGTTTCCAGAGGGGGGGGGGGGTTTAGGATCCCAATAAAAGGTTGGTCCCCCCTGGCACCTGCGCCAGGAACCTACGTTCCATCAGTGCGCTGCTGCAGGTGGCGCGCAAAAAAATTGTGAAGGTGTTCGGGTTGGGTAGGATGTCGGGCCCATTTGAGGTTCCCCCATTGCCAGGCTTGGTGATCTCCCCCTTAGGCCGGATGACGAAAAAAGCGCCGGTGAAATTCAGGCTCAGTCGGCACCTGTCCTTCCCGAAAGGGGCTTGTGACGACATGTGATGACACAGCTGGTGCGTCGTGTCGCTCAGTGGTAAAAGACACGTGGTTACTTTCCTAGCCCTGGTCCTACACATGGACTTCATCAATTGCCAATATGTTATTAGTTATATGTTAGGCAATATTGTATTATATTGTATGATGTTATTGTTACAAGGGTACAGTTATGTTTTCAATGTATATATATGAATGTAATGGTTATTGTGTTATAGTTTGTAAAATAATGTTTTCCCAATATGACTGCGCAGATAACCTGTGTGTTTGCTGTTGTGTAGATACAGCCAGTCTCAGATGTCAGGCCATACACCCCCCTCATTCTTCCCCACACAATGGATTCCAGGCCACACAATCAGATTAAGTAAGGTTACTTTAGATAACATCTATTGTGGCCTAGGGGACATGCCTGGGCATGTGAAACTGTTCTGGGGGTGTCGCCTTATTGTAGAAAAGACAAAGGTTTAATAATAGCAAACAGGGGAGGTGAGAGAGATCTGGAAGAGAAGGTGAGAGAGTGGCAGGAGACTGACTAAGAAGTAATGTACTGTCGGGAGTTCCAGGAGGGATTGTCGTGTAGAATTGGATCACAGAAGTGTGCTGAGCTGTTTATAACCCATTCTGTTCAATAAACTACTGTTGGTTTTTCATCTACCACCATAACTGAGTGATTTGGAACCCGGTATCCTCACATTTGGCGGCAGCAGTGGGATCACTCAAGACACCAGCAGAAAGGTATAAACCACAGCAGGCAATGGATTCCGCCCCGCTATGCTACCGTTACAGCAAGAAGGATCAACTAAAGGACCTCTGTCGAGCAAGACGGATTGAGTTTAATACAGTGGATACCAAGGAATCCCTAATTGGAAAACTGGCTCAATGGGACGTTGAGCACCCTTGTGATAAGGAGGAAGAGGAGGATATGGTCGAGGCCTCAGCGGAGGAGACCAGTAATGGAACCAGGGCAGTGGAGCTTGTGGTTGGAAGTTTGTCAGCATATCGGCAGGCTGAGAAGCCGGATCTTTTATTTATAGTTTCCAAAATGCAGTACATTTGGGAGTACTGGAATGAAGCTCAGTGGGAAATCAGCAGGTGGAGAGTATCCAGCATACAGGACAAGTTGTGTCATCTTGGGAATGCGTTCATGCAATGCAGAAGTGAAGCAGCCACATGGAATCTGCTGGGGGAGCCAGAGTTTGAGGAATTCAGGGAGGAAGTGATCGCCACAGTGGCCCAAATGACACAAAGGATACAATATACAGAGACGGAAGAGCAAGTGCAGAGTAAATTGCCTTCCCGGACAGAGCCAGAAGAAGTGGCATTGGATCGGGGGCCCCTGGATACCCCAGCATGGCGAGACCAGTGTTACAGGGTGGATGTGGAAAGGCACCACCTGCAACAGCTTCTCCCATACCCAAGGGAAGAAGTTGCCCAGTGGTCTATACGGAAGGAAGCACACGAAGTGAAGACAGCAGTGAGCACAATCCAGGCACCCCAGGAGGAACTGCACTACAAATTCCCTTTTGCTGAGATGGAGGATGAGGACTTGGTGAGAGAGTGTCAAGAACTGTCTGCCCAGTATGTTACACTGGAAAAAGATGACCTTGACCAGGTGGATACAAGGAAGCGCTGTCTGCAACCCGTTCTCTTCTCCCTGGGGGAATGTCACAGTGAAACACTCAGTGAACGGCCTGAGCTGTGTTACAACTGGCCATTTGCAGGCTTGGAGGATATAGAAACCATCGCAGAGTGCCAGCGAGACATTGAGGAAGAAGTTGCCACTATCACCCGACCACCACTTCAGCAACAGAGCCTCCAAGGGAATCCTTCAGGTGAGCACCAACCAGTCCTGGCTACTGAACCATTTACAGTGTTGTGTTTGGGGGAGGCTACTGAAAATGAGAAGGGAGTGGGGTCTGTCATCAAAACACCCCAGGAGAAGATGCACTATGCCTTCCCATTGGCAGAGGTGGAAGAGGAGATCTCTGCGAGGGCAGCAGTAGGTGGTAATGTCCCAACTATAAGCATGGCTAGTGCAGACAGCGTCTCACTTCAGGCTGATCAGCATATTCGGCTGAGGGAGGCCTATTGTGAAGCTATGTTCATGGCTGCCCCAGTTATTTTATCAGAAAAGGATGTTCAGGAAGGGCCCAGTGTATCTCCAGCAATTGTATCTCTCCCAGAAGATTCTGGAGGTCTGTTCTCATTCAGTGAACTTGATGGTAAGGAGCTGCAGTCTGAATGCCAGAATCTTCCCTGTGACTCAGAGAAAATCCAGGGATCAGACCTGGTGAAAATAGCATCAGCTCAGGAACTGGAAGGGAACATGTTGCTCTACTCTAGGGCACCTGAATGTGTTTTGGACTGGCATTGTGTGCAAGGTGAAATGACTGACTCTAACCAGGACAATGGTGGTCAGCCAGTACATGTAGCAGTGAATGGAGAAGGTAATGCCACTGTCCCGGTGAACCTACATCCATGTTCCAGTACAACGATGGTCGAGTTGGTGGATACACACAAGGAAGCTGAGCAGATTGTACTCCAGGCCAAAGCATACAAGACTCAGAGTAGGATCCCACAAGTTACCCAGCTAGCCAGGCTGGAGGAAGCATTTACCCAGGATAGCACAGAAGAAACTTCTGGCATGAAGGAATCCCCATTGTGCCCTGACAATTACCATACCCGTGGTTCATGTTTGGGGGAGGGAAGCCACTGTCCTGATGCACCAGAGGTGATGGAAGTGGGGTTCCCAGGGAATACATGGTTGGGGAGGGAGAGTGAGGGCCCCAGAGATCAGATTTTGTTTATGGAGGAAAATTGTGACTATCTGAAATGTGAGGTTACCCAGTTGGGTGTAGGGGAATTATTAGGTCCCCAGGTGCAGTTATTGGACTTATTGAATTACACTGTTGCACATGCTGTTACCCCAACCCGGCGGCTGTCTACAAAGGGGACTTTGATTAATGTATTTAGATGGGACACCGGGGGGAAATACAAGAACTATGGACTGCTGATAACGTTTCCACCGGACCCTGGTAAGACTGTATTGAGTTATGCACTGTGGGCCACACACCCACCAGACCAGGGAAAGAAATTCCCACACAAGCCTCATGACAATTACCACAGACTTTGGACCTGGGACGCAGGTGGTCTCCGTACAAACTGTACAATGCTATTCACAAAAACCACCAGACCCACAAGAGAAACCTGCCAGTCATTATTATGACGGGGCACAGACTGTCTGATGTAGGAGAGCATCACTGCGCTCAGCAAGCTTCAGCTACTTAGGACACAGGGCGAGAAAGTAGGGGAAGGTAATGTGACGACATGTGATGACACAGCTGGCGCGTCGTGTCGCTCAGTGGTAAAAGACACGTGGTTACTTTCCTAGCCCTGGTCCTACACATGGACTTCATCAATTGCCAATATGTTATTAGTTATATGTTAGGCAATATTGTATTATATTGTATGATGTTATTGTTACAAGGGTACAGTTATGTTTTCAATGTATATATATGAATGTAATGGTTATTGTGTTATAGTTTGTAAAATAATGTTTTCCCAATATGACTGCGCAGATAACCTGTGTGTTTGCTGTTGTGTAGATACAGCCAGTCTCTGATGTCAGGCCATACACCCCCCTCATTCTTCCCCACACAATGGATTCCAGGCCACACAATCAGATTAAGTAAGGTTACTTTAGATAACATCTATTGTGGCCTAGGGGACATGCCTGGGCATGTGAAACTGTTCTGGGGGTGTCGCCTTATTGTAGAAAAGACAAAGGTTTGATAATAGCAAACAGGGGATGTGAGAGAGATCTGGAAGAGAAGGTGAGAGAGTGGCAGGAGACTGACTAAGAAGTAATGTTCTGTCGGGAGTTCCAGGAGGGATTGTCGTGTAGAATTGGATCACAGAAGTGTGCTGAGCTGTTTATAACCCATTCTGTTCAATAAACTACTATTGGTTTTTCATCTACCACCATGACTGAGTGATTTGGAACCTGGTATCCTCACAGGGCATCAGTGTACGATGCCCTGGACAAGGACCAGTGTTCAGTGCAGTACTAGTCTTTTGACCAGGCACTCAGAATGGTCAGGAGGCAAGGGAGGGGAGCCTTGTTGGCGAAGCTGGACATTGAATCAGCTTTTAGGCTTGATAGAGTCAGTTATCTACCTTTTAACATTAGCTATATACTAATACCGTGTAGCCATAGTGGCCGCTAAACCACGTGCACGTGCTACGCACTCCGTACGCTATTTGCATATGAAGGCCTCGCACGTGGTACGCAAATTACGTACACACGCTACGCTGGGTGTATGGAATACACACAGTGAGCGTACACACAGACAGTAACCTTTATAAACTTTAAACACAGAATATGTTCACACTGTATACCTTGGTACTGTAACACTGTAATAATGTACTGCTTATAGACCTTCTTAACCTTGTTAATGTAAAAGCTGCTTGAGCGATTGAGACGCTCCGAATACTCTCAGTAATGTAATAAACACACAATACCTTGCTACGGTTCCAAAACCTTTACTAACGAGATTTAGTTATGTAAAAAGGGAAAATACAGTTAACAGTTTATACACTACAAACTAACATCAATATCTAACAGAATAACTACACATAAATATACAATAGCGTCTTAATCCTAAACAATAACAGAGAGAGAGAGAGAGAGAGAGAGAGAGAGAGTATGGCAAATACAGACAGAGAATAAGTTGGTCACAGAGAAAAACTTACACACTGGGGAATGATCGCTGCGCAGTCCTGGTCACCAGCTCCATAGTTAGTCAGTGATGAAAACCTTTTGTGGAGAGTAGACTGAGCTGATTCAGCCTGGCTGTTACTTATATACACAACATACAGTACACTACAAAGGGCCCTGCAATCTCATTGTTCATTGGACACAGGAATCTGTCCTCACATTATAACAAAAGGTCATAGGTTTGTTTGAACAGGTGGGCTGTGACTATTCCAAAATGCTCAGGTGGGAGGGAATCTCAGGTTTCCCCCCACATGTGTAATAAAACAGCAAATACTTTTAAAGTCCATAAACTTCTATTAAACATAACTATAAGCAGGAGCGATTAATCTCTTTCAAACCAACGCCGGAATGTTACTAATAATAAACTCTTCGGTTAGGTACTAAACACCACTGTTCAGACCCTGTCTGACCCTTCGTATCATGCAAAGAGGAATTCCTTTGTTCATGAACCAGTTACACTAAAAATACTTACAGATATTATTAAGGAGACCATAACCTACAAAATACACTATTTGGATTAACTATGTGACAATCGAGTCGCCCACCAGACGCACACAAACTCTACCGTAAATGCACATACCACGCGCCTGAACGCACGACCGTGGAGGCGCCGTCACGCAACTGCGAATATGCGCACGCACGGGAGAGAATGTGCACGTGCAGCGGGCAAGCGCATGGGGTTAATATATGGCAACGTGCAGCATGATATTTTTCGACTTTGACAGTCCACCCTTTGGCAGTCATCAATAACTGCCACTTCCTAAAACAGTTCAAACAGAAAAATATATGTCATCATGTAAATACCTTTTAATGATTGGGTAAAGGGAGGAGAGGAGAAGGTGGGAAAAGTATGACCTAGTGAGATAGTAGAAGCATGTGTGTATGAATCCATGTTTGAGGGGTCATGTATCATCGTGCCGTACGTGTTTTAAATCAAGCTTCGAGGTATTGCGAAGTATACATTTGAATCCTTCTTATCCCGTATTAAGGGTCTGTGGATGGGCTGTCAAACTTTACCGAGCTCTTTTCGGCTTTTGGTTGCAACAAATGGGGGAGCACATTTAGTTGATGATACATGAAGGGGGGAACATGTGAATGCTAATATGTGAGAATCACCTGTCGGCTATGTGAGATACTACCTGGAGGTTGTAGAGATGAAGCTAATAAACAATCGTTATAAATGCAGTCGTAAACTATGTGAGTTTAAATAAACAGTCGCCGATTGAGGTCTTGTCTGATGTCTTGTCTGATGTACATGTTGTCTGATGTCTCTCTGTGCTTTTGCTATAAATAGCGAGCAAAAGCTGTTCTATTGTCCATAAAATTTACAGTCTCTAAAGTATTGGGCTATCGTAAAAAGTTAAAGTCACTAGGGATATTGGGGCTTGTGGCATAGTTCATCAATGGTCTGTATAAAAGAGGTTGTCAAATTCTTCTTCCAAGCGGATGTCTTTGTACCTTGGAGGAAAACAAAGGAGAAACGGGTGAAAGAAACGGACCGTGGAACACATTTTCATCACAACATTGTCTCTATCGTTGGGTCATAAATCAAATTAGTTGTTGTTATTACAGTGTCCTCGCTCCTCAGACTCATCACTCTGGTACTACCTTTACACTTCGTTAAAGTCCGAACGCATCTAAATATCAGGCCAACCAATATGACGACTCCCAGAATACACAAGAGAAATTTCCCTACGTCCATTATAATACCTTGGGTCCATTCTCCTAAACCAGAGAACCAATTTCGTGGGTTCAACCATGACACCCAACTGGTCAGCTCATTACCCACAGCAGCGAGTGTGAGATTGTGTTTCCTTCGAAACTCCTACTTTAATTGCAAAATGTCATCCATCTTTTGGTCTATAACCTCGGCCGGGTCCTCAGTGCTGTTTGTAATATACGTGCAGCACTTTACTCCATACTGAGTTGCTAGGGTAACACAATACCCGCCTGTCACTGCTGTGAGATAATTGAGAATCATCCTATGCTGAACCAGCTCTGTGTGAAAAGGTCATGGTTTGATTACTCCATGACACTTCCCAATTTCCCGGCTTTCGGGGATTGGAAATGTTAAAGCATACTAAGGACCTATCCACATGATATTGGTGGAGCTTCAAACTAGGAGGACTAGAGATATTAAACCTCTTGTCCACCGGCCTCCCACCACTTAACTCAAGTACCTCTACTATAGTTAAAGGGAATGGTACTAGCCCTGATTTGCTATGACCTTGAGGTACTTGAGAGCATACCCAACAGTCTGTCTGGTTTAACACTTTACCCACTAAGGAGTGATAGTCACTCAATGGATGCCGGTCCATGTGAACATTAAAACTGGACTGACATTTCTTGATGCACCCATCCTCAACTATATTGTCACAGTGCCTACAGATGCAGTTTTCTTCAGCTAACAATCCTTCACAATTCCTTCTATTGTCAATGCTATCAGATCGTTTTCTGATACTCGCCTTTACTCTGTGATTGTGCTGCTCTTGGAAATTTACGCCTCCATCCTGGTCATCAGAACCCATTCCAGATCCTTTCTCGACCTCCATGGTACTCTCACCGAAACAGACTGCTCTGGTCAACATCATGGTCAACAGGAAAATCCGGATCACAGTCTCTTGGGGCAAGTCCATCTTATAGGAGGAAAAGGAGAAATTTGTAATGGGGGTACAAAAAAATAATTGAGGGGAAAGAAAAATGTTACGATGTCTTCTAGTCTTGTTGTTCCTCTTGCTCTGTTGTCATCTTAAAGGTGCTGTCTCTCAATCTTCCAAACGAACATTCTGGTGATACAATATTCCTTCCAAATCTGCGATCTTTCTATAAGGAGCAAAAAATCTTGCATTACCATTTGTCTAACTGATGTGTGACATACCATCTGTAAAGCATGAGAACATGAGAGAGAAGAGAAAAAAAAAAAACGAGAGAGAGAACAATTCATATATATGTTACCTAAAACAACAAACCAAAAAAAAAACATTGTCAGATCTTCCGTTCACCATCAGGCTGTCACACCATCACATCCATTGGTATCTTTGCGCAGTCTCCCCCCACCAGTATTTCCACACTCCACCCTTTTGTGCCTGGCCAGGACACACCGATGTCGGTAGGTCACACTGGGGTTAGATAGACTTCTGCAAAGACCAAGTAGCTATGTGATGTTTGAGTTCTGCCAATGAACGTCAGAGATGGGGAGAAAGAAACATTTGCAGATAAATTACAAAGTTTACCCGGCCGTTCCTGTGTCTACACGGAACTGACCTCCCAATTTCATTGACTGTAACCTCAGGCTTACTATCAGTCCTAATGATCACCTTTCCTGACTGCATATTACAGGTGCAGCCCAAACTTCTTCCTATATGATCCCTGATTACAATTTTGTGTGTCATAACTCTGCTCGTGTTTTTGTCTAGGGGGTTGATATACCTTCTGTGGATCTTTAAACCTACAACTACGTGCAAAATGACCTTCCTTCTGGCAATTATAACACCTTATCACCTTTGACTTACCCACAGGGATCTGAGGCTTCTTACCTCCCTGTGCTTCCCTGTTTCTTTGGATATCATGGTCATGTCGTTGTCTAGGGGGTTGATATGACTTTTATATATTTCTTGATCTACAATCTCTTGCATAATGTCCCTCTTTGTGACAATGATAACAAACTATCACATTTGAATTTCTCACAGGGGTTTGGGGCTTAAGCTGGTGTGGCTTCGTTGTCAGGGCTTGTCTACTGATTGTCATTTGCTTACTGCCCTGTGACTCCAGGTGTCTTTTGATGTTCCATTCAATTATAACATCATCTTGTGTTGGTTCTACAATATGAGATACATTTGTTTGTGCGTGATATATAACACTGTACGTACCTGTGGACATGACCTCACCTGACCCTCCGTAAGGGGGTTTGACTACTGTCTTTACCGATTTGGTCGCGTCCACCTGGATGTCTTGTATGATGGCTGCTGGAAATGGTGCCGACCTCGTGCTGGGCTCACTTTCTTGCTTGTAATCCTGAGGGAAGTTTAACATGGAGTGCAACTTGCACGGGTTAACAGTTGTACATTTAACAGTTTTACTTTTATCATTGTTACATTCGTTACAATTATTCTTATCATCTATACAGTTACTAAGTGCATGTTTATCATACCCCAGTGTGCCATTCTCTGTAACCACTTTCTCTCTTGTTGCCATATTTTTCTTACCAAAGTGAGAGTCAGCTGTGTAAGCTAATCCTCCTTGTATTTCACTTTCCCGTTGCCATAACTGTAAATAATCATAATGTTTGATCCGTCTCTTTGCAGATTTAATGAGACATATCCTTCTCCTTAGATTTTGTAACACCTCGTGGCTAAAACTGCCTACCCGTGGGAACTTTTCCCCGTCATGCACAGTCATTCTTTCCCATTCATTGAAAACCTTTGTATGTGATTCATCTTGGACCTCCTGGTCTGTATCACACGTTATATACCTTGCCGACCTTATGGGCCGGTTTACTAAATCAACCTGAACCAGGGTTGATCGTCCCCTACCTGAACAACAGGCCCCCATCTTTGCAGGTGTTGCTTTCACTACCTCTGACCTTCAAATCAGGGTCTTCAGCGAACCCTTACAAAAACCAAGATGTCCGGGGTAGGCCGACGGTGAAAGTTTACCGAGTACCTTCACTCACTCGCCCACGTCGACCAATACGCCCACACACTGCCTTAGCGCTGGCGTACTCAACCTAGGGCCCCTGCGAACTGAACCTCTATTTACTGGAACGTGTGGGTGTGATCCGAAGAGCACTTAACCCTTCCCAGTAAATATCAGTTGCTGGAGAATTCCTGAGTTACAAACTAATGCACACAATTACATGCGGTACAATCGTACTGCACATAAGCAACTAATCTTATGTGTGGAACGACCAGTGGAATCAAAAATTGTGGCTGCGAATTCCTTCAGCGAGAGCTTAATGGCCTATATGGGTACCGCACCAACCCTCCTGGTGTTGTGCTTCTTGACTCTATCTATAGTGGACTTCCTAGTCCGCTGTACCTAGACCTCCTGGTCTGTCTCTGGACCTCCTGGTCCGCTATACTCTAATGCTCTTATTTTAATATGTTTAACAAGGGATGCCTCCCAAGCCACCGCACTGTCACTTTCACGTATGTACCTCACGAGAACTCGATTTCCTGTGGTTCCACCCAAAAATGAGAAACTTATATATATGTATACACACTCTTTCACCTCATATACTCTTTACTTTCATTTCTGCGCAGAAATCCCTTTCATTCAGTATCGCAGTCTAGTCCCGAAAGGAGTTACAACTAGAGAAGGATTATTTACGCTAAAATTTAGGACACTGAAAGTGACTTGCGCTATTATCGCGTTGCCTCCGTATCGCCTACTAAAACAATACAATCGTGTGATTTGTATTACGTGGGCGTACCCATACGCTCCATTGCGTAATATACGCTACGTGCGTCGGCCCTTGCGTCGCGTACGCTTGTCCCGCCCTTTGCTAGGGACACGTGTACACAGGCCAGACACGTCCACAGTAACACAAGTAACCTGTTTATATCAATGTAAATGATCTTTAACTGTAATCATCTACCAAGCACCACACAGAACTTCCTTGTATCTTAGGCAAGCCGTGTGCGTGTTTTACAAATTACTCCCTTACGTATTAATTTTACTTTTAACTACCAATAGCAACAAATCTTTCTCAGCACGTTATCAATGATAAATGGCAAACAGGAGAGTGAGATGTGAAAATTACACAAATGAAAAATGCAATTCTAAATTAATCTAATAACATACATTGATGTAAGCACGCACATATAGATATTACATAAATGTACTAATCACTATTACATCTATGAGACCCTATTCAGTGCTTCTAATTTGCATATGAATGTGCTTTTTAACTATCTGTGAAGGCGATTTCTTTCACTGCTGGGAGAAAAAAAAAAAAAACCCAGTTACACAGGTTCATTTGCATTTCAATGGCCCATCTCACAAGTAGCAGAGTTAAACAGGCTCTTGAAGGGGGGAAAAGAAAAAAAAAGAAAAACAACAACTTTGTTTTTGTTCTGTGTATTTCCTAAATCAAATATTCATTTTACTATTAACTTATATTAAACTCTATCTGAACCACTTATGATTGACTATGATATGGATTAAATAAATGCATTAAAACTCATTAAATGGTGATTTCTTTTTGACAATGGATGGCTGATTATTTCCAGAGTCACCTGAAAATCAGCCATTCAGAAATTTTTTATTTTTTTTTAACCTTCCCAAAATGGCCGCTGCTCCTCCCCCTTCCACATCCATGAGGGTTACACAAAATGGAGGACAGACCATGCGGCTCCTTTTGTCACAAAGAAAATCACCATGCCAGCCCCTAAAGTTATTTTAGGCCTGAGTTAAAAATAAAACTACCAAGCTATGCAGAGCGCTTAAAAATACTTTTAAACCTATTTAAACAGACAAGCAATCCAATCTGCGTGTGCAGTTGGCACCAAATAGAAATTAAAACCAGATTTAAAAAGACAATAGCTTAATGTTCTTACCTTCTTTGGTTCCCGGATTCCACCAGCACTCCTACAACGTAGCGATGCAGACGCTTATCTAGTCAGCACTACTGTATCCCCAACCACCAACACGGATACCAAGGGATACTACTTTCCCCCTTTGCTGACAGATAAAGTCTGCTTGTGTTCGCTAGTGTGGATATGTGGAGGAAGGACGAGGCCCCAATTGATAGAGTCAGTTATCTACCTTTTAACATTAGCTATATACTAATACCGTGTAGCCGTAGTGGCCGCTAAACCACGTGCACGTGCTACGCACTCCGTACGCTATTTGCGTATGAAGGCCTCGCACGTGGTACGCAAATTACGTACACACGCTATACACACAGCGAGCGTACACACAGACAGTAACCTTTATAAACTTTAAACACAGAATATGTTCACACTGTATACCTTGGTACTGTAACACTGTAATAATGTACTGCTTATAGACCTTCTTAACCTTGTTAATGTAAAAGCTGCTTGAGCGATTGAGACGCTCCGAATACTCTCAGTAATGTAATAAACACACAATACCTTGCTAAGGTTCCAAAACCTTTACTAACGAGATTTAGTTATGTAAAAAGGGAAAATACAGTTAACAGTTTATACACTACAAACTAACATCAATATCTAACAGAATAACTACACATGAATATACAATAGCGTCTTAATCCTAAACAATAACAGAGAGAGAGAGTATGGCAAATACAGACAGAGATTAAGTTGATCACAGAGAAAAACTTACACACTGGGGAATGATCGCTGCGCAGTCCTGGTCACCAGCTCCATAGTTAGTCAGTGATGAAAACCTTTTGTGGAGAGTAGACTGAGCTGATTCAGCCTGGCTGTTACTTATATACACAACATACAGTACACTACAAAGGGCCCTGCAATCTCATTGTTCATTGGACACAGGAATCTGTCCTCACATTATAACAAAAGGTCATAGGTTTGTTTGAACAGGTGGGCTGTGACTATTCCAAAATGCTCAGGTGGGAGGGAATCTCAGGTTTCCCCCCACATGTGTAATAAAACAGCAAATACTTTTAAAGTCCATAAACTTCTTTTAAACATAACTATAAGCAGGAGCGATTAATCTCTTTTAAACCAACGCCGGAATGTTACTAATAATAAACTCTTCGGTTAGGTACTAAACACCACTGTTCAGACCCTGTCTGACCCTACGTATCATGCAAAGAGGAATTCCTTTGTTCATGAACCAGTTACACTAAACATACTTACAGATATTATTAAGGAGACCATAACCTACAAAATACACTATTTGGATTAACTATGTGACAATCGAGTCGCCCACCAGACGCACACAAACTCTACCATAAATGCACATACCACGCGCCTGAACGCACGACCGTGGAGGCGCCGTCACGCAACTGCGAATATGCGCACGCACGGGAGAGAATGTGCACGTGCAGCGGGCAAGCGCATGGGGTTAATATATGGCAACGTGCAGCATGATATTTTACGACTTTGACAGGCTGTTTCCCCTGCACCCAGATAGTTTTTATCTCATGGGTTTCCGCTTTGATGGTTATTTTTTTCGTGGACAAATACTTGCCCATGGGCTGCGCCATATCCTGAACTTTATTTGAGATTTTCAGCTCGTTCTTGCAGTGGTGCGCCTGGGATCCAGGGCAGTAGCGCATTACTTGGATAATTTCCTGCTGGTGGGACCGGCGCAGTCAGGACAGTGCGCAGATTTACTGCGCAAGCTAGAGGGCATGCTAGAGGAATTCGGTGTCCCCATTCCCAGGGAGAAAACGGAGGGCCCAAAAACAATCATTACTTATCTGGGCATAGAGATTGATTCAGAGAAAATGGAATGCCAGCTGCCGGCGGAAAAGGTCGAGAAGCTAGGCAGCAAGATCAGTGAATGTGCCAGGGCACAGAAAGTTAGCATAGGGCACATGCAATCATTGCTAGGGTTGCTCAATTTTACCTGCCGAGTAATCCCAATGGGTAGGATTTTCAAGAGACGCTTAGAGAAGGCCTCTGCAGGGGTGAGGAAAAAGCATCACCTCATACGCATCAACAAGGAGTTGAAAGACGATTTGCAGGTGTGGGAGAACTTTTTGCAGCAGTTTAATGGAGTACTCATCTGGCCTAGCGTAGCGCAGTCAAAGCACGCTTTGGAGTTGTTTACAGATGCTGCAGGGGCCACGGGTTTCGGGGCTTATTTGCAGGGAGGGTGGTGCGCAGAGGCATGGCCAGACAGTTGGAGGGAGACAGGTGTTAACAATAACCTAGCGGCATTGAAGCTGTTCCCTTTTGTGGTAGAGGTGCACATTTCGGGGCACAAGCTGGAAAAAAGACTCATCCTGTTCTGGTGTGACAACATGGGAGTGGTGCAAGCCGTAAACAATCAATCAGCTTCTTCACCCCTGGTAATAAGACTGTTGCGGTGCTTAGTGGCGGCATGCCTCAAGCATAACATCATGTTCAGGGCAAAGCACGTACCTGGAGAGCAGAATGTGATTGCAGATGCATTGTCACGTCAGAACTGCAGAGTGTTTAGGGTAGCTGCGCCGCTTGCAAGGGAAAAAGGCTTAACATGCCCCTCTCATCTTTGGCAGATAGTCAAGCCTGTCTAAGAGACTTGGTGGAGAGGTCCCTGGCACTCAAGACATGGAGAGCGTACAGGACTGCCTGGGAGAGATGGCGGCAGTTTAAAGGGAGTCGCGCTGAGGAGGGGAAGGACCCTCTAAGGCAATTGTTGTCTTTTGCAGGTAGCATAAGGCAAGGAGGGGCATCGAAGGCCACAGTCAGCATCACGCTGGCAGGTATAGCTTTCTTTCTCTTACGTCCTAGAGGATGCTGGGGACTCCGTAAGGACCATGGGGATAGACGGGCTCCGCAGGAGACATGGGCACTTTAAGAAAGACTT
Source organism: Pseudophryne corroboree (assembly GCF_028390025.1). NCBI lineage: Eukaryota > Metazoa > Chordata > Amphibia > Anura > Myobatrachidae > Pseudophryne > Pseudophryne corroboree. The sequence goes on from NC_086454.1 coordinate 291,269,924, forward strand.
TAGATCTGGTGTGCACTGGCTCCTCCCTCTATGCCCCTCCTCCAGACCTCAGTTTGATACTGTGCCCAGAGGAGATGGGTGCACTTCAGGGAGCTCTCCTGAGCTTCCTGACAGAAAGTATATTTGTTAGGTTTTTTATTTTCAGGGAGCCTGCTGGCAACAGTTTACCTGCATCGAGGGACTGAGGGGAGAGAAGCAGACCTACTTCTGTGAGTTTCAAGGCTCTGCTTCTTAGGCTACTGGACACTATTAGCTCCACAGGGAGTCAGAACACAGGTCTCACCCTGGAGTTCGTCCCGGAGCCGCGCCGCCGTCCTCCTCACAGAGCCGGAAGATAGAAGCCGGGTGAGTATGAGAAGAAAAAGAAGACTTCAGAGGCGGCAGAAGACTTCATGATCTTCACTGAGGTTACGCACAGCAGTGCAGCTGTGCGCCATTGCTCCCACACACCTCACACACGGCAGTCACTGTAAGGGTGCAGGACGCAGGGGGGGGGGGCGCCCTGGGCAGCAATATAAACCTCATTTCTGGCAAAAGAGATATATATACAGCTAGGCACTGTATATATAAAGAGCCCCCGCCAGTTTTTATTATATTTAAGCGGGACAGAAGCCCGCCGCCGAGGGGGCGGGGCTTCTCCCTCAGCACTCAACAGCGCCATTTTCTCCACAGCACAGCTGAGAGGAAGCTCCCCGGACTCTCCCCTGCTTATCCACGGTGAAAGGGGGTTTCAGAGAAGAGGGGGGGGGGGGCACATTATTGGCAGCAAATAATAGTATTACAGCGCTACTGGGTAAACACATTGTGTGTTTTTCCTAGGGTATTAGCGCTGGGTGTGTGCTGGCATACTCTCTCTCTGTCTCTCCAAAGGGCCTTGTGGGGGAATTGTCTTCAGATAAGAGGATTCCCTGAGTGTGTGGTGTGTCGGTACGTGTGTGTCGACATGTCTGAGGTAAAAGGCTCTTCTAAGGAGGAGATGGAGCAAATGTGTGTGTGTGGTGTCTCCGTCGACAACGCCGACACCTGACTGGATATGTGGAATTAAGTGCTGAGGTAAATTTTTTGCACAAAAGATTAGAGAACAGACAGGGAATCTACCCATGTCTGTCCCTATGTCGCAGGGACCTTCAGAGTCTCAAAACGCCAACTATCCTAAATAATAGACACTGATACCGACACGGAGTCTGACTCCAGTGTCGACTACGATGATGCAAAGTTACAGCCAAAACTGGCAGAAAAGTATTCAATATATGATTATTGTAATAAAAGATGTTTTGCATAACACTGATGACCCATCTGTCCCTGACATGAGGGTACACATGTTTAAGGGGAAGAAAGCTGAGATAACATTTCCCCCCTCTCATGAACCAAATGAATTGTGTGAAAAAGAGCGGGAATCTCCAGACAAGAAACTGCAGTTTCCCAAAAGAATTCTCATGGCGTATCCTTTCCCTGCTAGGGCCAGGATAAGATGGGAATCCTCCCCTAGGGTGGACAACACGTTTACCCAAAAGGTAGCGCTGACATACATAGATACAGCTACCCTCAGGGATCCTGCAGATAGCATGCAGAAAAGTACTTTGAAGTCCATTTACACACATTCTGGTACACTACTCAGACCGGCGATTGTGTCGGCAGGGGTTTATAGCGCTGTAGCAGCGTGGACAGATACCTTATCAGCGGAGATTGAAACCCTAGATAAGGATACCATGTTATTGACCCTAGGATATATAAAAGATGCTGTCTTATATATAAGACATGCTCAAAGAGACATTGGTCTACTGGGTTCTAGAGTCAACACTATGTCGATTTCTGCTAGACGTGTCCTGTGGAACATGCAATGAACAGGTGATGCCGACCAAAAGAGGCATATGGAGGTTTTACCTTACAAGGGTGAGGAATTGTGTGGAGAAGGGCTCTCGGACCTGGGCCAGTATTTACTAATATTCGTGTTTGAGTCGGTTTGTGGAGTGTTTAAACTCCTTTGTTATCGGGTGCATTTTCATGCAACTTTTTGAATTGAGATACGCTAATTTACGAAGCTGTCGTCTTATTTGTTTTCGTGTTTTCCGATGTCGTTGGCATTCGTATTTTTTGGGGTCATTTACGGACGACATTAACGTTTGCGTACGGGTTTTTATTGTTCTGAGTGTTGTATTGTGTTTGAAAGTGGTTTTGTCATTCTTGTTGTCTTGTATTTTTTGGTTTTGTCTCAATTTTTGTCCAAGTTTTTTTTATTTATAGTCCCTTGTCAGTGTTTGTGTGTGTGTGTGTGTGTGTGTGTGTGTGTGTGTGTGTGTGTGTGTGTGTGTGTGTGTGTGTGATTAGTGTAGTGGTAGTGGAGGAGTGTTTTGTTTGTCTTTTTTTTTCTGTGTTAATTGTTTAGTCACACAATTATGTGTGACTCAGAGGTGGCTGAGGTGAGTGAGGTGGATGTTGTTAGTGAGGGGGAGGAGGTCGGTCAGGTGGAGGAGGTGAGTGTTAGTGAGGTGGAGGAGGTTGGTGAGGTTGCTGCAGCAGCCTCAAGTGACAGTGATAGTGACAGTCAGACAGCTCCGCAGCCACGCACCACTACTAAGACTGGGTGTAATGTAAAGTTTAGTTATGCAGAAAATGTGGCATTGGTGCGGGAGCTGATGAAGTATCAGCGGCAGCTATTTGGGCCTGAGTCCGCCAAGGTGCCAACACGGAAGAAGACGGTGTTGTGGGCGAAAGTAGTTGCTGCTGTAAATAGTGAGGGGGTGGTGAAGCGGACGGAGGACACGTGCTGCAAACGGTACTATGACATAAAGCGACGTGTCAAGTCCAAAATGGCCAAGGAGGCGAAGTCGGCTCGCAAAACCGGTGGTGGTCCGCCCTTTATTGCCACATATCTGGACTATGAGGAGCCCATGCGGACTATAATCCCTCCAGAAGTAGTGTCTGCAACCCATGTCCGGGATTCCGATCGCCCCAGGAAGGATGGTGAGCATGTGTATTTGCCTTAACATTCTATGACATTACTTCTGGCTTACTCTATGTTTTAAATGTGTGTCATGTGACGTTGCATATTACTCCCATCTTCAAGTGTGCGTCATCAAATACATTGTTTTGGGTCATGTTTCATACAAAAGTCAATGTAACGTCTTACTTGCTTGTATGTCATGTGGTTTTTGGACAGTACATTTTCCATGTGTAGTTTGGACTTGGTGTGTCATTGAATTGTCCAGCAATAATGTTTTACTTTTGCACATTGTACATTTTGAAAGTTGGACTATGTTTTTTATTTCAGTTATCCATGGCCCTCATTCCGAGTTGTTCGCTCGCTAGCCGCTTTTCGCAGCAGTGCACACGCTAAGCCGCCGCCTTCTGGGAGTGAATCTTAGCTTAGCAGAATTGCGCACAAAGTATTCGCAATATAGCGAAAAGATTTTTCTTTGCAGTTTCTGAGTAGCTCGAGATTTACTTTTCCAGTGCGATCAGTTCAGTGCTTGTAGTTCCTGGTTTGACGTCACAAACACACCCAGCGTTCGCCCAGCCACTCCCCCGTTTCTCCAGCCACTCCCGCGTTTTTCCCAGAAACGGCAGCGTTTTTTCACACACTCCCATAAAACGGCCAGTTTCCGCCCAGAAACACCCACTTCCTGTCAATCACACTACGATCAGCAGAACGAAGAAAAAACCTTGTAATGCCAGGAGTAAAATACCAAACTTCTTAGCAAATTTACTTGGCGCAGCCGCAGTGCGAACATTGCGCATGCGCAGTTAGCGGAAAATCGCACCGATGCGAAGGAAAATAACGAGCGAACAACTCGGAATGAGGGCCCATGTGCAATGTTTCCAAATCAGTGGTTGATATGTTAGAGGCTGGAGTAGTGCAAAGTGTCTTTGAAGGCAGTTACATGTGTAATTTCATTAGTACTCAAAGTAATATTGTTTAAGTCAAGGCCACTATTTGCTGGTTAATTTTGAGTCTGTATTTGTACACTGACACAACAACTGCAGACTTAGTTACCTTACTGTATTTTTTTATTTTTTTTTGGGTTGGCTTCATATTGTGGTAATGTGTGTTTGGAGTGCCACATCACAGACCTATTTCTATATTGCATCTGTCATTTTTTTACTTTTATTAGAAAATGAAGCTGTGTGTGTTTTGGCTTGTTAGTGTATGTTTTTGGAATTGTGTCCTATATCTGTGTCCTCTATATGATTCCCTGTGTTGCACTTTCCATAGTGCATATGGCTATTGGTCAATGTTTTGGGTTTGATGTTGTGCTTTTTGTGTTTAATGTCCTTATTTTTAGATTCATAATAAAACATCCTTTTTTTTAAGATGTAATGTTTATAAGCATAATGGGTGGATGTATTAACAATAGCATGAATATTTTTTGTTTTTTTTTGGGGATTTACAGTGTTGAAAAAAAGCAGTACTGGTCTCTCCTACAGTCACTCCCATCACATCTGATGATGATGACACTGCGGAAGCAGGTAAAGTGTCCATTGTCGTATAGGTTAGGTTTATAAATGAATGGCCATAACAAAATGTCACTTTCAATACTAGGTCCATCCAAAGAAGTCTTAAGCAGCAGAAGGCGCACTTCTGGAACACACCACAAAAAAACATCTGCCAGCAAAGAAAGCAAGGTCTGATGTCTAGGGCCAACCACAGCAGGCTACCCCGCCACAAAGATTATCTAGTGTTTGTTCGGTGCCCCCACTCCAAATTTTGGACACAACTCCAAGACGCCAACCATACTCCCCTCCTCTTGATTGTGAGTAACAAACTGTGATAACAATTAAAAATGTCAGATCTTTAAAAAACCATTTACTTAAACTCAATAAGTAAATACCCAGTAAAATCTGCTATACTTACCCAAGTCAGTAAAACATGAAAAGAACCTAACAAAATGGCCTTCACAACATCCAGTAAAGATATGTATGTCCACTTCAGCCATACAGTAGCACATTGTCTGGAAGATGCTGCAACAGAAACTCATGTGTAAGCTTTGCAAATAGTAAGGTTGTTAGAATCATTTACACATGTGTGTTTGTCCTAACATTGCCAACTGCATACAAAAACATTACTATGTTTTGGTTGGAGACACTATAAGGCAACACATTATGGATTACAATGTGTTTTTAGGCAGGAGTATGTCTGATGTACCATACAACTCATGTGTTTGCTTTCAGAATAAAGTAACCAGACACATTTGCCACAAACAGGCATATATATGTATTTAAGTAATGAGTGATGATGTTGCTAGGCCGGATATCTGAAAGCACCAGTCCATTACATGTGTTCCATGTTTAGTGCTTTGTACCAATGTATTAAACATATGGATAAGTAACGGATAAATGTTTTTAATTTCAGCTTCTAGTCCTGGTACCAGCATCCCTCCGCAACAACAGCAACACAGTGACATGGATGACACAATCATGTTAGAAATGCATCCAGTAATCGAAGGAATCAGCCCCCCAGCACCTGTGAGTACTCCACCACAGCAAAGCACACCACCACCCCAACACAGCCCAACAACACCAGTAACACAAGGCCCTGATCAAGTGTTCTGGACCATTTGGGCTAGACAGCAGGCCACTCATGAAGATTGCCTGCGTAGGCAGACCCAAATGTTTGCAAGCCTACAATCTCACCTCAGACGAATCAGCAGAAATCTGAGTAGACAAAATGAAACAAACACAAGAATTGCAAATACCATGGAAATCATGCGTGCAGACATTACACATGTCATGGGCAACTTACAGCGCATAATGGAAGAACAGCACAGACAACAGCAAAGCTATATCAACATTTTAGAAAGCAATCAAATGATCAATGAATCCATGTCCAGAATTGTAGACAATCAAAATGCTGCAACACGTGAACTCAATGCCACCCTCACTAACCTCAATGAAACACTCAGATCCCTGCAGCAACAGCAAACAAGCAGCAGTTCTGGTACGACTACTCCAAATGTAACGCCAGTGTCATCACCACCAAGGCGCTCCACCAGAGCACGCCAACACGACAGTGGTAAAGGAAAAGGCCAGGACAAGTAACCACCCAAATAAACATTAAAAAAAACACACCCATTTCTTTAAAGAGAAGAGAAACAAAACACTTACCAAGTGTATGATTAACAGAATATATATAACACTTAGCTCCTTGACAATTTGTACAACATCATTAATTATAACTGGTACAAACAACAACAGGAATTTTGTACGCACATTTCTTCTTTATCATCTTTGTATTTTTTTGTTAGCAGGAAACTGTTGTTTGAGCTGCACATAGATGTTAGCATGCAGAAAGCAGACCACTTGATTTTTTTCTAATCATTACTCTTTCTAGAGTCTAATCATTCTTTGAGCCAGGAGACAGACTAATTGGCAGCCAGGCAGATTGTCTTAAGCAGGCAGAAAGAAGATCACTTGATTTTTTTCTAATCATTTCTCTTTCTAGATTCTAATCATTCTTTGAGCCAGCAGACAGACTAATTGGCAGCCAGGCAGATTGTCTTAAGCAGGCAGAAAGAAGACCACTTGATTTTTTTCTAATCATTTCTCTTTCTAGATTCTAATCATTCTTTGAGCCAGCAGACAGACTAATTGGCAGTCAGGCAGATTGTCTTAAGCAGGCAGAAAGAAGACCACTTGATTTTTTTCAAATCATTACTCTTTCTAGATTCTAATCCTTCTTTGAGCCAGTAGACAGACTAATTGGCAGCCAGGCAGATTGTCTTAAGCAGGCAGAAAGAAGACCACTTGATTTTTTTCTAATCATTACTCTTTCTAGATTCTAATCATTCTTTGAGCCAGTAGACAGACTAATTGGCAGCCAGGCAGATTGTCTTAAGCAGGCAGAAAGAAGACCACTTGATTTTTTTCTAATCATTACTCTTTCTTGATTCTAATCATTCTTTGAGCCAGCAGACAGACTAATTAGCAGCCAGGCAGATTGTCTTAAGCAGGCAGAAAGAAGACCACTTGATTTTTTTCTAATCATTCCTCTTTCTATATTCTAATCATTCTTTGAGCCAGGAGACAGACTAATTGGCAGCCAGGCAGATTGTCTTAAGCAGGCAGAAAGAAGACCACTTGATTTTGTTCTAATCATTACTCTTTCCAGATTCTAATCATTCTTTTAGCCAGCATACAGACTAATTGGCAGCCAGGCAGATTCATCCATGACCAATACAATTTACAATGTGAATTGTAACTGTTTTACATTTCTTCTCTAGACGAATTGACAAGAAAAACACAATTGAGTTGGCTAAAACTGTCCTAATATGTTGGGGGTAATAATTAGATAATTCAGTCCGAAAATGACTGACATTATTGTTGTGCCATGTTTGTGTGTGTTAAAAATAAGCAATCAGATTTAAAAACATGATGCAGAAACAACATTTGAAAGTTGAATACAAATGTGTGTAATAATGGATATATGTTGAAAAATGTGTATTGCCTTACAAATCTACAAGTTGTAGCCAGCAAACATAAGGAAATAAATTATTTTGCATGAGAGAAGTTTGTGTCCCTTTTATAGGCATCCTAATTCAGGTTAGAATGATTTGTAAGTGTCAACACATGTAAACACAGCTGAAAAAAGCAGGTCTATTTTTTTGCGGCGTTTTTTAACGAATCGCAAACAAATACGACCGCAATTGAGCACTCAGAGACTAACACCCAAATACGAATGAATAGTGAATTCCCGTGTTGTATGAAACAGGCGCGTTTCACCGATGGTCTATTCATTCGTATTTGTGTACTTTGCCGTTCAAACCATTACGAATGTCCCAAAAACTGCCGAGATTTGTGCTTAGTGAATTCCCGTGTTGGGACTTAGAAAAAAAAACACAAATCGGCCAAACTCTGATTTTTAGTAAATACTGGCCCTGGTCTCCACAGCTATAGCTGGTAAATCTTATCTTTTGCCTTATATTCCCTCACAGCCTAAGAAAGCACGACATTATCAAATGCAGTCCTTTCGGTTGCAGAAAAACAAGAAAGTACGAGGAGCGTCCTTTCTTACCAGAGGTAAGGGTGCAGGGCACAGCTAGTTCCCAGGAACAGAAGTCCTCCCCGGCCTCTACTAAATCCACCGCATGACGCTGGGGCTCCGCTAAGGGAGTCCGCCCCAGTGGGAGCACGTCTTCGACTCTTCAGCCACATCTGAGTTCACTCACAGGTGGATCCCTGGGCAATAGAAATTGTTTCTCAGGGTTACAAGCTGAAATTCGAAGAGGGCCTCCTCGCCGGTTTTCCTTATCAGCCCTACCGGCTTCTCCCCCAAAAAGGGAGATAATATTAAATACAATTCACACATTGTATCTCCAACAGGTGGTGCTCAAGGTTCCCCTCCTTCAACAAGGAAGGGGATATTACTAAACCTTGGCTGTAGTCCCGAAACCGGACGCTTGGGTCAGACCTATTTTAAAATTAAAATCTCTGAACCTATACTTGAAAAGGTTCAAATTCAAGGTGGAATCGCTCAGAGCGATCATCGCCAGCCTGGAAGGGGGGGATTTTATGGTGTATCTAGACATAAAGGCTGCATACCTTCATGTTCCCATTTATCCACCCCATCAGGCGTACCTGAGAATTGCGGTACAGTATTGTCATTACCAATTTCAGAGTAATTGGCGGAAATGATGGTGCTCCTACGCAAGCAAGGAGTCACAATTATCCCATACTTGGACGATCTCCTAATAAGGGCGAGATCAAAAGAGCAGTTGTTGAACAGCGTGTCCCTTTCGCTGAAGGTGTCACAGCAACTCGGCTGGATTCTCAAAATCCCGAAGTCACAGTTGGTTGACTCGTCTGCCCTTCTTGGGTATGATTCTGAATACGGACCAGAAATGGGTTTATCTTCCGATAGAGAAGGCCCAGGAACTAATGACTCTGGTAAAAAACCTATTAAAGCCAAAACAGGTGTCAGTGCATCACTGCACTCGGGTCCTGGGAAAGATGGTGGCATCTTACGGGGCCATTCCCTTCGGCAGGTTCCATGCGAGGACTTTCCAATGGGATCTACGGAACAAGTGGTCCGGATCACATCTACAGATGCATCAGTTAATCGGCCATACTACCCTGAATACGCCCGATCCTGTCCAATCTCGGAAGCTAAGCAGGTATGGCCTGGTCAGTATTTGGAAGGGGAACCTCCTGAGAATACCAGGTGCAGTGGGCCATTTTTAAGGGAGAAACTTACATCCTATAAACCCCCATACACACTCTCTAATCTGGAAAAACTGTCTCAGACCATCATGGTATTGACTCATTAGAGTACAGAAAATAGAAGTGTTTCTCCCTCTCTTTTTCCATTTCTTTATTGATAACGGCCCACTGCCTTACTACCCCGAATACGCCCGATTCCATTTGATCTCGGAAGCTAAATAGGTATGGCCTGGCCAGTACCAGAACGGGAAACCTCCTGAGAATACCAGGTGCAGTGGGCCCAGTGTTACTCACCCCACCACATTTAATCCCCTAACAACCTCTCCCCCTTCCACTAAGGGAAGTTTGATCACATTCCTTGCTCCACCCTTTTCGCATTCCCCTTGAGATTTATCTTGACCCAATTCAGAATTTTGCCTATACTGCCTTCATCAGTGATATCCATAATTCAGGCTAGTACAGTGATTTTCTGGATACCCTGCATCTCAATGAGACAATTTGGTATCCCTTACTACTCCACTGATATTTTCACCATCTTTATCATCTTGTACCTCATTTGCTAAAAAGGTTAAACAAGATTTTTATACACACGAGTCCTAATTTTTTGTCCAACATCTCTTTCTTTTTATTCAAGGATTAAAATAAAGGTTATGTCTTAATATCTTTTCACTATACATATTATCCTTATTTTTTCAAATGAGTGCTCCCAAACAAGGGTTTTTTGTCTTTCCCTCTTGTCCTTTCCAGCATCAGTTAATCACCCTGTCCCCTAGGGCCAGGGTGTCTCTCCTATGGTGGCTGCAGAGTGCTCACCTTCTGCAGGGTCGCAGGTTCGCCATCCAGGACTGGATTCTGGTAGCCACGGACGCGAGCCTCCGAGGTGGGGGAGCAGTCACACAGGGAAGAAACTTCAAAGGTCTTTGGGTCAAGTCAAAAAACTTGTATTCAAATCAACATCCTGGAGCTGAGGGCCATACACAACGCCCTTCGGCAAGCGGAAACATTGCTTCGCGACCTACCGGTTCTGATCCAGTCAGACAACATCACCGCAGTGGCTCATGTAAACCGCCAAGGCAGCACAAAGAGCAGAGTGGAAATGGCAGAAGCCACCAGGATTCTCCAATGGCGGAAAATCATGTAAGCGCATTTTCAGCAGTTCATTCTGGGAGTGGACAACTGAGAAGCAGACTTCCTCAGCAAACACGACCTGCATCCAAGAGAGGACTTCTTTAGGAAGCCTTCGCACAGATTGCAAGTCAGTGAGAACTGCCATAGATAGACATGATGGCGTCCCGCCTCAACAAGAAGCTACAGAGGTATTGCACCAGGTCAAGAGACCCTCAGGCAGTAGCTGTAGATGCCCTAGTGACACCGTGGGTGTTCCAGTCGGTCTATGTATTTCCCCCTCTTCCTCTCATACCCAAGGTGTTGAGAATGGTAGGAGGGAGAGGAATGAGAACAATCCTCATTGTTCCAGATTGGCCACGAAGGACCTGGTATCTGGATCTGCAGGAAATGCTCACAGAAGATCAGTGGCTTTGTCACGATCCGGGTATCTGGACGCCATTTCTTACCCATCAGATGCCTCCTAAGGCTGGCTCAGCGCTCCAGGACCGGATCCCATCTGTTATCCTAATGTTCACATTCCTGCATCCTCTCCTGTCTCTCTGAGACGCTGTCACAGTAACGCCTTATTACATCTGGCATGGCGTCTCCCGCGGCCTCCGCCGCCGTCCCTGAGCTTCTGCATGCAGAGTGTCAGAGTGGCGATTACGTCAGCCGCGGCCTCCGCTGTGTCCGCGTGGTTGGATGTGCACTTGTCAGCCTGGCGTCTCCTGTCTCCAGTGGCCGGCGCCGCCATTACTGTTTTCATTACCACATGGATTACAAACCAAACTTCCCTCCAAGTGTCTGCATGGGCGCAGCAATCTTGGATTCTGTCAGCTGATCATTTCCTCCAATCTGTTGTCAGTATTGTTAATCTGCATAATTGCCTAGCCAATCCCTTCCTTGCTGCAGGTATAAATACACTGCGCCTGAGCAAGGAAGGCGTCAGTGCTTTGGTTGTCAAACCTAGTTCCAGTTTGTCTCTCTCCTGTGATTGTCTTCCAGGTTCCAGCTCCTGACTCAAGACTTCCACCATAGAGACCCGCACCAGCATTCCACCTGCGGTGTAGCCTGACTCTCCAATCCATTGTGGATTCATCTGTTTCCAGCTACAACATTACCTGCTTCCAGCTCAGCTTCCAGCAGAGTACAGCTTCCCTTAAAGGGCCGGTGTCCTTTCTACACTTTACCACTCTCCACCGGTATTATTATTTCTCCGCTCTCAAGTTCTACATTTCAGTTCATATTTCATCGCTCCCAAGTTCATTTATTATTTAACTGGTTCCAGCCAGTATCCACTCCGTGCTAACAACAGTCTGGTTCCAGCCAGTATCCACAGCAGCTGTGTTACCTTCAGCAACCCAGCTTTTCCTGGAACACCAGCTGGCACAATCCTGGGTTATCTCCATTGCTACAGTCGGGCCTGGTAAGGACTTTCCATCTAGAAGATCATAAGAACTATCTCACACTACCAGTGCCCTGTGGCTCCTGCCATCCTGTAGTACCCAGGAACTGTATTTATTATTTGCTGACTTTTACGTTTTCTTTTACTGCTGCTGTGTTGCGGAGTTGTCATAATAAACATCATTGACTTTTATCTAAGTTGTCGTGGTCACGCCTTCGGGCAGTTATTATTCATGTTACTTACATGTCCAGGGGTCTGATACAACCTCCCAGGTTCCGGTACATCTCAGCCCCTACAACTGAGGCTGCCTCCCGTCAGCTCAGGCCCTCAGTTGTGACAGTAAGCACTGACCTAATGAATCCAGCCGGAGACCAGGATCAAGCGGCCAGGCCGATGCAAGAGCTGGCAGCCCGACTAGAACATCAGGAGGCTGCACAGGGCCACATCATCCGCTGTCTCCAGGATCTCTCTACTCGGCTGGATGGGATTCAGACAACTCTCCGTGGATCAGGCGCATCTGGTGCGTAAACCACAGTGACTCCAGCTATAACCCCACCCACCTTACCCATTTCTGCTCCACGTCTTCATCTTCCAACGCCAGCAAAATTTGACGGATCTCCAAGATTCTGCAGGGGATTTCTCAACCAGTGTGAGATTCAGTTTGAGCTACAACCTGGCAATTTTCCCAGTGACCGTACAAAAATTGCCTACATCATCTCTCTTCTCAGTGGCTCCGCCCTTGACTGGGCATCACCGTTATGGGAGAGGTCCGACACCCTGCTATCTTCTTACACTGCATTCGTGTCAACATTCAGGCGCATCTTCGACGAGCCAGGCCGGGTAACCTCAGCTTCATCCGAGATTCTCCGTTTACGCCAGGGGTCACGTATTGTAGGACAATATCTGATACAGTTCCAGATCCTGGCATCCGAACTGGCATGGAACGACGAGGCCCTGTATGCTGCATTCTGGCATGGCTTATCTGAGCTTATTAAAGATGAGTTAGCTACCAGAGACTTACCTTCTAAGTTAGATGAGCTAATCTCACTCTGCACGAAAGTTGATTTACGTTTCAGAGAGAGAGCAACTGAGCGTGGAAGATCATCTGCTCCAAAATCTTCTGCTCCTCCTCCTCGTCAACTGTCACCATCTAAAGATGAGCCCATGCAAATTGGCCGTTCCCGTTTAACTCCTGCTGAGCGCCGAAGACGTCTCTCTGAGTCTCTTTGTCTTTACTGTGCAGCTCCGTCTCACACCATCAATGCCTGTCCCGAACGTCCGGGAAAACTCCAAACCCTAGCTCGCCCAGGAGAGGGCCGGCTAGGAGTAATGATCTCCTCTCCATCTCCTCATGATTGTAATCTCCCAGTCTCGCTTCAAGTTGCTCAACGTTATCGGAACGTCATTGCTCTCCTTGATTCCGGAGCAGCTGGGAACTTTATTACTGAAGCCTATGTTAAACGGTGGTCCCTACCCACCGAGAGACTTCCTTCCTCCTTTTCCTTAACTGCCGTGGATGGCAGTAAAATTTTTGATACTGTTATTGCTCTAAGGACTCTACCAGTTCGTCTGAGAGTGGGAGTTCTTCATTCCGAACTTATTTCACTTTTAGTGATTCCAAGAGCCACACATCCTGTGGTCCTGGGCCTTCCATGGCTCCGTCTTCACAATCCTACAATTGATTGGACGACTACGCAAATCCTGGCATGGGGTTCCTCCTGTGCAGAGACATGTTTGTTTAAAGTATTGCCTGTCTGTTCTTCCTCCTCCAGGTCGTCTGATGTTCCACCTCCTCCATATCAAGATTTCACGGATGTGTTCAGTAAAGCTTCTGCTGATATCCTTCCTCCTCATAGAGAATGGGACTGCCCGATTGATCTCGTTCCAGGGAAGGTTCCACCTCGAGGCCGAACTTATCCGTTGTCTCTGCCTGAGACGCATTCTATGGAGGAATACATTAAAGAGAACCTAGCAAAGGGGTTCATTCGACCTTCTTCTTCCCCAGCCGGCGCAGGCTTCTTTTTTGTAAAAAAGAAAGATGGTGGTCTGCGGCCGTGCATCGACTACAGAGGTTTGAACGACATTACCATCAAGAACCGTTATCCTATACCCCTGATTACTGAGCTCTTTGACAGAGTTAGCGGAGCTACCATCTTTACAAAGCTGGACTTGCGAGGTGCATACAATCTCATCCGGATCCGTGAGGGTGACGAGTGGAAGACCGCCTTTAACACCCGTGACGGACATTATGAGTACCTCGTCATGCCCTTCGGATTGAGCAATGCTCCAGCTGTCTTCCAGCATTTTGTCAATGAGATTTTCAGAGACATTCTATACCGTCATGTCGTGGTCTATCTAGACGATATCCTCATTTTTGCCAACGATTTAGAGGAACATCGTTTTTGGGTTAAAGAGGTTCTGTCCCGTCTCCGTGTCAATCATCTCTATTGCAAATTAGAAAAATGCGTCTTTGAAGTCAAGTCCATTCCGTTTCTAGGGTACATTGTGTCCGGTTCCGGACTAGAGATGGATCCTGAGAAACTACAAGCAATTCAGAATTGGCCGGTACCCTTAACCCTCAAAGGGGTCCAGAGGTTCTTAGGGTTCGCCAATTATTACCGAAAGTTTATACGAGACTTTTCCACCATTGTGGCGCCTATTACTGCTTTCACCAAGAAGGGTGCCAACCCGTCCAAGTGGTCTGAAGAAGCCATGCAAGCTTTTCATCTTTTAAAACAGAGGTTCATCTCTGCGCCTGTCCTGAAACATCCTGACATCGACTCTCCTTTCATCCTAGAGGTGGATGCCTCCTCCGTTGGAGTAGGAGCGGTGTTATCTCAGAGGGCTAAAGATGGCCATTTACATCCTTGCAGTTTCTTCTCCCGGAAGTTCTCCCCAGCTGAGCGCAACTATGCTATTGGCGACCAGGAGTTGCTAGCCATCAAGCTCGCTCTAGAAGAGTGGAGGTATCTGTTGGAGGGAGCTTCTCATTTAATCACCATACTTACAGACCACAAGAACCTTTTATACCTGAAGGGCGCACAATGTCTCAACCCTCGTCAGGCCAGATGGGCACTTTTCTTTTCCAGGTTCGACTTTAAACTCCAGTTCTGTCCGGGCTCTCAGAATCGCAAGGCCGATGCCCTTTCCCGCTCATGGGAGCAAGAAAATGAGTCAGAGTCTTCAGACAAGCATCCTATTATAAATCCGTTGGCATTCTCCACGGTAGGGATGGACTCTACGCCCCCATCAGGGAAAAGTTTTGTGAAGCCGATGCTAAGGAAGAAGCTCATGCATTGGGCCCATGCTTCCCGTTTTGCCGGACATACAGGTATCCAAAAAACCCTGGAGTTTATCTCTAGGTCCTATTGGTGGCCAACTCTGAAAAAGGACGTCTTGGAGTTTATTGCATCTTGCCCAAAGTGTGCCCAACATAAAGTATCCCGCCAGTCACCTGCGGGGCAACTGGTTCCACTATCCGTTCCCCGTCGACCATGGACCCACTTGTCGATGGATTTCATTACAGACTTACCCATGTGCAACAAGTTCAATACCATCTGGGTGGTAGTTGACCGGTTCACCAAGATGGCACACTTCATTCCTCTCACCGGTCTTCCGTCAGCTTCCAAGTTGGCTCAAGTATTCATACAAGAGATCTTCCGACTCCACGGTCTTCCTGAAGAAATTATCTCAGATCGAGGAGTTCAATTCACAGCCAAATTCTGGCGAAGTTTATGTCAAGTCCTCCAAGTCAAGCTAAAGTTTTCCACGGCTTACCATCCTCAGACCAATGGTCAAACCGAGAGGGTGAATCAGGACTTGGAGGCCTTCCTCCGCATCTATGTGTCCTCCTCTCAAGATGACTGGGTTCAATTACTTCCCTGGGCCGAGTTCTGTCATAACAACCAGTATCATTCTTCATCTGCTTCAACACCATTCTTCACTAACTTTGGATTCCACCCTAAAGTTCCTGAGTTCCAACCGCTTCCAGCAACTTCTGTTCCCGCAGTGGATATCACCTTGCATCAGTTTGCCAATATCTGGAAGAGCGTACGATCAGCTCTGCTCAAGGCATCGTTCAGGTACAAGAAGTTTGCGGATAAGAAGCGTCGAGCAGTTCCTGCTCTCAAGGTGGGTGATCGGGTATGGTTATCCACGAAGAATTTGAGGTTAAGAGTTCCCAGTATGAAGTTTGCACCTCGCTATATCGGTCCTTTCAAGATTGAACAAGTCATCAATCCTGTTGCTTACAGACTCCAGTTGCCTCCCTTCTTAAAAATACCCAGGACATTCCATGTTTCCCTGTTGAAACCGCTGATCTTGAATCGGTTTCATTCCTCACTTCCTCCAACTCCGAAAGTCCAAACTCAACGAGGCGTTGAGTATGAAGTGGCCAAGATCCTGGACTCACGTCACCGTTACGGTCAACTACAATATCTTATTGACTGGAAGGGTTATGGTCCTGAGGAACGTTCATGGACCAATGCTTCTGATGTCCATGCTCCTGCCTTGGTCCGGAGATTCCATTCCAAGTTTCCTCAAAAGCCAAAGAAGTGTCCTGGGGCCACTCCTAAAGGGGGGGGTGCTGTCACGATCCGGGTATCTGGACGCCATTTCTTACCCATCAGATGCCTCCTAAGGCTGGCTCAGCGCTCCAGGACCGGATCCCATCTGTTATCCTAATGTTCACATTCCTGCATCCTCTCCTGTCTCTCTGAGACGCTGTCACAGTAACGCCTTATTACATCTGGCATGGCGTCTCCCGCGGCCTCCGCCGCCGTCCCTGAGCTTCTGCATGCAGAGTGTCAGAGTGGCGATTACGTCAGCCGCGGCCTCCGCTGTGTCCGCGTGGTTGGATGTGCACTTGTCAGCCTGGCGTCTCCTGTCTCCAGTGGCCGGCGCCGCCATTACTGTTTTCATTACCACATGGATTACAAACCAAACTTCCCTCCAAGTGTCTGCATGGGCGCAGCCATCTTGGATTCTGTCAGCTGATCATTTCCTCCAATCTGTTGTCAGTATTGTTAATCTGCATAATTGCCTAACCAATCCCTTCCTTGCTGCAGGTATAAATACACTGTGCCTGAGCAAGGAAGGCGTCAGTGCTTTGGTTGTCAAACCTAGTTCCTGTTTGTCTCTCTCCTGTGATTGTCTTCCAGGTTCCAGCTCCTGACTCAAGACTTCCACCATAGAGACCCGCACCAGCATTCCACCTGCGGTGTAGCCTGACTCTCCAATCCATTGTGGATTCATCTGTTTCCAGCTACAACATTACCTGCTTCCAGCTCAGCTTCCAGCAGAGTACAGCTTCCCTTAAAGGGCCGGTGTCCTTTCTACACTTTACCACTCTCCACCGGTATTATTATTTCTCCGCTCTCAAGTTCTACATTTCAGTTCATATTTCATCGCTCCCAAGTTCATTTATTATTTAACTGGTTCCAGCCAGTATCCACTCCGTGCTAACAACAGTCTGGTTCCAGCCAGTATCCACAGCAGCTGTGTTACCTTCAGCAACCCAGCTTTTCCTGGAACACCAGCTGGCACAATCCTGGGTTATCTCCATTGCTACAGTCGGGCCTGGTAAGGACTTTCCATCTAGAAGATCATAAGAACTATCTCACACTACCAGTGCCCTGTGGCTCCTGCCATCCTGTAGTACCCAGGAACTGTATTTATTATTTGCTGACTTTTACGTTTTCTTTTACTGCTGCTGTGTTGCGGAGTTGTCATAATAAACATCATTGACTTTTATCTAAGTTGTCGTGGTCACGCCTTCGGGCGGTTATTATTCATGTTACTTACATGTCCAGGGGTCTGATACAACCTCCCAGGTTCCGGTACATCTCAGCCCCTACAACTGAGGCTGCCTCCCGTCAGCTCAGGCCCTCAGTTGTGACAGGCTTCTTCCTCTAAGACAGGACCGGTTGCAACAGGGGCCATGTCTATTCCAAGACTTACTGCGGCTGCGTTGGACGGCATGGCGGTTGAACGCCGGATCCTAGCGGATAACGGTATTCCGGATGAGGTAATTCCTACGCTAATAAAGGCTAGGAAGGACATGACATCTAAACATTATCACCGTATATGGTGAAAATATGTTTCTTGGTGTGAGGCCAGGAATGCTCCTACGGAAGAATTCCATCTGAGCCGTTTCCTTCACTTCCTGCAAACTGGAGTGAATTTCGGCCTAGAATTAGGATCTATTAAGGTTCAGATTTCGGCCTTATCCATTTTCTTTCAAAAGGAATCGGCCTCTCTCCCTGAAGTACAAACTTTTGTGAAGGGAGTACTGCATATTGTACCTCCGGTGACGCCTTGGGACCTTAACGTGGTGTTAAGTTTCATTAAGTCACACTGGTTTGAACCACTTAAAACGCTGGAGTTGAAAAATCTCACTTGGAAGGTGGTCATGTTATTAGCCTTGGCTTTGGCTAGGCGAGTGTCGGAATTAGCGGCTTTATCACATAAAAGCCCCTATCTGGTTTTCCATATGGATAGAGCGGAATTGCGGACCCGTCCTCAATTCCTGCCAAAAGTGTTTTCATCCTTTCATATGAACTATTGTGGTGCCTGTGGTTACGCGTGACTTGGAGCATCCCGAGTCCCTTGATGTGGTCAAGGCTTTGAAAATTTACGTGGCCAGATCGGCTACAGTCAGAAAAACAGAAGCACTGTTTGTCAACAAGATTGGTGCCCCTGCTTCAAAGTAGACTATTGCTCGCTGGATCTGTAACACGATTCAGCAGGCGCATTCTACGGCGGGATTGCAGTTACCTAAATCGGTCAAGGCCCATTCCACTAGGAAGGTGGGCTCTTCTTGGACGGCTGCCAGAGGGGTCTCGGCGCTACAGCTGTGCCGAGCTACTGCTTGGTCGGGTTCAAACTCCTTTGCAAAGTTCTATAAGTTTGATACCCTGGCTGAGGAGGACCTCCTGTTTGCTCAATCGGTGCTGCAGAGTCATCCGCACTCTCCCGCCCGTTTGGGAGCTTTGGTATAATCCCCATGGTCCTTACGGAGTCCCCAGCATCCTCTAGGACGTAAGAGAAAATAAGATTTTAAACCTACCGGTAAATCTTTTTCTCGTAGTCCGTAGAGGATACTGGGCGCCCGTCCCAAGTGCGGACTACTTCTGCAAGACTTGTATATAGTTATTGCTTAAATAAGGGTTATGTTATAGTCTCATCGGTCTCGGACTGATGCTATGTCGTTTTCATACTGTTAACTGGATAGTATATCACAAGTTATACGGTGTGATTGGTGTGGCTGGTATGAATCTTGCCCTTGGATTAACAAAAATCCTTTCCTGGTACTGTCCGTCTCCTCTGGGCACAGTTTCTCTAACTGAGGTCTGGAGGAGGGGCATAGAGGGTGGAGCCAGTGCACACCAGATCTAAAGTCTTTCTTATGGGCCCTACACACTGGCCGATATTTTGAAAGATATGAACGATCTCGTTCATAAATGAACGAGATCTCGTTCATATCTTTCAGTGTGGAGACTTAAGCGATGAACGATGCGCGTCCCCGCGCTCGTTCATCGCTGGTCTCCTGTCGGCTGTGCATGCAGGCCAATATGGACGATCTCGTCCATATTTGCCTGCACGTCTATGGAGCCGGGTGACGGGGGGAGTGAAGAAGCTTCACTCCCCCCGTCACTGCCCCCCCCGCCGCCGGGTCGCTCGTCGGCCGTATCGGCCGTCGGGCACCTCGGCCAGTGAGTAGGGCCCATTAAAGTGCCCATGTCTCCTGCGGAGCCCGTCTATCCCCATGGTCCTTACGGAGTCCCCAGCATCCTCTACGGACTACGAGAAAAAGATTTACCGGTAGGTTTAAAATCTTATTTTTCCAAGTTACATGGGAAAAGGGATGATACTAAGGCATTTGTAGTACGCACCGTGATGAGAGGCTGGGCCAGGATGGAGCCAAAGAGGCGTGATATGCGCGAGCCGGTAACAATCGAAAGGCTAGCGAAAATCATGCGCATGGTACCAAGCGTCTGCAGCAGTGAATACAAGGTAAAGCTTTTCAGGGCCACATTCACAATGGCTTTCAGTGGAGCGCTTAGAGGGAAGAGTTGGTAGTGGCGTCAAATAGGGCTGTAGGAACTGGGATGCTATTCAAGAATGTTTTGCTCAACGAGTATATGGTATTGTGTAGAATACATAAGTCAAAGGTAGGAAAAGAGAGATGTATACAGCTGGCTAGGCAGCAGGAAGCCGCAGTATGCCCTGTCGTGGCAGTGCAGGTTTTTTGGGGGGTGAGGCCACCAGGAGGGGAGAACTTTCTCGCACACGCAGATCAGGCCTTCCTCACGAGGTACCAGTTCGCTGCGATCCTGAAGAGATGCGGGACAGCTTTGGGCTGGAAGGCCAAGAGGCTTGGTACGCACTCCTTTAGGATTGGCGCGGCGACAATGGCAGCCAACCAGGGTCGGTCAGTAGAAGAGATTAAAGGGCTGGGAAGATGGAGGTAGGACAGTTTCAAAACATACGTCAGGCCGGGAGTAGGGCCGGCATCGCTAGAACACGCTTGGTATTATACTAACCCCCCCCCCCTTCCTTCCTGTGTTTTCAATGTTTCACAGAACCCAGTGGGAAGAAGCATGTGTGGGTCATCGGCCATTCATACATACACTGGATGGCAGAGAGGGCGGCAGGAGGCAGGCACCGTGTCCTCGTTTGGCAACAGGGGCATGGCATGGGTCCAGGCCAGGGTAGTCATGAGAAGAGCGGAGCAAGCTACAGGGCGGCCTGAAGAAATAGTTTTGCACCTTGGGGGAAATGACCTCGGTAAGAACAAGTCGCTAAATATTATTAAGCTGGCGCAGGAATACATTGCGTGGATAAAAGGGCAGTGGGGATGCATGCACATAATATGGTCAAAAATCATCCCAAGGTTGGCCTGGCGGGGAGCCAGGGCGGGGACCGGCATAGACAGGGCCAGAAAGAAAGTGAATGTAGCCGTCAGTAAGTTTGGTCACAGCCAGTAGGGGAAGCGTCATTCACGGAGTACACCTGTCCAGCATTGGTCTGGACATATTCAACAATGCTTTTCAGGATGTCCTCGAAGTCTTGGGGTTGTAGCCGCATGGTGTTGCTTCAGCCCCGCTGCTAGCGGGACCTTGTGTGGCGGGGAGGGAGCGGTGTGCAAGGCATTGAAAGTAGGGGATTGTCAGAATGCCTCGCATATTCACCAATAGGTAGCAGCACGCCTGGTTCCAGCAATAATGCGGCATGGGCCATACGGGTTGCGCGCTAGGTGAGGGTGTTGTGCGGATGGTAGCTGGTCCCAAATTGATAGGGGGCGTTGTCGCATTCCCACAAGGTTGGAGCGGACAACCCCCCAGGTGGTTAAACGTAGAGAAAACCTTTTGGCACACCGTTCACTCTTCCGTGCCCTGCGATTGGTTTGTTGTGATTATGTTATGATTAATAAAGCTGTGACCAATTTAATTGACCAAGCTATGCAGTTTTGTTTCATTTATTTGGCTGGCTAAAATGCGGGGGGCACTGGTGGCGAAATCATCATCCTTACGGGGGCGAAAGAGCCAGAAATGGCATGCCTGTCCCCTATCTAGCACCTCTGTCCCTGCCGGCCAGTGGATGCCGGCTGGGTTAATTGCGGGGGAAGGGGGCAGCAGGGGGGTTTAAAACAGGCAGCTGGAGGGGAGGGAGCCCTCTTACCTCAGGGCTGCGATCAGGACACCCACCCACCCAGCCCTCATAAGTTCACACAGTTATGTCACGCATTTATTGTCATTATACATGTTTGATGTGTGTTAAAAACAAAACAAAACATTTTTTTTCTTACGTCCTAGTGGATACTGGGGTCTTGTACTTTAGTACCATGGGTATAGATTGGGCATTTTAAAAAAACAGACTCAGTTTAGAAAACTGTACCCAGGAGCCGGGTGCATTTCTCTGGAGCTCCAGAGAGTTTCCTTTGGTTTTTATTTTAGTTTATTATTTTCAGGTAGTCCTGGTTGGCAACCAGGCTACTTGCTTCGTGGGACTTAGAGGGGGGACCGAACCAACCTCCGGAGGGTTAATGGTTCGTAATCCCAGCTGACAGGTCACTGAGCTGCTGAGGTGCTGGTCACATATCGTCAGTATGTGTGCCCACAACGGAGGCCGCCACCCTCTAACAGATGCCGAAGTACAAGGTGCGGTGAGTGTTACACAGGGGTTCCCGATGCAGTTTGGCGGCAAGTCACGCGGCAGTCACGGGCCCAGAGCTGCAGTGCCCGCCACGGGCAAACTGGTTAAACCCTCAGTGCTCACTGTTTCAATAAAGGCTTTGTGTGTACTGTCTGCATATATGATATTGTTTGTAACATAGCCAGTATAAAAATTTAGATCAGGGACTGCGCGCCATTACAGGGGGCGGGGCTTACCGGAGCGGGACCTGAGGCGGGAAGGCGCCATTTCCTGTGCTGTGGATCAGGCTGCATGCACGCTGCTCCTCCTCCGGGGACCCACGCTGCTACAGGACTCTGTACTGGTACCAGGAGGTCATAGTAAGGGGGGGAACACATCAGTGGTAGAGTCGCTGCACTACTGTCAGGTCATACATTTAGTTACACATATTATACTGCTGTATTCTGTGTGCTGGTATCCGCTCCTCAGTGTCACTCCAAGGGCTCTCTGGGGTCTGTGTGGAGGTGTTTGGATAGTGGGCTGTGCTGTTTTACAGTTGTGTAGGATGTCCGTGAACATGGTAATGTGTACTGCTTGTAATTGAACCCCATCTCCAGTGGGGTCACTCATGTGTGAGCAATGTTCCTTATCACCACAGGGACCCAGCTCACAGGCACCTGACTGGCTTGATAGCTTTAAAAGCACGATTCAGAATGTCAATTCAGAATTAGCTGCAGCTAAAAGAAAGAGACAGGTGTTAAAGCATTCTTTCTCTTACGTCCTAGAGGAGGCTGGGGACTCCGTAAGGACCATGGGGTATAGACTGGCTCCGCAGGAGACATGGGCACTACAAAGAACTTTAGAATGGGTGTGCACTGGCTCCTCCCCCTATGCCCCTCCTCCAGACCTCAGTTGGATCCTGTGCCCAGAGGAGACTGGGTGCATTACAGGGGAGCTCTCCTGAGTTTCTCTGAAAAAAAAAGAATTTTGTTAGGTTTTTTATTTTCAGGGAGCACTGCCGGCAACAGGCTCCCTGCATCGTCGGACTGGTTGGAGAGAAGCAGACCTACTTAAATGATAGGCTCTGCTTCTTAGGCTACTGGACACCATTAGCTCCAGAGGGTCGGAACGCAGGTCTCACCCTCGCCGTTCGTCCCGGAGCCGTGCCGCCGTCCTCCTCACAGAGTCGGAAGATAGAAGCCGGGTGAGTATAAGAAGACAGAAGACTTCACAGGCGGCAGAAGACTTCAGATCTTCTCTGAGGTAACGCTGCGCGCCATTGCTCCCACACACAACACACACTGCAGACACTGATGGGTGCAGGGCGCAGGGGGGGCGCCCTGGGCAGCAATAATAAACCTCTAGGACTGGCTAACCGGCATATATAGGCAATATATATTAAAATCCCCCGCCAGTATTGAAAAATTGAGCGGGACCGAAGCCCGCCGCTGAGGGGGCGGAGCTTGATCCCACAGCACTAACCAGCGCCATTTTCTCCACAGCACACTGCAGAGAAGCTGGCTCCCCGGACTCTCCCCTGCTGAACACGGTGACACAGGGCAAAAAAGAGGGGGGGGGGCACTTGTAAGGTGCAGTGAGTGTATAGATAGACATATATTTATGTTGATGCGCTGTTTATCTAGGAATCTTGTTTCCAGTGTCAGTTGGCGCTGGGTGTGTGCTGGCATACTCTCTCTCTCTCTCTCTGTCTCTCCAAAGGGCCTTATTGGGGAACTGTCTCCATATAGATATATCCCTGAGTGTGTGGGGGTGTCGGTACGCGTGTGTCGGCATGTCTGAAGCGGAAGGCTCATCTAAGGAGGAGGTGGAGCAGATGATTGTGGTGTCTCCGTCGGCAACACCGACACATGATTGGATGGATATGCTGAATGTTTTAAATGCAAATGTGTCTTTATTACATCAGAGGTTGGACAAAGCAGAGTCCAGGGATGGTACAGGGAATCAATCCATGACTTTGGCTGTGTCACAGGGCCCTTCAGGGTCTCAGAAACGTCCCCTGTCCCAAATAGCAGACACTGATACCGACACAGATTCTGATTCCAGTGTCGACTACGATGATGCGAGGTTACACCCAAGGGTGGCCAAAAGTATTCATTATATGATTATTGCAATAAAGGATGTTTTACATATCACTGATGATCCCTCTGTCTCTGACAAGAGGGTACACATGTTTAAGGAAAAGAAACCTGAGGTAACTTTTCCCCATCTCATGAGCTAAACGCGTTATTTGAAAAGGCTTGGGAAACTCCAGACAAGAAACTGCAGATTCCCAAAAGAATTCTTATGGCGTATCCTTTCCCTGCGCAGGACAGGTTACGGTGGGAATCCTCACCCAGGGTGGACAAGGCGTTAACGCGCTTGTCCAAAAAGGTGGCGCTGCCGTCTCCAGACACGGCCGCCCTCAAGGATCCTGCTGATCGCAGGCAGGAAACTACCTTGAAGTCAATTTCTGCACATACAGGGGCCTTGCTCAGACCGGCAATAGCGTCGGCTTGGGTTTGTAGCGCTGTTGCGGCTTGGACGGATACCTTGTCAGCTGACATTGATACCCTGGATAGGGATACCATTTTATTGACCTTAGGTCACATTAAAGACGCAGTCTTATATATGAGAGACGCTCAGAGAGACGTTGGTCTGCTAGGATTGAGAGCCAACGCCATGGCGATTTCTGCTAGGCGAGCCCTGTGGACCCGCCAATGGTCTGGTGATGCCGACTCAAAGAAGCATATGGCAGTTTTGCCTTACAAAGGTGAGGATTTATTTGGGGAAGGTCCCGCGGACCTGGTTTCCACAGCTACCGCGGGCAAATCTACTTTTTGACCTTATGTTTCCCCACAGCAAAAGAAAACGCCGCAATATCAGATGCAGTCCTTTCGGTCGCATAAGTCCAGAAGAGGTCGGGACTCTTCCTTCCTCGCCAGAGGTAAGGGAAAAGGGAAAAAGCAACCTGCTACGGCTAGTTCCCAGGAGCAGAAGTCCTCCCCGGCTTCTACTATATCCACTGCATGACGCTGGGGCTCCACTGAGGGAGTCTGCGCCGGTGGGGGCACGTCTTCGACTCTTCAGCCACGTCTGGGTTCAGTCAGAGGTGGATCCTTGGGCAATAGAAATTGTGTCCCAAGGTTACAAACTGGAATTCGAAGACGTGCCTCCTCGCCGGTTTTTCAAATCGGCCTTACCAGCTTCTTCACCAGAAAGGGAGATAGTTTTAACTGCTATTCAAAAACTGTGTCAACAACAAGTGGTTGTCAAGGTTCCCCTACTTCAACAGGGGCAGGGGTACTCTTCAACCCTGTTTGTGGTCCTGAAACCGGATGGCTCGATCAGACCCATTTTAAATTTAAAATCCCTGAACCTGTACTTGAAAAAGTTTAAATTCAAGATGGAATTGCTTCGGGCAGTTATCTCCAGCCTGGAAGGGCGGATTTTATGGTGTCACTAGACATATAGGATGCATACCTTTATGTCCCCTTATATCCCCTTCATCAGGCGTACCTAAGATTCGCTGTACAGGAATGTCATTACCAGTTTCAGACGTTGCCGTTTGGGCTTTCCACGGCCCCGAGGATTTTCACCAAGGTAATGGCGGAAAGGATGGTGCTCCTGCGCCGGCAGGGAGTCACAATTATCCCGTACTTGGACGATCTCCTGATAAAAGCGAGATCAAGAGAACAGTTGCTGAAAAACGTGTCGCTCTCCCTGAGAGTGCTGCAGCAACATGGCTGGATTCTCAATCTGCCAAAGTCACAGTTGCTTCCAACGACTCGGCTATTTTTCTTGGGCATGATTCTGGACACAGAACAAAAGAGGGTTTTTCTACCGATGGAAAATGCCCAGGAACTCCAGATCATGGTCAGAGACATGTTGAAACCGAAAAGGGTGTCATTTCATCAATGCACTCGAGTGCTGGGGAAAATGGTGGCGTCCTACGAGGCCATCCCCTTCGGCAGGTTTCATGCGAGGACTTTTCAGTGGGATCTTCTGGACAAATGGTCCGGGTCCCATCTTCACATTCATCAGAAAAACAGCCTGTCCCCAAGGGCCAGGGTGTCTCTCCTGTGGTGGCTGCAGAGTGCTCACCTTCTAGAGGGTCGCAGGTTCGGCATTCAGGACTGGGTTCTGGTGATCACGGACGCGAGCCTCCGAAGATGGGGAGCAGTCACGCAAGGAAAACATTTTCAGGGACTATGGTCAAGCCAGGAGGCTTGTCTACACATCAACGTACTGGAATTGAGGGCCATATACAACGGCCTACGACAAGCGGAGAATCTTCTTCGCGACCTACCGGTTCTGATTCAATCAGACAACGTCACAGCCGTGGCTCATGTAAACCGCCAAGGCGGGACAAGGAGCAGAGTGGCAATGGCGGAAGCCACCAGGATTCTTCGCTGGGCGGAAAATCACGTAAGCGCTCTGTCAGCAGTCTTCATTCCGGGAGTGGACAACTGGGAAGGAAACTTCCTCAGCAGACACGATCTCCATCCAGGAGAGTGGGGACTTCATCAAGAAGTTTTTGCAGAGATAACAAGTCTTTGGGGACTTCCTCAAATAGACATGATGGCGTCACGCCTCAACAAGAAGATTCGTAGGTATTGTGCCAGGTCAAGGGACCCTCAGGCAGTAGCGGTATACGCCCTGGTAACACCGTGGGTGTTTCAGTCGGTCTATGTGTTCCCTCCTCTTCCTCTCATCTCAAAAATATTGAGAATCATAAGACGAAAAAGAGTTCGGACAATACTCATTGTTCCAGATTGGCCTCGAAGGGCCTGGTATTCAGATCTTCAGGAGATGCTCACAGAAGATCCATGGCCCCTTCCTCTCAGGGAGGACCTGTTGCAGCAGGGGCCCTGCGTATTCCAAGACTTACCGCGGTTACGTTTGACGGCATGGCGGTTGAACACTGAATCCTAGCTGGGAAAGGTATTCCGGAGGAAGTCATCCCTACTCTGATAAAGGCTAGGAAGGAGGTGACGGCGAAACATTATCACCGTATCTGGAGGAAGTATGTATCTTGGTGTGAAGCCAAGAATGCTCCTACGGAAGATTTCCACTTGGGCCGTTTTCTCCACTTTCTACAGACAGGAGTGGATATGGGCCTGAAGTTAGGCTCCATTAAGGTACAGATTTCGGCCCTATCTATATTCTTTCAGAAGGAATTGGCTTCTCTCCCAGAAGTACAGACTTTTGTAAAGGGAGTGCTGCACATCCAGCCTCCTTTTGTGCCCCCAGTGGCACCTTGGGACCTTAACGTGGTGTTACAGTTCCTAAAATCTCACTGGTATGAGCCTCTTCAAACAGTTGAATTAACATTTCTTACTTGGAAGGTGGTCATGTTGTTGGCCTTGGCATTTGCAAGGTGGGTGTCCGAATTGGCGGCTTTGTCTCACAAAAGCCCCTATCTGATTTTCCATGTGGATAGAGCAGAGTTGAGGACGCGTCCTCAATTTTTGCCTAAGGTGGTTTCATCGTTTCATATGAACCAACCTATTGTGGTGCCGGTGGCTACGGGAGACTTGGAGGATTCCAAGTCCCTGGATGTAGTCAGGGCCTTAAAAATTCACGTAGCCAGGACGGCTCAGATTAGGAAAACAGAGGTACTGTTTGTCCTGTATGCGGCCAACAAGGTTGGCGCTCCTGCTTCTAAGCAGACAATTGCTCGCTGGATCTGTAACACGATTCAGCAGGCTCATTCTACGGCTGGATTGCTCTTCTTGGGCGGCAGCCCGAGGCGTCTCGGCGTTACAGCTTTGCCGAGCAGCTACTTGGTCGGGTTCAAACACCTTTGCAAAATTCTACAAGTTTGATACCCTGGCTGATGAGGACCTCATGTTTGCTCAATCGGTGCTACAGAGTCATCCGCACTCTCCCGCCCGGTTTGGAGCTTTGGTATAATCCCCATGGTCCTTACGGAGTCCCCAGCATCCTCTAGGACGTAAGAGAAAATAAGATTTTAAACCTACCGGTAAATCTTTTTCTCCTAGTCCGTAGAGGATGCTGGGCGCCCGTCCCAGTGCGGACTATCTTCTGCAAGACTTGTATATAGTTTTTGCTTACATAAGGGTTATGTTACAGTTTTGATCAGTCTCGGGCTGATGCTGTTTTGTTTCATACTGTTAACTGGTTCGTATATTCCATGTTACACGGTGTGGATGGTGTGGGCTGGTATGAATCTTGCCCTTAGATTAACAAAAATCCTTTCCTCGTACTGTCCGTCTCCTCTGGGCACAGTTTCCCTAACTGAGGTCTGGAGGAGGGGCATAGAGGGAGGAGCCAGTGCACACCCATTCTAAAGTTCTTTATAGTGCCCATGTCTCCTGCGGAGCCCGTCTATACCCCATTGGTCCTTACGGAGTCCCCAGCATCCTCTACGGACTAGGAGAAAAAGATTTACCGGTAGGTTTAAAATCTTATTATTGGTTGTATGGCTTAAGCAGCAGATGCCAAGAAGGTTTCTCAGGCCCCTCTAGGGGTTTCACATAAACGCTCACTGCCACAAGTGCTCCAGTCTGATTCGGATTCTGATCAGCCTGATGTGGATGATGATGATATGGATGAGGACAGCTTGCTGCCCTGGGGTGGAGGCTCTAATTTTTGCTGTAAGAGAGGTCCTCCACATACTGGATCTGGAGGCAGAACCAGATGAGGAGTTATACTTTAATGTTAGACCCAAATACTCAGCAACTTTTCCGGTGTCTAAGGAACTAAACTCCCTGGCCAGGGAGGCTTGGTTGAACCCTGATAAGAAATGTAAAATTCCTCAGAGGTTTTTAAATACCTTTACCCTCCCAGCTGAGGACAGGAAAAAAACCCTGTCAGTCGATATGTCTGTATCCAGACTATCTAAGAAATTGGTACTGCCAATACCAGGGGCTATATCCCTGAAAGAGCCGGCTGACCGTAAAATTGAGACCCCAAGGGGTCTCCACCACTTCCATAAGTTATCGTGGTAAGTCCCATAAATCTGCACCTGCTGTCTCCCTGGACCAGACCACCGGATCCCCTGCCGCTAAGCCTTCCGTGTGACGGTTGGCCCCAGTGGCAAGGCGATTTCAGGTAGGTGCTCGCCTTCAGCACTTTGCCCATGTGTGCTGGGATCCTTGGGTGAGGGATCTCATTTCCCAAGGAAACTGGCTGGAATTTCAAACACTCCCTCCTCACAGGTTTTTCAAGTCGGGCTTACCAGCTTACTGCAGAAAAAGTTACCCTGCAAGAGGCTATTCAAAAACTTTTGCAGACAGGGGTGGTGGTTCCTGTACCTCCTCCGTTACGCAACAGGGGCTTTTACTCCAGTCTTTTTGTCGTTCCCAAACCAGACAGTGTGTCCCATCTTGAACCTGAAGTCTCTAAACTCATATCTGCGGGTGTTCAAATTCAAGATGGAATCCCTGCGGGCGGTGGTGTCCGCTCTGGAGGAGGGGGAGTTTCTGGTGTTTCTGGATGTCAAGGATGCTTAAGCTTACCTACACATCCCCATATGGCCCCCTCATCAGGCTTACCTCAGGTTCGCCATATTGGACGACCATTTCCAGTTTCAGGCCTTACTCTTTGGATTGTCCACAGCTCCGATGGTGTTCACCAAGGTCATGGCAGAGATGATAATGCAACTGCGCATGATGGGAGTGAACATAGGCCCTCATTCCGAGTTGTTCGCTCACTAGCTGCTTTTAGCAGCATTGCAAACGCTAGGCCGCCGCCCTCTGGGAGTGTACCTTAGCTTAGCAGAAGTGCGAACGAAAGGTTAGCAGTTCTGCTATTAAATATTTCCCTGCAGTTTCTGAGTAGCTCCAGACCTACTCCTATATTGCGATCACCTCTGTCCGTTTAGTTCCTAGTTTGACGTCACAAACATGCCCTGCGTTCGGCCAGCCACTCCCCCGTTTCCCCAGCCACTCCTGCGTTTTCGTCTGGCACGCCTGTGTTTTTTAGCACACTCCCGGAAAACGCTCAGTTACCACCCAGAAACACCCACTTCCTGTAAATCACTCACCGATCAGCAGAGCGACTGAAAAGCGTCGCACAGCCCTGTGTAAAATTGCTTAGTTTTGTGTGAAAGTACTTAGCGCCCTGCGGCCCATACGCATGCGCAGAATTGCCGGTTTTTAGCCTGATCGCAATACTGCTAAAAACGGCAGCAAGTGAACAAATCGGAATGACCACCATAGTCCCCTACTTGGACGATCTCCTAATAAAGACTGTGTCCAGGGAGCGTCTGCTACACAGCATTGATCTGACAACTCGACTACTTACGGATCATGGGTGGATACTAAATTTTCAGAAATCTCACCTGGAACCGACCCAACATCTTCAGTTTCTGGGAATGATACTGGATACTGTATCTCAAAAGGCGTTTCTCCCGGTGGACAAGGCCTTGACTATCCAGGCTATGGTCTGCTCTGTGCTCCATCCTCGCAAGGTGTCCATACATCTTTGCATCCGATTACTGGGCAATATGGTGGCTGCTTATAAGGCAATCCAATAAGGTAGATTTCATGCCCGACAATTTCTATTGGATCTGCTGGACAAATGGTCAGGTTCTCACCTTCACATGCATCAGGAAGTGACCTTATCTCCAAAAGTCTGGAGTTCTCTATTATTGTGGCTACAAGTTCCTCATCTGGTAGAGTGCAGGAGTTTCAATAACCACTCGTGGATTCTACTGACAATGGATGCTAGCCTCCGGGGTTGGGGTGGCGGTGACCCAAGGGGCCCAGTTCAAGGGGATATGGTCAAGACAGGAATCTGCTCTGCCCATAAACATCCTAGAACTCAGGACAATTTACAATGCTCTTCTGCAGTCTTCTCATCTCCTGAAGGATTGGGACATCCAGGTTCAGTCGGACAACGCCACGGCGGTGGCGTACATAAACCGAAAGGGAGAACGAGGAGCAGAGCGGCGATGTGAGAGGTGTCAATGATCCTCCTCTGGGCAGAGACCAATGCAAGGGCCATTTCAGCCATATTTATTCCAGGAGTGGACAACTGGGAAGTAGACTTCCTCAGCAGGCACAACCTCAATCCAGGGCAATGGGGCCTACATCCTCAGGTGTTTCAACAGTTAATTTACCGGTGGGGCTGTCCGCAGTTAGATCTGATGGCTTCTCGTCTCAACAAGAAGCTATGCCGTTACTGTTCCAGGACGAGGGATCCACAGGCTGTAGCAGTGGATGCGCCAACAGCACCATGGACGTACCAGTTTGTGTACCTGTTCCCTCCTCTACCGCTAATCCCGAGGGTGCTAAAAAAGCTAAGAAGGAAAAGTGTTCAGGAAATTCGAATTGCCCCGGATTGGCCTCGAGGGGCATGGTACTCGGACCTCCTGTCAATGTCTCTGGAGTATCCCTGGCCTCTGCCGCTCCAAGAAGATCTTCTTCAGCAAGGTCCGTTCGTCTATCCAGACTTACAGCGGCTACGTTTGACGGCTTGGAATTTGAGAGGGAGATTCTAGCAAGAAAGGGTCTTCCCTCCCGAGTTATTTTCCACCATGGTCCAGGCCAGGAAGATGGTTACATCAAAACATTATCATCGTATCTGGAAAAAGTATGTTTCCTGGTGTGAAAGTAGAAAGGTTTCTACCGTGGAATTTAGAATTGTCATTTTATACTTTTTCCTGCAAGCGGGAGTGGATATGTGCCTACGTTTAGGCTCCATCAAAGTCCATATTTTGGAGTTCTCTATTTTCTTCCAGAAACAACTTGCCATGTTGCCGGAAGTACAAACTTTCCTAAAGGGAGTTCTTCAATTGCAACCGCCCTTTGTCCCAACCACGGCTCCGTGGGACCTCAATGTGGTTCTGTCCTTTCTCCAATCAGATTAATTGAACCCTTACATAGGGTGGAGTTAAAATGTCTCACCTGGAAGACGATGATGTTATTGGCATTGGCGTCTGCCAGGCATGTCTCTGAATTAGGGGCCTTATCTTGTAAGAGCCCTTATTTGGTTTTTCATGAGAACAGGGCGGAACTTAGGACTCGTCCTCAGTTTTTGCCTAAAGTGGTGTCAGCTTTTCATGTGAATCAGCGTATTGTGGTTCCAGTGTGGACTGACGCTTCCGTTGGTCCTGAGTCCTTGGATGTGGTCAGGGCTCTGAAGATTTATGTCAACGGTAATCTGAGTCGCTGTTTGTCCTTTATGATTCCTCCAAGATTGGTCAGCCAGTTTCCAAGCAATCTGTTGCTCATTGGCTCAGGTTGACCATTCAACAGGCCTATACTTCGGCAGCTCTGCCCTTACCGAAGCCTGTTCAGGCCCACTCAACAAGGTCAGTGGGGTCTTCCTGGGCAGCTGCCCAGGGTGTATCGGCCCTACAGTTGTGCCGTGCTGCAACCTGGTCTGGTTCGAACACGTTTGTTAAATTCTATAGGTTCGATACCTTGACCAAGGATGACCTTCAGTTTGGTCAGGCGGTTTTACAGGGGTCTCAGCACTCTACCACCCGTTTGGGAGCTTTGGGACTTCTCCATGGTACTAAAGTACAAGACCAAGTATCCACTAGGACGTAAGAGAAAATAAGATTTTACTTACCGGTAAATCTATTTCTTGTAGTCCGTAGTGGATGCTGGGGACTCCGTAAGGACCATGGGGAATAGACGGGCTCCGCAGGAGACAGGGCACTTTAAAAAAGAATTTGGATACTGGTGTGCTCTGGCTCCTCCCTCTATGTCCCTCCTCCAGACCTCAGTTAGAGAAACTGTGCCCGGAAGAGCTGACAGTACAAGGAAAGGATTTTGGAATCCAGGGCAAGACTCATACCAGTCACACCAATCACACCGTATAACTTGTGATAAACGTACCCAGTTAACAGTATGAACAACAACGGAGCATCAGATCAACCCTGATGCAACCAAACATAACCCTTATTTAAGCAATAACTATATAAAAGTATTGCAGAAGAAGTCCGCACTTGGGACGGGCGCCCAGCATCCACTACGGACTACGAGAAATAGATTTACCGGTAAGTAAAATCTTATTTTCTCTAACGTCCTAGTGGATGCTGGGGACTCCGTAAGGACCATGGGGATTATACCAAAGCTCCCAAACGGGCGGCAGAGTGCGGATGACTCTGCAGCACCGAATGAGCAAACACAAGGTCCTCATCAGCAAGGGTATCAAACTTGTAGAACTTTGCAAAA
Source organism: Pseudophryne corroboree (assembly GCF_028390025.1). NCBI lineage: Eukaryota > Metazoa > Chordata > Amphibia > Anura > Myobatrachidae > Pseudophryne > Pseudophryne corroboree. The sequence continues at coordinate 291,302,873 of NC_086454.1, forward strand.
GTGTTTGAACCCGACCAAGTAGCCGCTCGGCAAAGCTGTAATGCCGAGACCCCTCGGGCAGCCGCCCAAGAAGAGCCCACCTTCCTTGTGGAGTGGGCTTTTACTGATTTTGGAAACGGCAATCCAGCCGTAGAATGAGCCTGCTGAATTGTGTTACAGATCCAGCGAGCAATAGGTTGCTTTGAAGCAGGAGCACCCAGCTTGTTGGGTGCATACAGGATAAACGACGACTCAGTTTTCCTGACTCTAGTAAACGACGACTCAGTTTTCCAGACTCTACATAAACCTTCAAAGCCCTGACCACATCTAGTAACTCGGAACCTTCCATGTGAGAAATTTTTACTCCACGGTTTTGAGTGGCTCAAACCAGTGTGACTTCAGGAAACTCAATACCACGTTAAGATCCCAAGGTGCCACTGGAGGCACAAAAGGAGGCTGAATATGCAGCACTCCCTTTACAAACGTCTGAACTTCAGGTAGAGAAGCCAGTTCTTTTTGAAAGAAAATGGATAGGGCCGAAATCTGGACCTTAATGGAACCCAATTTCAGGCCCAAAGTCACTCCCGACTGTAGGAAGTGAAGGAAACGGCCCAGCTGGAATTCCTCCGTAGGGGCATTCCTGGCCTCACACCAAGCAACATATTTTCGCCATATACGGTGATAATGTTTAGCCGTCACGTCCTTCCTAGCCTTTATCAGCGTAGGAAGAACCTCATCCGGAATGCCTTTTTCTGCTAGGATCCGGCGTTAAACCGCCATGCCGTCAAACGCAGCCGTGGTAAGTCTTGGAACAGACAGGGCCCCTGTTGCAACAGGTCCTGTCTTAGAGGCAGAGGCCATGGGTCCTCTGTGAGCATTTCTTGCAGCTCTGGATACCAAGTCCTTCTTGGCCAATCCGGAACAATGAGTATTGTTCTCACTCCTCTTTTTCTTATGATTCTCAGCACCTTGGGTATGAGAGGAAGAGGAGGAAACACATAAACCGACTGGAACACCCACGGTGTCACTAGTGCGTCTACAGCTATCGCCTGAGGGTCTCTTGACCTGGCGCAATACCTCTGTAGCTTTTTGTTGAGGTGGGATGCCATCATGTCCACCTGTGGCAGTTCCCACCGACTTGCAATCTGCGCGAAGACTTCTTGATGAAGTCCCCACTCTCCCGAGTGGAGGTCGTGCCTGCTGAGGAAGTCTGCTTTCCAGTTGTCCTCTCCCGGAATGAACACTGCTGACAGTGCTCTTACGTGATTCTCCGCCCAGCGAAGAATTCTGGTGGCTTCCGCCATCGCCACCCTGCTCCTTGTGCCGCCTTGGCAGTTTACATGAGCCACTGCGGTGATGTTGTCTGACTGAATCAGCACCGATTGGTCGCGAAGCATTGTCTCCGCTTGACTTAGGGCATTGTATATGGCCCTTAGTTCCAGGATATTGATGTGAAGGCAAGTCTCCTGACTTGACCACAGACCTTGGAAATTTCTTCCCTGTGTGACTGCCCCCCACCCTCGGAGGCTTGCATCCGTGGTCACCAGGACCCAGTCCTGAATGCCGAATCTGCGGCCCTCGAGAAGGTGAGCACTCTGCAGCCACCACAGAAGAGACACCCTGGCCCTGGGGGATAGGGTGATCAGCCAATGCATCTGTAGATGTGATCCGGACGACTTGTCCAACAGATCCCATTGAAAGGTCCTCGCATGGAACCTGCCAAAGGGAATGGCCTCGTACGATGCCACCATCTTTCCCAGGACTCGCGTGCAGTGATGCACCGACACCTGTTTTGGTTTTAAGAGGTCTCTGACCAGTGTCATGAGTTCCTGAGCCTTCTCCGTCGGGAGAAAAACCTTCTTCTGGTCTGTGTCCAGAATCATGCCCAGGAAGGGCAGACGCATCGTAGGAATCAGCTGCGACTTTGGAATATTTAGAATCCTGCCGTGCTGTTGTAACACTTCCCGAGAGTGTGCTACGCTGATCAGCAACTGCTCTCTGGACCTCGCCTTTATGAGGAGATCGTCCAAGTATGGGATAATTGTGACCCCTTGCTTTCGCAGGAGCACCATCATTTCCGCCATTACCTTGGTGAAAATTCTCTGTGCCGTGGAGAGACCCAACGGCAACGTCTGGAATTGGTAATGACAATCCTGTACCACAAATCTGAGGTACACCTTATGAGGTGGATAAATGGGGACATGAAGGTACACATCCTTTATGTCCAGAGACACCATAAAATCCCCCCCTTCCAGGCTTGCGATGACTGCTCTGAGCGATTCCATCTTGAACTTGAACCTTTTCAGGTATATGTTCAGGGATTTTAAATTCAATATGGGTCTGACCGAACCGTCCGGTTTCGGAACCACAAACATGGTCGAATAATAACCCTTTCCTTGTTAAAGGAGGGGAACCTTGACCACCACCTGCTGAAGATACAATTTGTGAATTGCAGCTAACACAATTTCCCTCTCTAAGGGGGAAGCTGGCAGGGCCGATTTGAGGTATCGGTGAGGGGGCATCTCTTCGAATTCCAGCTTGTATCTGTCACAACTGAGGGTTTAGGCTGACGGGAGGAAGCCTCAGTTGTAGGGGCTGAGATGAAATTAAACCTGGGAGGTTTAATCAGACCCCTGGACATGTAAGTGCAGAATGATTACCCGAAGGTGTGACCATGACAACCAGTTTAAAATTCAAAATAAAAGTTTATTAACAGACTCCGTGTGATAACAAGCAGTATTCAAGTTTAGCAAAGACAGTGGCAAATAACACAGTTCCTGGAATACATAACCATAGAAGGTTTCTCAGAGCACTGGTAGGTTTAGAACAGATGTAAAAGTCCTTTGATGGAATCACCTTACCAGGCCTGGTTGTAGTTGTAGAAATAGCCGAGGAACATGCCAGTAGTTGTAGCAGATGAATCTGTAACTTGAGTATGCTGCTGTATCAGCTGGATGGAACCAGCCAGGTGGTAAAACACGGAAGTGGATGCTGAGTGGAATCAGCCAGGTGATGAAACACAGGGTGGATGCTGAATGGAATCAGCCAGGTACTAAAGTCACGGAGTGGATTCTGGATGGAACCAGCCAGGTAATAAAACACAGAGTGGTTGATGTGAGATGCTAGGGAGCGTAGAAACAGAATAGCTGATAGATAATTACCGGTGGTAGTGGATACTGCTGATAAGATAGGATCCGCTGGATCAGCACCGGTGTTTGGTAGAAGCTGGAATCAGTTGAAAGCTGGCTGCTTGGAAGCAGATAGTAGATAGCTGGAAACTGGACAGCCACGGAAGGCTGTGGAGTCAGGCTGCACTGCAAGATGGAAAGCAGGTGCGGGTCTCTTTGTGGATGCTGGAGACAGGAACTGGAACCTGGAGAAACTAGCCACAGGAGAGAGAGACTGGAACAAGGTATGACATTCAAAGCACTGACATCTATCTGGCCCAGACACAGGATACTTATACCTGCTGCTATGCAGGCATTGGCTGGGCAATTATGCAGATTCCAGAGACGGTGGATTGGAGGAATTGGAGCATGTGATCAAATCCAACATGGCTGTGCCCATGCTGGAACCTGGAGGGAAAACTAGTTTTAAATGAAATGTGCAAACATAGTGATAATGGCGGCGCCGGCCGCGGAGGACAGGAGACGCCAGATGAGTTATATGCTGAGACACTTGGAGGGCAGCAGAGGCCGCGGCAGGCATGATACATGATTCTGAGAACCTGCAGCAATAACACAGTAACGGCGGCGGAGGCCGCGGAGGACGGGAGACGCCATGTTGGATTCAAACATGGCGCCGCTGTGGTAGTGTCTCAGAATGACAGGAGGGATGTGCAGAGTGTTGACACAGATGAGATCCGGACTTAGAACGCTGGGCCAGTCTCAGAAGACACCTAAACGGCAGGTAATGGCGTCCAGATACCCGGATCGTGACAGCACCCCCCCCTTTAGGAGTGGCCCCAGGACACTTCTTAGGCTTTAAAGGAAACTTTGAGTGGAAATTTCGGACCAAGGCAGGAGCATGGACGTCTGAGGCATTGGTCCAAGAGCGTTCTTCAGGACCATAGCCCTTCCAGTCAATGAGGTACTGTAACTGACCGTAACGGAAACGTGAGTCCAAAATCTTGGCCACCTCGTACTCGACTCCCCGTTGAGTCTGAACTTTGGGAGCTGGAGGAAGTGCGGAATGAAACCGATTCAGGATCAGCGGTTTCAACAAGGAAACATGAAATGTCCTGGGTATTTTCAAGAAGGGTGGTAACTGTAATCTGTAGGCAACAGGATTGATGACTTGTTCAATCTTGAAGGGACCGATGTAGCGAGGGGCAAATTTCATGCTGGGAACTCTCAACCTCAAATTCTTTGTTGACAACCACACACGATCACCCACCTTGAGAGCAGGAACCGCTCTATGCTTCCTATCGGCAAACTTCTTATACCTGGATGAGGCTTTAAGCAGGGCTGCGCGGACGTTCTTCCAGTTATTTGAAAACTGACGCAAGGTGACATCCACTGATGGAACAGAAGTTGCGGGAAGCGGTTGAAATTCTGGGACTTTAGGGTGGAATCCATAATTAATGAAGAATGGTGTCGAAGAAGATGAGGAATGGTATTGATTGTTGTGGCTGAACTCGGCCCAAGGAAGGAGTTGAACCCAGTCATCTTGAGAGGAAGACACATATATACGGAGGAAGGCCTCCAAGTCCTGATTCACCCTCTCGGTTTGACCATTGGTCTGAGGATGGTAAGCTGTGGGAAACTTTAACTTGACTTGGAGGGCTTGACACAAACTTCGCCAAAATTTGGCTACAAATTGTACTCCACGATCCGAGATGATCTCTTCAGGAAGACCGTGAAGTCGGAAGATCTCTTGTATGAACACTTGAGCCAACTTGGAAGCTGACGGAAGACCGGTGAGAGGGATGAAATGTGCCATCTTGGTGAACCGGTCAACTACCACCCAGATGGTATTAAACTTGTTGCAGATAGGTAGATCAGTAACAAAGTCCAACGACAAATGGGTCCATGGTCGACGGGGAACAGATAATGGAACCAGTTGACCCGCAGGCGACTGGCGGGAGATTTTGTGTTGGGCACACTTTGGGCAGGAGGCAATAAATTCCATAACGTCCTTCTTCAGAGTTGGCCACCAGTAGGACCTAGAGATAAACTCCAGGGTTTTCTGAATGCCTGTATGTCCAGCAAAACGGGAAGCGTGGGCCCAATGCATGAGCTTCTTCCTTAGAACTGGCTTAACAAAACTTTTCCCTGGCGGGGGCGTAGAGTCCATCCCTACCGTGGAGAATGCCAACGGATTAATAATAGGATGCTTGTCTGCAGACTCGGACTCATTTTCTTGCTCCCATGAGTGGGAAAGGGCATCGGCCTTACGATTCTGAGAACCCGGACAGAACTGGAGTTTAAAGTCAAACCTAGAGAGGAAAAGTGCCCATCTGGCCTGACGAGGGTTCAGACATTGTGCGCCTTTGAGATATAAAAGATTTTTGTGGTCGGTAAGTATGGTGATTGAATGAGAAGCTCCCTCCAACAGGTATCTCCACTCCTCCAGAGCGAGCTTGATGGCTAGCAACTCCTGATCGCCAATGGCATAGTTGCGCTCAGCTGGGGAGAACTTCCGGGAGAAGAAACTGCAAGGATGTAGATGTCCATCTTTGGCCCTCTGGGATAACACCGCTCCTACTCCAACGGAGGAGGCATCTACCTCTAAGATAAAAGGAGAGTCGGTGTTGGGCTGTTTCAGAACTGGTGCAGAGATGAACCGTTGCTTCAGAAGGTGGAAGGCATGCGTAGCTTCTTCGGACCACTTGGACGGATTAGCACCTTTCTTGGTTAATGCAGTGATAGGCGCCACAATGGTGGAAAAGTCTCGTATAAACTTTCTATAATAATTGGCGAACCCTAAGAACCTCTGGACCCCTTTGAGGGTTAAGGGTATAGGCCAATTCTGGATTGCTTGGAGTTTCTCAGGATCCATCTCTAGTCCGGAACCGGACACAATGTAACCTAGAAACGGGATGGTTTTAACTTCAAACACACACTTTTCCAATTTGCAATAGAGGTGGTTGACACGGAGACGGGAAAGAACCTCCTTTACCCAGAAGCGATGATCTTCTAGATTTTTAGCAAAGATGAGAATATCATCTAGATAAACCACGACAAGGCGGTATAAGATGTCCCTGAAGATCTCATTCACGAAGTGCTGGAAGACAGCTGGAGCGTTGCTCAATCCGAAGGGCATGACGAGGTACTCATAATGTCCGTCACGGGTGTTAAAGGCGGTCTTCCACTCGTCACCCTCACGGATCCGGATGAGATTGTAGGCACCCCTCAAGTCCAGCTTTGTGAAAATGGTTGCACCACTAACTCTATCGAAGAGCTCTGTAATCAGGGGTAAAGGGTAACGGTTCTTGACGGTAATGTCGTTCAGGCCTCTGTAGTCGATGCACGGACGCAGACCACCGTCTTTCTTCTTAACGAAGAAGAAGCCTGCGCCGGCTGGAGAAGAAGATGGTCGGATGAAACCCTTCGCCAGGTTCTCTTTGATGTACTCTTCCATGAAATGTGTCTCAGGCAGAGACAACGGATAAGTTCGGCCTCGCGGTGGAATCTTCCCTGGAATGAGGTCGATTGGGCAGTCCCATTCTCTATGAGGAGGAAGAATATCAGCGGAGGCTTTACTGAACACGTCCGTGAAGTCTTGATATGGAGGAGGTGGAACATCAGACGACCTGGGGAAGGAAGAACAAACAGGAAGAACTTTGGCTAAACAAGTCTCAGCACAGGAGGGACCCCATGCCAGTATTTGCGTAGTCGTCCAGTCAATCGATGGGTTGTGGAGACGGAGCCATGGAAGGCCTAAAACCACTGGATGTGTGGCTCTTGGAATCACTAGAAAAGAAATATACTCAGAATGAAGAACTCCCACTCTCAGACGAACTGAAAGAGTCCTTAAGGAAATGACTGCATCAAAAATCTTGCTGCCATCCACGGCAGTCAAAGAGATGGACGAGGACAGTCTCTCGGTGGGTAGGGACCACCGTTTAACATAAGCTTCGGTTATGAAATTCCCAGCTGCTCCGGAATCAAGGAGGGCAATGACGTTCCTATAACGTTGAGCAATTTGGAGCGACACTGGGAGGTTACAATCATGAGGAGATGGAGAGGAGATCATTACTCCTAGCCGGCCCTCTCCTTGGCGAGCTAGGATCTGGAGTTTTCCCGAACGTTTGGGACAGGCGTTGATAGTGTGCGACGGAGCTGCACAGTAGAGACATAGAGACTCGGAGAGGCGTCTTCGGCGCTCAGCAGGAGATAGACGGGAACGACCAATTTGCATAGGCTCATCCTTGGATGGAGATGGTTGACGAGGAGGAGGAGCAGAAGATTTAGGAACGGATGATCTTCCTCGCTCGGTTGCTCTCTCTCTGAACCGTAGATCAACCTTCGTGCATAGTGAAATTAGCTCATCCAACTTAGAAGGCAAGTCTCTGGTAGCTAACTCATCTTTAATGCGTTCTGATAAGCCATGCCAGAATGCAGCATACAGGGCCTCGTCGTTCCAGGCCAGTTCAGATGCCAGGATTTTGAACTGTATAAGATACTGTCCCACAGTACGTGTTCCCTGGCATAGACGGAGAATCTCAGATGAAGCAGAGGAAACCCGGCCCGGCTCGTCGAAGATGCGCCTGAATGATGCTACAAAGTTAGTATAGGAGGACAGCAGGGGATCAGACTTCTCCCATAATGGTGATGCCCAATCAAGAGCTGAGCCACTGAGGAGAGAAATAATATAAGCAACTTTGGTACGGTCACTGGGGAAGTTGCCAGGTTGAAGCTCAAAATGGATTTCGCATTGGTTGAGAAATCCCCTGCAGAACTTTGGAGATCCGTCAAATTTTGCTGGCGTTGGAAGATGAAGACGTGGTATGGAAATGGGTAAGGTGAGTGGGGTTACAGCTGGAGTCACTGTGGTGGACGCATCAGATGTGACAGGTCCACGGAGGGTCGTCTGAATCCCATCCAGCCGAGTAGAGAGATCCTGGAGACAGCGGATGATGTGACCTTGTGCAGCCTCCTGATGTTCGAGTCTGGCTGCCAGTTCTTGCATAGGTCTAGCCGCTTGATCCTGGTCTCCGGCTGGATTCATATGGTCAGTGCTTACTGTCACAACTGAGGGTTTAGGCTGACGGGAGGAAGCCTCAGTTGTAGGGGCTGAGATGAAATTAAACCTGGGAGGTTTAATCAGACCCCTGGACATGTAAGTGCAGAATGATTACCCGAAGGTGTGACCATGACAACCAGTTTAAAATTCAAAATAAAAGTTTATTAACAGACTCCGTGTGATAACAAGCAGTATTCAAGTTTAGCAAAGACAGTGGCAAATAACACAGTTCCTGGAATACATAACCATAGAAGGTTTCTCAGAGCACTGGTAGGTTTAGAACAGATGTAAAAGTCCTTTGATGGAATCACCTTACCAGGCCTGGTTGTAGTTGTAGAAATAGCCGAGGAACATGCCAGTAGTTGTAGCAGATGAATCTGTAACTTGAGTATGCTGCTGTATCAGCTGGATGGAACCAGCCAGGTGGTAAAACACGGAAGTGGATGCTGAGTGGAATCAGCCAGGTGATGAAACACAGGGTGGATGCTGAATGGAATCAGCCAGGTACTAAAGTCACGGAGTGGATTCTGGATGGAACCAGCCAGGTAATAAAACACAGAGTGGTTGATGTGAGATGCTAGGGAGCGTAGAAACAGAATAGCTGATAGATAATTACCGGTGGTAGTGGATACTGCTGATAAGATAGGATCCGCTGGATCAGCACCGGTGTTTGGTAGAAGCTGGAATCAGTTGAAAGCTGGCTGCTTGGAAGCAGATAGTAGATAGCTGGAAACTGGACAGCCACGGAAGGCTGTGGAGTCAGGCTGCACTGCAAGATGGAAAGCAGGTGCGGGTCTCTTTGTGGATGCTGGAGACAGGAACTGGAACCTGGAGAAACTAGCCACAGGAGAGAGAGACTGGAACAAGGTATGACATTCAAAGCACTGACATCTATCTGGCCCAGACACAGGATACTTATACCTGCTGCTATGCAGGCATTGGCTGGGCAATTATGCAGATTCCAGAGACGGTGGATTGGAGGAATTGGAGCATGTGATCAAATCCAACATGGCTGTGCCCATGCTGGAACCTGGAGGGAAAACTAGTTTTAAATGAAATGTGCAAACATAGTGATAATGGCGGCGCCGGCCGCGGAGGACAGGAGACGCCAGATGAGTTATATGCTGAGACACTTGGAGGGCAGCAGAGGCCGCGGCAGGCATGATACATGATTCTGAGAACCTGCAGCAATAACACAGTAACGGCGGCGGAGGCCGCGGAGGACGGGAGACGCCATGTTGGATTCAAACATGGCGCCGCTGTGGTAGTGTCTCAGAATGACAGGAGGGATGTGCAGAGTGTTGACACAGATGAGATCCGGACTTAGAACGCTGGGCCAGTCTCAGAAGACACCTAAACGGCAGGTAATGGCGTCCAGATACCCGGATCGTGACAATATCCCTGAGACACAATCTCTATTACCCATGGATCCACCTGGGAGTGAACCCACTTGTGGCTGAAATTTCGGAGACGCGCCCCCACCGGGCCTAGCTCCGCCTGTGGAGCCCCAGCGTCATGCGGTGGATTTAGTAGAAGCCGGGGAGGACTTCTGTTCCTGGGAACTAGCTGTGTTGTGCAGCTTCTTTCCTCTACCCTTGCCTCTGGCAAGAAAGGACGCACCTCGGACTTTCTTGCCTTTTTGTGAACGAAAGGACTGCATTTGGTAATACGGTGCTTTCTTAGGTTGTGAGGGAACATATGGCAAAAAATTTGACTTTCCAGCAGTAGCTGTGGAGACCAGGTCCGAGAGACCCTCCCCAAACAATTCCTCACCCTTGTAAGGTAAAACCTCCATGTGCCTTTTTGAGTCGGCATCGCCTGTCCATTGCCGAGTCCACAGGAGCCTTCTGGCAGAAATCGACATTGCATTTATTCTAGAGCCCAGTAGGCTAATGTCTCTTTGAGCATCTCTCATATACAGGACAGCGTCTTTTATATGCCCCAGGGTCATTAATATAGTATCCTTGTCTAAGGTATCCAGATCCTCAGATAAGGAATCCGTCCATGCTGCTACAGCACTACACACCCAGGCCGACGCAATTGCCGGCCTTAGTAAGGTACCTGAATGTGTGTAAATGGACTTCAGGGTACCCTCTTGCTTTCTATCCGCAGCATCTTTTAGGGTGGCTGTATCCTGTGACGGCAGGGCTACCCTCTTGGATAAGCGTGTTAGAGCTTTGTCCACCCTAGGGGAGGATTCCCAGCGTAACCTGTCCGTTGGCGGGAAAGGATACGCCATAAGCATCCGTTTGGAAATCTGCAGTTTCTTATCTGGAGATTCCCAAGCCTTTTCACATGACTCATTTAGCTCATGTGAAGGGGGAAAGGTCACCTCCTGCCTTTTTTCCCCATACATATGAACCCTCTTGTCAGGGACTGGGGTTTCCTTTGTGATGTGCAACACCTCCTTCATTGCTATAATCATATAACGTATAGCTCTAGCCAATTTAGGCTGTAACTTTGCATCATCATAGCCGACACTGGAGTCAGACTCCGTGTCGGTGTCTGTGTCAACAATTTGGGATAGTGGGCGCTTCTGAGACCCTGACGGCCTCTGCGACACAGGATCAGGCATGGGCTGTGACCCCGACTGTCCTAAGGTTTCTACTTGATCCAACCTTTTATGCAAGGAATTAACATTATCATTTAAAACCTTCCACATATCCATCCACTCAGGTGTCGGCGCCGTCGGCGGCGACCCCACATTCATTTGCTCCCGCTCTGCTTCCACATAGCCTTCCTCGTCAAACATGTCGACACAAGCGTACCGACACACCACACACATACAGGGGGTGCTCTTTTTTGAAGACAGTTCCCCCACAAGGCCCTTTGGAGAGACAGAGAGAGAGTATGCCAGCACACACCCCAGCGCTATATGTCCCAGGAATCACACAGTAACTTAGTGTTAACCCAGTAGCGGCTGTATATAAAGCTTTTTGCGCCTAATTTATGTGCCCCCCCTCTCTTTTTACCCTCTTCTACCGTGTTTCTGCTGGGGAGAGCCTGGGGAGCTTCCTCTCAGTGGAGCTGTGGAGAGAAAATGGCGCTGGTGAGTGCTGAGGAAGAAGCCCCGCCCCCTCAGCGGCGGGCTTCTGTCCCGCGTTTGTGTGTAAAATAATGGCGGGGGCTCATGCATATATACAGTGCCCAACTGTATATATGCTGCCTTTTGCCAAGAGGTTCCTAATTGCTGCCCAGGGCACCCCCCCCCTGCGCCCTGCACCCTACAGTGACCGGAGTGTGTGGGTTTAATGTGGGAGCAATGGCGCACAGCTGCAGTGCTGTGCGCTACCTCAGTTAGAAGACTGGAGTCTCCTGCCGCCGCTTTTGAAGTCTTCTTGCTGCTGTCACCGGCTTCTGTCTTCCGGCTCTGCGAGAGGGACGGCGGCGCGGCTCCGGGATCAGACGACAAAGGGTGAGATCCTGTGTACGATCCCTCTGGAGCTAATGGTGTCCAGTAGCCTAAGAAGCAGGACCTATCTTCAGTGAGTAGGGCTGCTTCTCTCCCCTCAGTCCCACGCTGCAGAGAGTCTGTTGCCAGCAGATCTCTCTGAAAATAAAAAAAAACCTAACAAAATACTTTCTTATAGTAAGCTCAGGAGAGCTCACTAAGTAGCACCCAGCTCGTCCGGGCACAGATTCAAACTGAGGGCTGGAGGAGGGACATAGAGGGAGGAGCCAGAGCACACCAGTATCCAAATTCTTTCTTAAAGTGCCCTGTCTCCTGCGGAGCCCGTCTATTCCCCATGGTCCTTACCGAGTCCCAAGCATCCACTAGGACGTAAGAGAAAATAGGAATTTAATACCTACTGGTAATTCCTTTTCTCCTAGTCGGTAGTGGATACTGGGCGCCCGCCTCAGTGCTTCGTTCCTGCTTACCTGTGTAAGTATTTGGTTGGACCGAGGTTGCAGTCCCATTAAGTTGTTGGGATAGCCGTGCTATCCAGATTAGGTTGGTGTTGCTATCTGCTGTTCTGGTTAGCGCCCTCCTTTTGTTTATGGTTGTGTATTGGCTTGTTGCCTCACCGCTGTTGTATTGTTCTTCTCTCATATTATGTCCGTCTCCTCGGGCACAGTTTTCCTAGACTGAGTCTGGTAGGAGGGGCATAGGGGGGAGGAGCCAGCACACACATACACGCACTAAAGGTTTTTTTAAAGTGCCAGGCTCCAGTGGACCCAATCTATACCCATGGTACTAAAGTACAAGATCCCAGTATCCACTACGGACTAGGAGAAAAGGAATTACCGGTAGGTATTAAATTCCTATTTTTTATTTTTCTACATTTGTGTACGTTTACGAGTAGATGTTAAAGTGGTGTTGAGTGTCACAGTAGGCATTGCGGGGATGGAGCGGTGCACAAGGCATTGAAAATAGGTAGCCGCACGCCTGGTTCCAGCAATAATGCGGCATGGGCCATACGGGTTGCGTGCTAGGTGAGGGTGTTGTGCGGATGGTAGCTGGTCCCAAATTGATAGGGGGCGTGGTTGCGTTCCCACAAGGTTGGAATGGAAACCCTCCAGGTGGTTCAACGTAGAGAGAACCTTTGGGCGCACCGCTCACTCTTCCGTGCCCTGCGATTTGTTTGTTGTGATTATGTTATGATTAAAAAAGCTGTGACCAATTTAATTGCCCAAGCTTTACAGTCTCGTTTCATTTATTTGGCTGGCTAACATGCGGGGGGCACTGGTGGCGACCTCTACATCCTTAACACTATTAGCTATTTAGTGTAGAGGAAAGAAAATACATTGTGTTTTCTTTAACTCAAAAAGAAAAGCAGTGCATTCCAGCTTACATGCTTTATGTCTTTAAATTATAGGAGCCCAATATACATCCTTAAATGTATTTAATTTATATTAATGACACAATGGACCCATAAATCCAGTGATGACAGTTTCTTATTTTCATAGTGTTATTCCATTAACCCTCTACAAAACTATTTCCACTCCTACATGCGTGGGATCCCTATTGCATACTTGCCTACCTGACCCTCTCCATGAGGGAGAAAATGCTCTGTTCCTGGACTTTCCTGGTAATGTATGATTACCATCAACTGTGGTGAAACACCTTTCTTATGAATTAACTAGCTCATCACAGGTGATGGCAATCATACATAACCAGGAAAGTCCAGGAACAGAGCTCATGAAGAGGGTGAGGTAGGCAAGTATGTGTTCAATGGGATATTTGCTCTCCATAGTGCCGCAGTACTACACTCTGACATTCTGCACTGTGATTTATAACATTGCCAGGAATCTTGCCCTCATATAAAATGGCCGCTTACAGTTTCACGCTGCCTTAAGTATATTCTAATTGTCAATGGTCTGAAGGTCACGACGTTTCTGATTGGACAGCTCTTCCTTCTGTCACATGGTCTGATCATGACGTCACCGGCTTACATCTACGGAAGGGAAACTAGTCCCTTCCATGCCTGTATAGCTGTGATTGGCTATCACCCTGGAAACTTCGCCTGTGTCCATGAGCCGACACTGAGGCGTCTCTTGTAAGGAAGCCGGGAGTGCCCATCTCGCGGCGAGTTACGTAACGCGTCGCGTTTTATACCGGCAATGGCGAACAGTAAAGGCAGTAGCCCAAGCGCGGAGTCGCAGGAGGTAACCTACTATACCTTGGAGGATGTGCGGAAACGAAACACTGTGAAGGAGCTGTGGCTGGTCATCCATGGCCGGGTCTACGATATCACCAGCTTCGTAGAGGAGGTGAGGCATAGAGCACCGGCTGACAGCTCGTCCCTCTAATAAGGGACACACACCTGAGTGAGCTACACATTGACCCCGTACATTTCACACCTGCTGCCCATACACCCCACACCTGTTCCCCATATACGTCGCACCTGCTGCCCCTATACCCCGCACATGCTGCCCATGCGTACCCCACACCTGCTGCCCATGCGTACCCCACACCTCCCCACACCTGCTGCCCATGCGTACCCCACACCTGCTGCCCATGCGTACCCCACACCTCCCCACACCTGCTGCCCATGCGTACCCCACACCTGCTGCCCATGCGTACCCCACACCTGCTGCCCATGCGTACCCCACCTGCGCCTCCCCGTATGGTACATATCCCACCTGCACCTCTCCATATCATGTGAAACGTGTCGCACATGCTCCCCATGTCCTATGTCACACATGCTCCCCATGTCCTATGTCACACATGTCCCTACATAGCCAGATTAAGAGGGGGATGCAGGGCATACTGTACCCCGGGCCCCCCTCTGTCAGGGGGCCCCCCAGGCCAGAGCATATTGACATAACTAGCTTTCCCTCTTATACAGCAGCAGAACCAGACAGCCAGAATGTGAGCAGGACAGTATGCAGTACAGGCAGAGACACAGGAATATCAGATTTCATGAACTATCAATGGAACTCTCCAACAAAAGGAGAAATAGGAGGGTGGAGAGAGCTGTAAGTGACACAGGGTGGGATCCCTGTGTCACTTACAGCTTTCTCCACACCTGGGTGGGAGCCCTGTGTAACTTACCTAATGAGGGTCTAAAGAGAGAGAGATACACACACTCCTCCTGAGTCCTGTCCCAGTGTGTAAGTAGTACAGAGGCTGCTGCTATTTTTGCATGTGACAAGGTAAATTATACATTTTATTATTCTATGTGTATTTTAAGGTTGGTTAAGTTGTCTTTGTTACACTACAAGAACATTTTATAAAATAGTTGTCTTTCAATTAGGTGGAGCTATAAACAGTACCCAGGCCTTATTAAACTATTAATTTAAATGTAGTATACACCATTGGGCTAAATGTCATATACACAATCCATACATCCCACCATGACCCATTCCAGGAGGGACACAATGCTCTCTACCTGGACTTCCTTCTTAAGTTATGATTGCAATCACCTGTGTTGACACACCTTTCTTATCAATTAAATAGTTTAACACAGGTGACGCCAATCTTATATTAAGTGGGAAGTCCATGTAAAGAGCATGTTGTCCCTCCTGGAAGGGGTCATGTTGGGAGGTATGCACAATCTTATACACAGCCCTCCCCACCTTCCACTGGGGCCCCCCTGTCTAAAGTGCCCCGGGCACACCCAAGGCTTAATCCGGCCCTGTGTCATATGTGTCCCATCTGCACCTCCCCATATCGTATGTGTCCCACATCATGCTCCCCATGTCGTATGTCACAGTCTACTCCCTGTACGTGTCACCCGTGCTCCCCCTCGTGACATATGTGTTGCACATGCTCCCCCTTGTGTCATATGTGTCGCACAATCTCCTGGTTTCGCTGGCTGGCTAGCTATTGTGAGGCATAAACAGACATTATTCAGAGTGATTGATCATAATAATAAGAACGAATGTAAACCAGGCGATCCGTTAAGGCCCGTAGGTGACAAGTTACTGTAACTAGTCAATTCAAGCAGTAACAATTTCTTACCTCTTTCCCCACTTCTAGGGAGGGGATGTACTTTACCTATAATACTATATTTCATAGTAGGTAAATTATGTTTTTGCTTCTGCCAAATATCTTCCCAGCGGTTGTTCACGTGTACCTTTTAGTCAGTGCTGCTCTTTATGGAGCGCCATTCGTTCTTTAAATTGCTGCTCCGTCTTACCCGGGCTGGGATTGTTTTGCCGGTGTTAGAGATCCCTGAAGTCAGCATACCGATCCCAGCCGCCAAAATGACGACGGGAAGTGTGTGTGTGTGGGGGGGGGGAAGCGCAACGGAGCACCTTGCGGGCTTGCTGCACTCACCGCGCAACTGGCTCCCTGAGCTCGCCACAGGTTCTATTCCCACGCTGTGGGTGTCGTGGATAGTCCCCGTGTGTCGGCATGCTGGCCGTCTGCATTGCCAGCGATCGGGATCCCGGCGTCACCATCCAGACCGCCGGAATTCCAACTGCCGTTCAAGTGACCGCATCCCTTTTTCCCCATATAATAGTGTTCACAGGGACATGTAATTAAAAACAACAAATTTAGTAGTACAAGTTAAATTATGCTTAATTTTATATTTTACCCCTGTGGAAGGATGATTTAAAAATGTACCCGCTGGCATGTAACTGCAAGTTAAGGGCCCTACACATTGAGCGATCCGCTGCCGAGCTGCCCGACAGCGGATACGGCCGACGGGCGACCAGGTGGGGGGGGGGGGGGGGTGAAGTTTCTTCACTCCCCCCATCACCTGGCTCCATAGAAGTGCAGGCAAATATGGACGAGATCGTCCATATTGGCCTGCATGCACAGGCGATGGGGCACCAGCGATGAACGAGCGCGGGGACGCGCATCGTTCATCACTGGTGCCTCCACACTCAAAGATATGAACGGTATCTCGTTCATTAATGAACGAGATCGTTCATATCTTTGAGTATTATCGCCCAGTGTGTAGGGCCTATACCACTATTAGGGCATTTAAAACAACCCAATTTAGGTGAGCTCATACAAGTAGTGGCTCTATTTTACCTCTATTTGTAATATGTGTGTACTACAAGGTATTTGATGTTTCTGCCTCTCCTGTAACAAGGCATTAAAGTAATGTATTTAAATACCTTAAATTCAAGGTCAGGTAGAGACAATTGCCCATAATTTTTTGCTTTCATGTTTATATGTTTAAATGTGAAAATGTCCTCATGTGAAATGACAAGTGCCTTCTTAAGTTTATTATTTGATTATTAATAGTTTATTATATAGCTCAGCATATTCCATTGTGCTTTACAATTGGAACAACAGTGATAACACAAAACTGGGTAATAACAGACAGATGTAGCTGTAGGAAGGCCCTGCTCGCAAGTTTACAATTTATTTGAAAATAGGCATTGATACAGAATGATAGGTGCCATCTATTGCATAATGGTCAAGCCAGATTGCAGAGTTTTTTGGTGGGCTGTATGATCTAGGGTAGGCCCTAATTCAGACTTGATCGTAGGTGAGAAAACTCACATCTACGATCAATTACTTTGACATGTGGGGGGACACCCAGCACAGGGCAAGTCTGCGACGCATGCCATATCCAGCCCCCTCCCCCCCTCGCAGACATGATAACGGTGCGGAAGCGCCTGCGTTCGGACCGCGCCCCTACAACGGAGCATCGACACCCCATTCCCGGCCCCCTTCAGGTCTTAATCTGCGTTCTTAAGAGAAAGCAATTTAGGTCCTTGCACATGCACGCACCAGTATACGAGTATGTGCAGAAATCACTTCATAGCGATTTTTGCACATCCAGGGTCTGAATCGGACCCATAGTCACACAGCAATGTTGACCATAGGTCAGGAGGATGTCAAATTAAAGAAAATACAGTATATTAGGATGTGTGGACTGTACAGAGGGGATGTAATTAGAGATGAATATTTATGAAGGTTATGTGAGCGGTTATGGAATTAGATAGGCTTGCATGAAGTAAGGCGAGTTATCAGGGAACACTTGAAGGTTTGAAGAATAGAGGGAGAACATTTCACAGAGTAGATGCAGCCCAAAAGTCCTGCATTCATGAATGGCAGCTAGTAATGAGTGTGGATCAGAGACACTTTTTTTTTTTTTTTTTTTTAAGTAATACCCCTTTTCCACTACTGAGCACGGGTCGCAGCCGGGAGCCTGATACGGGTGCTACCCGTGCTCAGCCCCCTTTCCCATTGCGCTCACCAACCCTGCATATTGCCGGTTTGGTGACTCTGCTAGTGACGCGGCGCTGGGCGATTACATGATCTCCCAGCGCCGCCCTTCCATACAGTGTAAACGGGAGCCGTGTTTTACACTACAACCCTACCCGGATCATTCTCGTGTCCTACCCAGGTAGTTACCCGGGGTAGGATTCACGGGTCAATTGATCCGGGTTTTTGCTGGGGAACCCTTTTCCACTAGCAAAATAACAGGTAAATGCGCGCCCCCGTGCATTTACCCGTGTTTTTTGAGCTAGTGGAAAAGGGGTATTAGTGACATTTGTTACCCCTTTCTGAAACCTTTTTCAGTGTCATTTCTTCATTTGCATCCTTCCTGCCACTAGTAACCTGCAAAACCCTTAAGAATTTTGAATAGGGTAACCCATACTTACCTACTCTTCCGGATCCTGCTGGGGTGCCAGGTACTATTTACCACGGGCCCAGGTCGTCATCCCCACACCCACCTGGCAGCAGCAGCTGCAGCTCTTCTCCTCAGCCCAGCGCTGTGTGGACAGGGAGGCACAAAAAGTACTATTTTTTTTTTTTTTTCTGTGTGCAGGGCCACGTCTCCCATTATTAGGCCACACCCACTGAAGTACCTGGGCCTGCTCATACTCTCTACTCCCCTGCCTGTTGGAGATACCCGGTTTTTCGGGTAGTCCCCCGCAGCCCCGGAAGAGTGGGTACTCCTCCCATATTCTGCCCACTTCCTAGTGAAGTGGGCAGATAACTACAGAGAAATTGTGGTCTTAATAGAGAAACTGCAGAGCCTAATAACTCCATTATATGCTGTTGGGGCATTTTAGCCCAATTAGAATGGTCCACCCCCATCACAGCCCACCTGCTTCCCTCGAAGAGGAAAATAGTAAAGTAGGGAAGTGTGGGGTAACCCTTCCTTTTAAAAGTTCAGGGTGTGCACTTCTTGCAGTTTAAATGTTATTCATATCAGTTGGTTTTGAATATAGGCATGTATTCATCCCTTGTCCACTTTTTTTGATCAACACATTGATCAACCTTGAACACACAGGTAAATTTAACAGGGTTGTCTGTCTTCCCGGCGCTGGGATTGTGTGTCCCAGAACTGGGTGAGCGGCGTCTAGCAAATAGGTGGCAGGGATATTTAAGTTGAGCAAATGTGCATATGCACTTTATGTTCCTGACCAAAATGCATCAATAAAGCTATGGTTAACAAACGTAAAAAAAAATAAAAAATGACCCTCAATTGTATATGCTAACGTGATGCCTTAGTTGTCATTTGGGCATATGTCATGCGTGCTCCCCTATATATTATACTATATATTTGACATGGAGTATACTTCACATCTTTTAGATGGCCTACATTTGGAAAAGGCATTGACCTGACTTACTAAACGAACCCTGTGTTAAACTTATATGTTTGGTATCTGCTTGGAAGCGCCCATGGGTTCAAAAGCCCAGTATGTGTTTTATTTGTAGTGATTCTAGCCATAACCTGGATGGCCACAGAAACTCCCACTCTTCATAATGGGTATCACTGGTCTGTGTGGCATGGGGACAATATCTCAGTGTGCCATAGGTTCTCAGGAGGGAGTAGTCGCTGCCTCTGATGTACGAATATTGAGCTATTCTCATGCACTTGCTGACACGTGGCCAATTTTTTTATTGTATTAGTTTTCACATTTGCAGTGTTCAAAAGTGTAACCATGTAGTACAGTATAATAGACTTCTACAGGAGTGCACATACGCTCTGCTGGAGAAAGCTCTGTCCAGAACGTGACAAGCGATGAAGTTCTGCTTTCGTCTCCCATGTGTATGAGACCTGTGTTACTGACTTTCCTTTCCTGGATTTGGCTGCATCAGTAGGGCGCGGATCATTAGATTGACAGTGTCTAGGTCGACAGGGTCAGAAGGTCGACATGTTCTAGAGTGACTGGGAACCCCAATTAGTGCACCGTGTCCTCTCTCATGGCTCACTTCGCTCGCCATGCTTCGGGCAAGGTGCCTCACTTTGCTCGGCACAGATTACCGTTCCAATCGTAGTCCACGTGGATCATTAAGTATGAAAAAGTAAAAAAAAAAAAATATATATATATTTTTTAAAACTAATGTCGACCTTTTGACCCTGTCGACCTTTTGACCCTGTCGACCTAAAAATTGTCGACCTAGACACTGTCGATCTTCAGACCGGATCTCGTATGAGTATTTACTTGCCTGAAGTGTAAAGCAGCACACACAGCAGTAGGTGGCATCATTACACCTGTGACCACTTGGCACTGGCTGGCTGCTCCTGGCAGGACTGGAAACTGTTTGTGTTCAGCTTTTTTTTTTTTTTTTTTTAAGGTTTGCTCAATAAAACTTTTAACCACTGTTATACTGAAAGAGTACTGTGCCCTTGGGGTATGAAGGGGATATAAAGTACATCAGTATTATTTTGTATAGCGTTGTCTATAGGTTACCTCCATTGTTTTTTTTTTTGTTTTTTTTTTTTCTTACTTTTCTAAAAAATTGAATGTAGGGATAAAATATAAAGAATGTGTGGGACTCAAACGAATACAGGCGCTATAGTGTTAACGTAATTGATACTTTACAATACGTTCCTCAATGTTCTTCTTTGACGGAACCTTCCTTTCACTCGTGTAGATGTCACCATGAAAAGAAAGGATTATATAAATGTGTGACAAAGTCTTTAACAGTCCATAAATGTTTTTTATTAACTGAACGTATCAGAAAGTGAAGGACGTGATTATTTCACCAAAGAGGCGTTCCCCAACTCACTTTTCCAAAGAAAAGATTACACTCATAAAGGTATCTTTCATCCACCACTGTGTTAGACAGAATCACTCTCACGGTCACATCCTTTTGCACGGGAAGAAGATGGGCATACCTCACTCACAATAAAGGAGGCTGCTTCAAACACATCAAGGTTTCTTTTGCTGATAGTTCTTTCTTCTTCCTAAGCAAAATGTCCTTCCCTCTCGTATGGGTATTACTGTGAAAGAAAAAAAAATAAAAAATAAAAATTATATATATATATATATATATATATATATATATATATATATATATATTATAGTGTGTAAAATCGTTTTCACCTGTACAACACTTATCCAAACTGTAGGTTTGTGTGATTATATAATAGAAATTTCTCTAACAGTCCATAGAGTGTCTTTTGTTTCTGGACTTATCAGACAGTGAAGAACGTGGTTATTTCACCAAAAAGGCGTACCCGTCCCCAACTCACTTTTCCAAAGAAAAGGTTAAATTCATAAAGGTATCTTTTATCCACCACTGTGTTCAAAAGACTTGCTCTCACGGTAAACCCTTTTACACGAGAAAGATAGGCATACCTCACTCACAATAAAGGAGGCTGCTTCAAACGTATAAAGGTTTCTTTCGCTGCTGATACCTTCTTCCTTCTAAGTAGAATGTCTCTCCCTCTCGTGGGATAAAATGTCTGTCAGACCGACAAGCATTTTATCTGAGCCTGAAACCCATCAGATATCGTGGTTACACACAGTGAGATATTTCACAGTATATGGTTACACAATAGGGGTCATTCAGATGTGGTTGGAAGCAGCAGTGATAGCTCTGTTTGGTAGTGAAGCAGGAGGTGTCTACTAAAAGCAGCGCCTCCTGCTGCAGTAGTGATCTGACTTGCGTCCTAGGACACAGCATCGAATCTCTCACCTACCACCAGGGCGGCTTGCTGCACCCATGGTGCTGTGCAAGCTGCTTGTCGCAGAGGCTAGGAAATCTCCGTCCTACGACGGAGATCTCTAACCTCTTACCACCCCCTGAATGGAGGTGATACCCCTCCGTTTTCACAAATGGAGGCCGTTGCCACCCCCTTCTCACCTTCCAGATGCCGCTCAGACTATCAGTCACTGACAGTCTGCTGTCGCTCTACATCCTATGTCACAGGAACCATTCATATATGCGCAGAATGGGTCCTACGCGTGCGTAAAGTACCGAAAATTGGTACTTTGCAAAGATGGTCGCAGGTCCAGCTGGACCTGAATTGGGCCCATTATTTGATTTCCTCCCGTTTAAAAATGTTGGCTGTGGCAGCGCATACACTCAGAGGCGTTACTAGGGTAGAGCGAGTGGGGCACGTGCCCTAGGCGCCTTGGCAGGCCCAGGAGAGGGGGGCGCCGCCTGTGGCCAGGGCATCATGCCCCACTCGCCCCCGTCATGCCGAAATGTGAGGGGAGGAGAGCGCAGCGTCTCTCCCTCACCGCAGCTGCCAGCACTAGCAGCGCTGCTGTGTTCGGTCTCCGGTGGCGTTAGCCAATCAGAGCTTGCGGACCGGCTCCTGATTGGCTGCCGGTCCGCGAGCTCTGATTGGCTGGCGAACCGACACCACACAGCCGCCGGAGACCTGGAGCTGTGAGTGGAAGGAGAGGCGCTGTGCTGCGCTCTCCTCCCCTCACATATCAGAGGCGAGCCGGAGCCACAAGCGGTGAGTGACCGGGGGGAAGGGGGAAGGGAGCACAGTGGGGCAATGTATCAGGCACAGTGGGGCAATGTATCGGGCACAGTGGGGCAATGTATCAGGCACTGTGGGCCATTTTCAGTGGCCACACCCCTTCTGGTGCGTGGCCACACCCCTTCTGGGGTGAGGCCACGCCCATGCACATGCTGCTTTTGGTGTGTTTTTTTTTTTTGGGGGGGGGGGGGGGGGGGCACCATTTTCCATCTTGCCCTGGGCTCCGAAAACCCTAGTTACGCCTCTGCATACACTGCTACATGCGGCTAGACTCTGAAAGTTATTCTTGTATCTCAGATTGCTTTAATGTCTGATAATTCCGAACAACAAAAACAGCTACGGTTTAAAAATAAAATAGGGCCTAATTACGATATGTAAACAAATCGTATGTTAGGTGATCTGCGCATGCAGAGGATCTGTGCTGCGCATATGCAGATCTGTTGTTGCAGTGCCTCTGTCTGTTTGGGGGTGGAGACGGCCTGCGTTTCAGAAAATGGGGCATGTCTATGCAATTAATTGCGTCCTTGGACACAGCTTCAATGGCTCCAGCAATCTGGCAGATGTTCACGCAGATGTTCCGATGCTGCATCCATGGAAGCAGCAGCAGATCACAGAAGCTGGCTGGAGGTATCTATTTACACAAAGCACCTCCTGTGGTATTAGCATATTATTGCACAGCCTCTGTGTCTAAAGTTGCAGTGGCTGTGCAATAGTATCCATCTCTGAACTAGCCGCAGAGTTGTTTGACTTTTGTGCTTGTGTTTTTAAAGAAATTGGTGGGATCAAAGTTTATTGTGGCTGTGTGCATTGTGATAATACAGCCTGACGTTTTTGCCAAGATGCGGCCTTTTGGCACGTGTGTTGGAAAAGTTGTTTGATTTCTGGTGCCCCCCAACTTGCAGTGACTTTTTGTCTGAACTATGGAAGGGATCTTGCTCAATACCCATGTACTTTTGGTTCAGTGTCTCTTTATTGTGCCTATAACATGTTATTAAGCACTTTGTGTTCTAGAACTTTTCTTGTATCACAAAGCATGATGTTGCTGATTTCCCTACTGGGGTTTTTAAAGCAGAACTACTACCTAATATAATATTTTTCAGAGGTGATCCCCTTACCTTAGCCGAATCTCCGAGGGTTGCTGTATGCACCCAATTTTTATTTTTTTTGGTGGGGTCGCCCCTCATCTACTCAAGTAAACGTGCCTTAAAAGCAGGCAGGAGGAAGGTGGTGATCTGGTGACACCCACTCCCGGCTCATATCCTCTTCCGCAGTCATTTGAATTTGTGGCCATGATCACACAGACAATGGTACTTTCCATAATGCACATTTGAGACTGCTTCAGTATAGATTTGTAACCAGTGGAGCTAGTCACATGAAGTGTGTCAACCATCTATGCCACCACCATATGGAAGCACTAGGGATGTCTCCCAAAGGAAACAGTATAATGTAATCCTGTTCCCTGTGTGTGTGTATATGTGTGTGTATATATATATATATATATATATATATATATATATATATATATATATATATATATATATATATATATATATAATCTTAACATGTTTAGCAGACTTAATGCCATATCTCTGCTATCCAGAGAGATTGAAAGCAAGGCAAATAGGATTCTATTGCATATCAGTGTTTATGTTGCAAAGGTAAATTGAAGTTGGTTTGGTTTGTTTTTTTTTTGGTTGGTGTGTTTTCTCTCCTTTGTTAACCTCCAGTTGTCTGCCATGTTGGTATGTTATGCTTGTTTGTGTAAATAAATGTATTTTCTCTAACGTCCTAAGTGGATGCTGGGGACTCCGTAAGGACCATGGGGATTAGCGGCTCCGCAGGAGACTGGGCACAACTACAAAGAAAGCTTTAGACTACTGGTGTGCACTGGCTCCTCCCACTAAGACCCTCCTCCAGACCTCAGTTAGATTCTTGTGCCCGGCCGAGCTGGATGCACACTAGGGGCTCTCCTGAGCACCTAGAAAGAAAGTATATTTAGGTTTTTTATTTTCAGTGAGATCTGCTGGCAACAGACTCACTGCAGCGAGGGACTAAGGGGAGAAGAAGCGAACCTACCTAACAGGTGGTAGTTTGGGCTTCTTAGGCTACTGGACACCATTAGCTCCAGAGGGATCGACCGCAGGACCCGACCTTGGTGTTCGTTCCCGGAGCCGCGCCGCCGTCCCCCTTACAGAGCCAGAAGCACGAAGAAGGTCCGGAAAATCGGCGGCTGAAGACTTAAGTCTTCACCAAGGTAGCGCACAGCACTGCAGCTGTGCGCCATTGCTCCTCATGTACACCTCATACTTCGGTCACTGATGGGTGCAGGGCGCTGGGGGGGGGGGGGCGCCCTGAGGGCAATAGATAACACCTTGGCTGGCAAAATATGCATCATATATAGTCCCAGGGGCTATATAGATGCAAAATTACCCCTGCCAGTATAACAGAAAAAGCGGGAGAAAGTCTGCCGAAAAGGGGGCGGGGCTTCTCCCTCAGCACACTGGCGCCATTTTTCCCTCACAGTTCCGCTGGAAGGAAGCTCCCTGGCTCTCCCCTGCAGTCTGAGAAAACTACAGAAGGGTAAAAAAGAGAGGGGGGCACTAAATTTAGGCGCAGTATAGATATATATATATATATATATATGTAATATATATAAAAAAGCAGCTATAGGGAAAACACTCATTGATAGTGGGATCCCAGTGTTATATAGCGCTCTGGTGTGCTGGCATACTCTCTCTCTGTCTCTCCAAAGGGCTTTGTGGGGTCCTGTCCTCTGTCAGAGCATTCCCTGTGTGTTTGCGGTGTGTCGGTACGG
This sequence comes from Pseudophryne corroboree, assembly GCF_028390025.1. NCBI lineage: Eukaryota > Metazoa > Chordata > Amphibia > Anura > Myobatrachidae > Pseudophryne > Pseudophryne corroboree. The sequence continues at coordinate 291,327,941 of NC_086454.1, forward strand.
CTGTGTCGACATGTTTGATGAGGAGGCTTATGTGGAGGCGGAGCAGATGCCTGTAAATGTGATGTCACCCCCTGCGGGGTCGACACCTGAGTGGATGGTGCTGTGGAAGGAATTACGTGATAGTGTCGACTCCTTACATAAAAGGTTTGACGACATACCTAATGTGGGACAGCCGGCTTCTCAGCCTGTGCCTGCCCAGGCGTCTCAAAAACCATCAGGGGCTCTAAAACTCCCGCTACCTCAGATGGTTGACACAGATGTCGACACGGATACTGACACCAGTGTCGACGACGATGAGACTAATGTAACTTCCAGTAGGGCCACACGTTACATGATTGAGGCAATGAAAAATGTGTTACACATTTCTGATAATACAAGTACCACCAAAAAGGGGTATTATGTTCGGTGAGGAAAAACTACCTGTAGTTTTCCTGAATCTGAGACAGAGGTTAGGGTGCGTTGGGAAACACCCCCTAGGGTGGATAAAGCGCTCACACGCTTGTAAGGGCTCTACCCTCTCCTGAGATGGCCGCCCTTAAGGATCCTGCTGATAGAAAGCAGGAGGGCATCCTAAAAGGTATTTACACACATACTGGTGTTATACTGCGACCAGCAATCGCCTCAGCCTGGATGTGCAGTGCTGGGTTGGCGTGGTCGGATTCCCTGACTGAAAATATTGATACCCTAGATAGGGACAGTATATTATTGCCTATAGAGCATTTAAAAGATGCATTTCTATATATGCGTGATGCACAGCGGAATATTTGCCGACTGGCATCAAGAGTAAGTGCGTTGTCCATTTCTGCCAGAAGAGGGTTATGGACACGACAGTGGTCAGGTGATGCAGATTCCAAACGGCATATGGAAGTATTGCCTTATAAAGGGGAGGAGTTATTTGGGGTCAGTCTTTCAGACCTGGTGGCCACGGCAACAGCTGGGAAATCCACGTTTTTACCCCAGATCGCCTCTCAACATAAGAAGACGCCGTATTATCAGGCGCAGTCCTTTCATTCCCATAAGGACAAGCGGGCAAAAGGTTCCTCATTTCTGCCCCGTGACAGAGGGAGAGGAAAAAGGCTGCAGAAATCAGCCAGTTCCAAGGAACAGAAGCCCTCTCCCGCCTCTGCCAAGTCCTCAGCATGACGCTGGGGCTTTACAAGCGGACTCGGGCACGGTGGGGGCCCGTCTCAAGAATTTCAGCGCGCAGTGGGCTCACTCGCAAGTAGACCCCTGGATCCTTCAGGTGGTATCTCAGGGGTACAAATTGGAATTCGAGACGTCTCCCCCTCGCCGTTTCCTAAAGTCGGCTTTACCGACGTCTCCCTCCGACAGGGAGGCAATTTTGGAAGCCATTCACAAGCTGTATTCCCAGCAGGTGATAATCAAGGTACCCCTCCTGCAACAGGGAAAGGGGTATTATTCCACACTGTTGTGGTACCGAAGCCGGACGGCTCGGTGAGACCGATTTTAAATCTAAAATCTTTGAACACTTACATACAGAAGTTCAAATTCAAGATGGAGTCACTCAGAGCAGTGATTGCGAACCTGGAAGAAGGGGACTACATGGTGTCTCTGGACATCAAGGATGCTTACCTTCATGTCCCAATTTACCCTTCTCACCAAGGGTACCTCAGGTTTGTGGTACAGAACTGTCACTATTGGTTTCAGACGCTGCCGTATGGATGGTACACGGCACCCCGGGTCTTTACCAAGGTAATGGCCGAAATGATGATATTCCTTCGAAGGAAGTGAATTTTAGTTATCCCTTCCTTGGACAATTCCCTGATAAGGGTAAGATCCAGGGAACAGTTGGAGGTCGGTGTAGCACTATCTCAGGTAGTGTTGCGGCAGCACGGTTGGATTCTCAATATTCCAAAATCGCAGCTGGTTCCGACGACTCGTCTTCTGTTCCTAGGGATGATCCTGGACACAGTCCAGAAAAAGGTGTTTCTCCCGGAGGAGAAAGCCAGGGAGTTATCCGAGCTAGTCAGGAACCTCCTAAAACCGAGCCAAGTCTCAGTGCATCAATGCACAAGGGTTCTGGGAAAAATGGTGGCTTCCTACGAAGCAATCCCATTCGGCAGATTCCACGCAAGAACTTTCCAGTGGGACCTGCTGGACAAATGGTCCGGGTCGCATCTTCAGATGCATCAGCGGATAACCCTGTCACCAAGGACAAGGGTGTCCCTCCTGTGGTGGTTGCAGAGTGCTCATCTTCTAGAGGGCCGCAGATTCGGCATTCAGGACTGGGTCCTGGTGACCACGGATGCCAGCCTGCGAGGCTGGGGAGCAGTCACACAGGGAAGGAATTTCCAGGGCTTATGGTCAAGCCTGGAGACATCACTTCACATAAATATCCTGAAGCTAAGGGCCATTTACAATGCTCTAAGCTTAGCAAGACCTCTGCTTCAAGGTCAGCCGGTGTTGATCCAGTCGGACAACATCACGGCAGTCACCCACGTAAACAGACAGGGTGGCACAAGAAGCAGGAGGGCAATGGCAGAAGCTGCAAGGATTCTTCGCTGGGCGGAAAATCATGTGATAGCACTGTCAGCAGTATTCATTCCGGGAGTGGACAACTGGGAAGCAGACTTCCTCAGCAGACACGACCTCCACCCGGGAGAGTGGGGACTTCACCCAGAAGTCTTCCACATGATTATAAACCGTTGGGAAAAACTCGACAGGTATTGCGCCAGGTCAAGGGACCCTCAGGCAATAGCTGTAGACGCTCTGGTAACACCGTGGGTGTACCAGTCAGTGTATGTGTTCCCTCCTCTGCCTCTCATACCCAAGGTACTGAGAATTATAAGATGGAGAGGAGTAAGCACTATATTCGTGGCTCCGGATTGGCCAAGAAGGACTTGGTAACCGGAACTTCAAGAGATGCTCACGGAGGATCCGTGGCCTCTACCTCTAAGAAGGGACCTGCTCCAGCAAGGACCCTGTCTGTTCCAAGACTTACCGCGGCTGCGTTTGACGGCATGGCGGTTGAACGCCGGATCCTGAAGGAAAAAGGCATTCCGGATGAAGTCATCCCTATCCTGATCAAAGCCAGGAAGGATGTAACCGCAAAACATTATCACCGCATTTGGCGAAAATATGTTGCGTGGTGCGAGGCCAGTAAGGCCCGACGGAGGAAATTCAACTGGGTCGATTCCTACATTTCCTGCAAACAGGAGTGTCTATGGGCCTGAAATTGGGGTCCATTAAGGTTCAAATTTCGGCCCTGTCAATTTTCTTCCAAAAAGAACTAGCTTCAGTCCCTGAAGTTCAGACGTTTGTAAAAGGGGTACTGCATATACAGCCTCCTTTTGTGCCTCCAGTGGCACCTTGGGATCTCAATGTAGTTTTTGGGTTCCAAAAGTCACATTGGTTTGAACCACTTAAATCTGTGGAGTTAAAATATCTCACATGGAAAGTGGTCATGCTGTTGGCCCTGGCCTGGGCCAGGCGTGTGTCAGAATTGGCGGCTTTATCCTGTAAAAGCCCTTATCTGATTTTCCATTCGGACAGGGCGGAATTGAGGACTCGTCCTCAGTTTCTCCCTAAGGTGGTTTCAGCGTTTCACCTGAACCAACCTATTGTGGTAAGAGTTTTATAGGTCGGTGCGCTTTGTCCAACGTTCAAATGTTCCTTCAAAGGAAGGGGTCGTCAAAAGTCCAGATGTTGGGACTTAATTGGTCGTGAATGTTCCGTATCAGTAACTTTCTAGCAACGACTTCGTACTCTATAGACACCTCCCAAACTTCTTTGGTGGCTGCTCAGTTCTTCAAGATATGACCTAGGTATATTCAGTCATGCAATTCTGTGGAGGCAGGGGAGAAGAACAAGCGCCATATGGTGTAGTAATTTGGATTAATCGGAATATTGTAAACACATATATAAAATGTAAGTACCGGATGGATTCTTGAGATCAGGCCTATCTGTCTCTCTTTATTCTCAGTGGCTGTTCCCCACTTGTATCAGGAAGCGTGTCTCTCACACAGAGATCCTGCAGTCTTCCTAGGAAGACTGCAGGATCTCTGTGTGAGAGACACGCTTCCTGATACAAGTGGGGAACAGCCACTGAGAATAAAGAGAGACAGATAGGCCTGATCTCAAGAATCCATCCGGTACTTACATTTTATATATGTGTTTACAATATTCCGATTAATCCAAATTACTACACCATATGGCACTTGTTCTTCTCCCCTGCCTCCACAACCTATTGTGGTGCCTGCGGCTACTAGGGACTTGGAGGACTCCAAGTTGCTAGACGTTGTCAGGGCCCTGAAAATATATGTTTCCAGGACGGCTGGAGTCAGAAAATCTGACTCGCTGTTTATCCTGTATGCACCCAACAAGCTGAGTGCTCCTGCTTCTAAGCAGACTATTGCTCGTTGGATTTGTAGTACAATTCAGCTTGCACATTCTGTGGCAGGCCTGCCACAGCCAAAAATCTGTAAATGCCCACTCCACAAGGAAGGTGGGCTCATCTTGGGCGGCTGCCCGAGGGGTCTCGGCTTTACAACTTTGCCGAGCAGCTACTTGGTCAGGAGCAAATACGTTTGTAAAATTCTACAAATTTGATACCCTGGCTGAGGAGGACCTGGAGTTCTCTCATTTGGTGCTGCAGAGTCATCCGCACTCTCCCGCCCGTTTGGGAGCTTTGGTATAATCCCCATGGTCCTTACGGAGTCCCCAGCATCCACTAGGACGTCAGAGAAAATAAGAATTTACTTACCGATAATTCTATTTCTCGTAGTCCGTAGTGGATGCTGGGCGCCCATCCCAAGTGCGGATTGTCTGCAATACTTGTACATAGTTATTGTTACCAAAAATCGGGTTATTGCTGTAGTGAGCCATCTTTTCTAGAGGCTCCTCTGTTATCATGCTGTTAACTGGGTTTAGATCACAAGTTATACGGTGTGATTGGTGTGGCTGGTATGAGTCTTACCCGGGATTCAAAATCCTTCCTTATTGTGTACGCTCGTCCGGGCACAGTATCCTAACTGAGGCTTGGAGGAGGGTCATAGGGGGAGGAGCCAGTGCACACCAGGTAGTCCTAAAGCTTTACTTTTGCGCCCAGTCTCCTGTGGAGCCGCTATTCCCCATGGTCCTTACGGAGTCCCCAGCATCCACTACGGACTACGAGAAATAGAATTATCGGTAAGTAAATTCTTATTTTTACTGACCCTGGGGCATATAAAAGAAGCTGTCCTATATATGAGGGATGCCCAGAGGGACATTTGCCTACTGGGCTCTAGAATAAATGCAATGTCGATTTCTGCCAGAAGGGTCCTGTGGACTCGGCAATGGACAGGCGATGCCGACTCTAAAAAGCACATGGAGGTTTTACTGGCCGTTTTATGGGAGTGTGTGAAAAAACGCTGGCGTTTCTGGGGAAAAAGCGGGAGTGGCTGGAGAAACGGGGGAGTGGCTGGGCGAACGCTGGGTGTGTTTGTGACGTCAAACCAGGAACGAAACTGACTGAACTGATCGCAGTGGCAGAGTAAGTGTCGAGCTACTCAGAAACTGCTAAGAAATTTCTATTCGCAATTTTGCGAATCTTTCGTTCGCAATTCTGCTAAGCTAAGATTCACTCCCAGAGGGCGGCGGCTTAGCGTATGCACTGCTGCGAAAAGCGGCTAGCGAGCGAACAACTCGGAATGAGGGCCAGTGTCCAAGTCATACAGCACAAAAACAAAGGTGTTGTATTTTAGGAAGGCTGACTTTGCAAAAATGGGAATATGTTTAAGCGATTCATTGGAGGATCTTGAAAGGAGTACAGGAGAGCTATGAAACACCTAAAAAGTGCAATACTAAAAGCAATAGACCCTTGTATCAAAAGGGTTAGGAAAAGCACCAACTAGTGTGAAAGCAAAATAGACAGGCTTTAGGAATTATAATTAGACTAAAAATAATAACAAAGAGGTGTATCTCGAAAGGGGTTGGGTGTGTGACCGCCGGTCACAATACTGATGGCGGGATCCCGGCTGTTACATGGCCGACGGGGAGGCTAGCGCAACAAAGCACCTTGCGGGCTCGCTGCACTTGCCACGCAGCAAGCTCGGTGGCTCGCTGCACTTGCCACAGGTTCTATTCCCACTCTATGGGTGTCATGGACACCATGGGTGAGATTCAAATGATGTATCACGCCCAATTTCCTTTCTAAAATTATCTCCGTTATTGCGCATATTGCATCCATAGTAATCGGGTTTACTGTGTAAAGGGTTTGGTGCCTTGCTACTCTGGGGGTAGCGAGCTGAAATAATGATACAACGTCCCTGAGGGCAGAAACAGAACGAGTGTGGAAAGGGGTGAAAAGAATTTAATCCCGCCCCATGAGTGGGAATAGTCCCTGTTGGTTGGCATGACGACTGGCGGGATTTTCAGATGCCGGGATCCCAGTGTCGGTATTGTGAGGTCACATAACCGCATCCCCTTGACAGACTGAAGGACGCTAAGAAGATAATCAGGCGTGCTAAAGGCAGAAGCTGAGTGGCAAGTGGCCCAGTCAGTAAATAAAGGGGGCAAACTTTTTTTTTTAAAAGTATATATGTGAAAGCAGAAATTCAAATGGAGGAATAAGAAGACTGAAGACAGAAGGAGAATTTTATGGAGGGAGACAAAGCAATAGGGGGCCGTAGATGTAGCGGGATCGGTATGAAATACCTCCAATCAAAATCCTGACACCAATTGACCGACGGTCAAAATCCCGACATGGACAAAATACCGACATTTAAAATGCCGACAGGTCAAAATACCGACATGCGTTTTCTGTGTTTTTGTGTGTGTCGACATGGACACCATATAAGTGTGCCGCGTCCCCTCGCATGGCTCGCTGCGCTCGCCATGCTTCGGGCATGGTGCCTCGCTGCACTTGGCGCACTATTATATTCCCCCTCCAGATCCACTGGGATGGTAAAGTATGAACAAGTCGGTTTCAATGAAAAAAATCATGAAAAACTCATGTCGGTATTTTGACCTGTCGCCATTTTACATGTCTGTATTTTAAATGTCTGTATTTTGTCCATGTCGGGATTTTGACCGTTGGTCAATTGGTGTCGGTATTTCCACCGCCGGGATTTTGATTAGAGGTAAATTGACTGCATCCCGATGTAGCATATCTAGACTTTAATAAGCTATTTGACACTGTCCCTCGTTGCAGACTGCTAAATAAACTCGAAAGTGTGGTACTGGATTATAAAATAGTTAAATGGATATGATTCTGGTTACAGGTTCGGAAACAGACAGTTGTGGATCTGTACTTGGACAAGTGCTCTTTAATATCTTTGGTGACATTGCAGATGGTATTGAAGGGAAACTATGCCTTTTTGTAGATGACATGAGATATGCAACAGGCTAGACAGTGGGTGGGGTAAAACAAATGATTTATGATCTAGGTAGACTTGAGGAATGGCCAAGTACGTGGCAGTTTAACGCAAAAAAAATGCAAAATCATGCACTTGGATCTCAAAACCCAAAGGCTAAATATAGTATCAAGGGTGCTGTAATGGAAGCTACTGAGGAGGAAAAGCATTTAGTAGCAATGGTGCCCATACACTTGTGAGATAATCGGTGCTAACCTTCGATTTCGACTGCATCTGTGAGAGAAATCGAAGGATTGTATGCACATTTTAGGTACCTTTCGACACGATGCGCGGGCACGCCGGTCGAATCTCACGTCTCAAGATAGTATGTGCTGCACTTAATATTTATCGAATCGCAGTGCGATCGCGTGTGTTTTTAAAAACACATGCTATATATCGCACTGCGATGTGCGATTGGCACCCGCCGGGAGCAGCCAGAGGCGGGGACGTGTCCATCACGTGATTACTATGTGATGTCGCATCGCGGGGCATCGCACAAGTGTATAGGCACCATAACAGTTTCAAGTAACTTAAAGGCAAGCAATGTAACAAAGCAATGAGAAATGCAATTTAGATGCTTGGTTGTATAGGTAGACTGGTAGAGGAATCAGTAGCAGGAAAAAAGAAGTAATAATGCCACTGTATAGGTGTCTGATACGGCCTCATTTGGAATACTGTGTTCAGTGCTGGAGACCATGGGGATCATTCCGACCCGATCGCACGCTGCATTTCCTCACAGCGGTGCGATCAGGTCGGAACTGCGCATGCGCGTTGTTGCGGGCTACGATGCTGTAAACGAAGAAAGCGGTCGCAGCGGCGACCGCAAGAAGATTGACAGAAGGAAGGCGTTCCAGGGCGTCACCTGTCCGTTGGCGGCCGTTTTCAGGGAGTGGTAAGGAAAACGCAGGCGTGTCCAGGCGAACGGAGGGCGGATGTCTGACGTCATGGCCGGCCCCATCATCGCTGGATCCGTCGCATAGGGTGAGTATGTCCAGGGCTGGTCTTGTTTAATGTGAAACTTTTTTAGCATAGCAGGGCTGCACAAGCGAACGCAGCCCTGCTATGCGAAAATGCACTCCCCCATAGGCGGAGTTTAGTTGATCACACCAGCAGCAAAAGGTTGCTTGATGAGATCAACTCGGAATAACCCCCCCCCCATAGCTCCAGAACTATATAAATACATTAGAGAGCGTACAAAGAAGGGCAGCTAGAATGGTGCATGGCCTACATCACAAAACTTACCCAGAAAGACTAGAAGATCTTAACATGTTTTTTTTGGCGCAGAGAAATGAGGGGACATGATAGAATCTTTCAACTATCCCAAGGATTTTTAACAAGGTACATGAGGAAAGCATTCTTAAGAGGGGATGCGGCCAAAATGGTGGTTCCATAGCTCCGATATCACTTGGCATTCCCGACAGCTTGCATCCCGAATGTAAGTATTCCGGTGTCTTCAATATTTTAGCTGCGGGGTGGGGGGTTTAGCTGTGGGAAAGGGAGGGTTAGGCACCCCTGGGGAGGGTCATGGTTAGACTGTGGGGAGGGGAGTTAGGTTTAGGCAGCACCGGGGAGGTTTAGGGTTAGGCTGCGACGGGGAGAAGGTTAGGGTCAGACTGCGGGAAGGGAGGTTACGGGGAAGGGTAAGCATACTTACCCGACCCTTGGCGGGATGTTGAACATCGGGATGCTGGTGTCAGTCACAGGACCACAGGCATCACACCCCTTCAACGGAAGAGAAGGATTAGAACACGAGGACATGCACTGAAACTGAGGGAGGGAGGTTCAGAAGAAGTTTAAGGAAAAATTACTTCACAGAAAGGGTAGTGGATAAGTGGAATAGCCTCTCGTCAGAGGTGGTAGAGGCTAAGACAGTAGAGCAATTTTAACATGTTTGTGATAGACATATGAATATCCATACAAAGAACTTGGGTAAATGTATGATCCTCCGACATCCGCCCATGTCATTCTCTTTTAGATAGCACGCCGATATGCGGGGGCAGTGTATGAATGTTTAGTGGCACTGACCGTTCCTCCACCTGCAGCTATCTATTTCGTAGGCTGCAGGTTTCTTTGCCCCATGCACCACAGTAGGGACAGTGCTGGCTGTATAGGAGATCTTGCGATAATAGTGGGATCTCACACATGGCCAGAATAGGCGGCCGGGGGGGAGACACAGCGCATCAGCACTAAGCTTATGCCCCGCGCTCTCTAGCGTGAATAGCCTCTGTAATGTAGTGAAGCAGGAAGTGATACAGTGGCACGATCCGCTATAATACATCTACCCCTAAGGATCATATAGGGTTAAGGTTACCTAAAGGATAATAAAAAGGGGCAGACTAGATGGGCCACGTTGTTCTTATCTGCCGTCAAATTCTGTGTTTCTATTATGTATAATATTTATAGGACACTTACTAGATTTTTTATTATTTTTTAATAAAGGAAAATAAACCATTACCATTCCAGCACTGCTTATGCAGTATGGTGTGATATTGTGAACCATTCACCGACTTGCTGAAGTCTGTATGCTAATGATCTTAATGATGTTTTTTACATTGGTATGTGTACTTGAATATAAATGAATACAATGCAGTAGAGAATTGCATGGAATCATTTGTCCACACAGACCTTGAAACCTGACTACGTTGCTAGCGACAACAGGCTCCCGCATATCGAGCATAAACACTGCCCTTACGTGCACATGTGATGGGCTAATAAATTGATGAGCAACATCCATTCTTTGTATCGCTGTTCTGAGATGCATGTATGGTATCAGTAAATGGTGGGTGTGCTGATCCTTGTAGTGCAATATCGCAGTGTCTGTCTCTGAATTGTCAAAGAAGTCAGTGTAAATCATTCTAATTAGAAAAAATAAAATCTTAGCGGGGAATCCAATGCATCGACACAATGTGCCCTGGGTGAGTGGGAGAACTTTCAAACTTGTCACTAATGTAAGCGGCTGGTAGGTGCGCATTTCGGCGTTGCTTATTGCTTGGAATTGAATCGCATACCTTTTATAATTTTTTTTTTTAGAGAAAAGTTCTAAATGGGTTGGGCTGTATGGTATCCTGTAGGTCAACCAGTAGCTGAGAAAAAAGGTAAAAATAAACAATGTAATGCCTTTGGGAGTAATTCAGACCTGATCGCTAGGGTGCATTTTTGCATCCCTGCGATCAGATAGTCGCTGCATACTGGGGGAGGGTATGTGGTGTGTGCAGGTGTGCGATCGCATTTGTAGCAGAGCTGCACAAACATCAGTTTGTGCAGTCTCTGCACTGCCCAGGACTTACTCAGCCGCTGCGATGGTTTCCTGGTGTTCGGGGCCGGAGCTGACGTCAGACACCCTCTCTCCAAACGCCTGGTCCCTTCTGCGGACACTCCTGTAAAACTGTCAGTTGCCACCCACAAACGGCTGCTTTCTGTCTTTCGCCGTGCGATCACTTGTTTCGCAAAATCCAGTCGATAGGCACCGATGCCCGGTGTAGTTGTCTGACGCGCCGGAGCATGCGCAGTTCAGATCTGATCACACGCTGTCCGAAAACACACAGCAGTGAACAGGTCTGAATTACCCCCTTTGTGTAGCACTCACCCCTGGGTGCCCTCACCTTCCTTACACCACACACTGTAGTGTAGAAGATCCAGCCAGGTGCAGAATGAAATGCAGTATCCTGGTTCTTAATACAGAGCATGGCCTATACTTCTAGTCATATATACAGAGTTGGACAGCAAATTGTTGTGTAGCGGTCAATGCTCGAACAGCGAGACATACAGAGTACCGCACCAGTAATTTAATGGGTGGCCTGTACAGCTGTGCACGTGTGCTATAAATTTACTATGTTTTGCCCATAAGTCGTATTGTACATAGTTAATTTGACATCTTTTGGGCGTAACCTTTTAAATGAAGACTCCCTCTAATTACTTTGATTTGCAGTTCTTTGTCGCCAGATACACACAAGAGATTCAAGCATTTCTACTATTCAGTGCAAGTGGTAATAGTTTCCACATGAGGGCGCTGTTTACATATAGACATTCTGTTTTTGTCTTATGCCCGTGTTTCATCCATTGCAAAGTAATGTGCCCACGGGGAGGGTTGATTACTACGTTTGGCAGGGTTAAAAGTTTAATGTGCTGTGCCCCAGATGTAACATTCACACAGCTGTAAATTGTTTATGCAACAGAGTTATCAATTAAATGAGTGACACTAATTTAACCAAGCCCCAAACTCTCTGGCCATCTGATTCCCATCTTATTAGTAGGGTGTGGTAAATTGGTACGTGTATATGTATGTATGTATGTATGTATATATATTTGTGTGTGTGTATATGTATATATATTTGTGTGTGTGTGTATATGTATGTATGTATGTATGTATGTATGTGTGTGTATATGTATATATGTGTATATGTATATATATATATATATATATATATATATATATATATATATATATATATATATAAATCTTTTTTCTTTCTTTCTTTTTTCTTTTTTGCTGCGTTACTTGATTTCATGCAACTGAATACCTTGCATGCAGACCAGTCATACGGTTTTGTTCTTGAATTCAAATATTCTTTTATACATTGTACTGAGTATGATGCAGTGTACATCGTAACGTTCTGAGAACTTTTGGTGAGTTCTGTTCTAATGAACAGAGCCAAATTTACAGTTAATGTTGCATTCCAGGTATCTCTTCCATAACTTGTACTAGAATCAATGGCTGATAAAGGCTTAAAAGAGAGATGGCTTACCAGGAATTGGCTCCCAGCGCTATTCAATACAGTGCAGTTATAAGTCGGAGAATGCCCATTCTCCCAGACTGAACAGGGTGTTTTGTCGGGAGAACGGGCATTTTCCGACTTAAGTGCCCGGTGCAACGCTGTTTCTGCCACGCTAAGGGCAGAAATCAGCATCGCGCCAGCACTTTTGTTATATTTCGGATCGCACCCCTCGAGAAGAAATCCCGTTGTTGGGTGTCACATGGCGCTGTATTGAATAGCACCAGGAACTAATTCACGGTGCTATTCAACGGTCATCGAATTGAATCATGCCCATTGGGGGAATTCCGTTGTTTTCGCTGGCTGATCTCCTCCTGTCTTAAGTAACGAACATTCGAAGGAGCGATATTCATTTAATGCTGGTTTTCATGCTTAATGCGCCCAATAGTGTCTGGTTTAGCCAGGTAAGGCAGTGAACCCAACTAAACTAATGGGCACAATCGTGAAAAGTGACATTTGGGCGTCCAGACAGGTCACTTCGCACAGTTCAGCTGACCACCCCTGGAGGGTGTGAGCTAAAATGCTGGCACCAGCAGCTGGTCATGCCTGACTGGATCGACAATTGAATTGAGACAACTGCCGCCATGCTAACAAATGAATTCCCCCTTTCCGGGCTGTTCCAGGCATGTTTGTCAGTTGATGGACAACAGCCTGTACACGTCTCCTGTACTATCCATTCTCATTGCTTAACTTAATTAGTTTCCCAGACTCTGCTATTACAGTCCAGGTTTTAGGGATATCCATGCTTGAGCACAGGTGACATAATTAGTACCTCAGTAGATTTAATTGAACCACCTGGACTCAAGCATGGGTATCCTTAATACCTGGGCTATAGTGCAACTTTAAACTATACAAAATGTAAAATAATTTGTGATTTGAAATGTAAAATGTGATTAGCAGGATGCACATGATAAATAATTTTGGTAGAGATATTTAGCTGTTTAAACTATGATACTGAAACAATGAACGCCTGACGGCACAAATAGATGTATAAGTTCTTTAGAAATCTGTCATCTCATATACATACAGTATAATTAATAAATATGGTTCAGTTGCGTCAGACCCTAGAAACGTATCTGTCTAAGCTTCAATTGTAGGACAATAGATTAATTGTAAAGGGTCGTGCTTTGGTTCTCTAGCGTGACCCTTTACAATGAATTAATATATTAAACCATGATACTGTTGGGTTAACGGGGCAGATGTACTAGGCATTGGAGACTAATACAGTGGATAGAATAAACTGCCAACCAACCAGCTTAAAAACTGGCCACAAGACTGTAACATGGCAGTAAGGAGCAGGTTGGCTGGTACTTTGTCTCCGTCCACTTTATCACTCTCCAAGGCTTTAGTACATCTCTCGAGGTTGTCGGACCTGAGCGACAAATGCACAATTTAATCAGTTCTTGGCCTCTTCCAAGGCAGGCTAACGGTTTTGGAGCCTAATGTATACTAAAAGCTATAGATAATGTTGGATAGCATGGTTGGCATGGTAGTTAGCATTGTAACCTCACATACCCGAGATCATGAGTTCAATTCCCGACCAAGGCCCTATCTGTGTGGCGTTTTGTACATATAACTGTTAATAAAATGTATAACATGTAAATAATCCACTTCAGAATAGCTGCAGCCCACAGTAATTACAGGAGAATGGAGCTGGGAATTAAATTCCAGATAAATAATAAAATCAATCACTGAAGGATATAATCGACTAGATAAAGGAATCTCTTTTATACCACTTTCACACAGAAAAGTCTGAAAGTCCCGTCAGTTTTGTCGGACCTGCCTGACCCCACCCCCTTTCACACAGACAAGAAAATTATACCCCTTTCTCTGACGTCCTAAGTGGATGCTGGGACTCCGTAAGGACCATGGGGATTAGCGGCTCCGCAGGAGACTGGGCACAACTAAAGAAAGCTTTAGGACTACCTGGTGTGCACTGGCTCCTCCCACTAAGACCCTCCTCCAGACCTCAGTTAGATTCTTGTGCCCGGCTGAGCTGGATGCACACTAGGGGCTCTCCTGAGCTCCTAGAAATAAAGTATATTTAGGTTTTTTTATTATACAGTGAGATCTGCTGGCAACAGGCTCACTGCAGCGAGGGACTAAGGGGAGAAGAAGCGAACCTACCTAACAGGTGGTAGTTTGGGCTTCTTAGGCTACTGGACACCATTGGCTCCAGAGGGATCGACCGCAGGACCCGACCTTGGTGTTCGTTCCCGGAGCCGCGCCGCCGTCCCCCTTACAGAGTCAGAAGCATGAAGAGTCCGGAAAATCGGCGGCAGAAGACTTCGGTCTTCACCAAGGTAGCGCACAGCACTGCAGCTGTGCGCCATTGCTCCTCATGTACACCTCACACTCCGGTCACTGATGGGTGCAGGGCGCTGGGGGGGCGCCCTGAGGGCAATATATGACACCTTGGCTGGCAAATCTACATCATATATAGTCCTAGAGGCTATATAGATGTAAAATTACCCCTGCCAGTATTCCAGAAAAAGCGGGAGAAAGTCAGTTGAAAAAGGGGCGGGGCTTCTCCCTCAGCACACTGGCGCCATTTTCCCTTCACAGTGCAGCTGGAAGACAGCTCCCCAGGCTCTCCCCTGTAGTTTTCAGGCTCAAAGGGTTAAAAAGAGGGGGGGCACTAAATTTAGGCGCAATATATGTATACAAGCAGCTATTTGGGGAAAAATCACTCAGTTATAGTGTTAATCCCTGCATTATATAGCGCTCTGGTGTGTGCTGGCATAATCTCTCTCTGTCTCCCCAAAGGACTTTGTGGGGTCCTGTCCTCAGTCAGAGCATTCCCTGTGTGTGTGCGGTGTGTCGGTACGGCTGTGTCGACATGTTGGATGAGGAAGGTTACGTGGAGGCGGAGCAGAGGCCGATAAATGGGATGTCGCCCCCTGTGGGGCCGACACCAGAGTGGATGGATAGGTGGAAGGTATTAACCGACAGTGTCAACTCCTTACATAAAAGGCTGGATGACGTAACCGCTGTGGGACAGCCGGCTTCTCAGCCCGCGCCTGCCCAGGCGTCTCAAAGGCCATCAGGGGCTCAAAAAACGCCCGTTACCTCAGATGGCAGACACAGATGTCGACACGGAGTCTGACTCCACTGGCGACGAGGTTGAGACATATACACAATCCACTAGGAACATCCGTTACATGATCTCGGCAATGAAAAATGTGTTACGCATTTTCTGACATGAACCCAAGTACCACATAAAAGGGGTTTTATTTTTGGGGAGAAAAAGCAGCCAGTGTTTTGTTCCCCCATCAGATGAATGAATGAAGTGTGTAAAGAAGCGTGGTTTCCCCCGATAAGAAACTGGTAATTTCTAAAAAGTTACTGATGGCGTACCCTTTCCCGCCAGAGGATAGGTCACGTTGGGAGATA
Source organism: Pseudophryne corroboree (assembly GCF_028390025.1). NCBI lineage: Eukaryota > Metazoa > Chordata > Amphibia > Anura > Myobatrachidae > Pseudophryne > Pseudophryne corroboree. The sequence continues at coordinate 291,343,458 of NC_086454.1, forward strand.
TCCCTTAGGGTGGATAAGGCGCTCACACGTTTGTCAAAAGGTGGCACTGCCGTCTTAGGATACGGCCACCTTGAAGGAACCTGCTGATAAAAAGCAGGAGGCGATCCTGAAGTCTGTATTTACACACTCAGGTTATATACTGAGACCTGCAATTGCCTCAGCATAACTAGGGCTGCTGCAGCGTGGTCTGATACCCTGTCAGATAATATTAATACGCTAAGACAGGGATAATATTTTGCTAACATTGAGCATATTTAAGACGTTGTCTTATATATAAAGGATGCACAGAGGGATATTTGCCGGCTGGCATCCAGAATGAATGCAATGTCCATTCTGCCAGGAGGGTATTAGAAACCCGGCAGTGGACAGGTGATGCTGCCTGTAAAAGGCACATGGAGATTCTGCCTTATAAGGGTGAGGAATTGTTTGGGGATGGTCTCTGGGACCTCGTATCCACAGCAACAGCTGGGAAGAAATTTTTTTACCTCAGGTTTCCTCACAGCCTAAGAAAGCACCGTATTTTCAGGTACAGTCCTTTCGGCTTCAGAAAAGCAAGCGGGTCAAAGGCGCTTCCTTTCTGCACAGAGACAAGGGAAGAAGGAAAAAAGCTGCACCAGCAGCCAGTTCCCAGGATCAAAAATCTTCCCCCGCTTCCTCTGAGTCCACCGCATGACGCTGGGGCTCCACAGGTGGAGACAGGTGCGGTAGGGGCGCGTCTCGGGAACTTCAGGGACTAGTGGGCTTGCCCACAGGTGGATCTCTAGGTTCTGCAAATAGTATCACAGGGATACAGGCTGGAGTTCGAGGCGACTCCCCCTCGCCGTTACCTCACATCAGCCTTGCCGGCTGCCCTCGGAGAAAGGTAGTACTGGCGGCAATTCACAAGCTGCACTTCCAGCAGGTGAAAGCAAGGTACCCCTCCTTCAAATAGGCCGGGTTACTATTCCAAAATGTTGTGGTACCGAAACCAGACGGTTCGGTGAGACCCATTCTAAAATTGAAAGCCTTGAACACTTGTATACGAAGGTTCAAGTTCAAAATGGAATCGCTCAGGGCGATTATTGCAAGCCTGGAGAATTTCATGGTATCACTGGACATCAAGGATGATTACCTGCATGTCCCTATTTACCCTCTTCACCAGGAGTACCTCAATATTGTGGTACAGGATTGTCATTACCAATTCCAGACGTTGCCGTTGGTCTGTCCCCGGCACCGAGGTATTTACCAAGGTAATGGCCGAAATAATTATCCCGTACTTGGACGATCTCCTTATAAAGGCGAGGTCCAGGGAGCAGTTGTTCGTCGGAGTAGCACTATCTCGGGAAGTGCTACAACAGCACGGCTGGATTCTGAATATTCCAAAGTCGCAGCTGGTTCCTACGACGCGTCTACTGTTCCTGGGTATGGTTCTGGACACAGAACAGGATAAAAAGGGTTTCTCCCGGAGGAGAAGTCCAAGGAGTTGTTGTCTCTAGACAGAGACCTCCTAATATGTATACAGGTGTCGGTGCATCAATGCACGCGAGCCCTGGGAAAGATGGTAGCTTCTTACGAAGAAATTCCATTCGCCAGGTCCCATGCAAGGATTTTCCAGTGGGATCTGTTGGACAAGTGGTCCGGGTCGCATCTTCAGATGCATCGGCGGATAACCCTGTCTACAAGGGTCAGGGTGTCGCTGTTGTGGTGGCTGCAGAGTGCTCATCTTCTAGGGGGCCGCAGATTCGGCATACAGGACTGGGTCCTGGTGACCACGGATGCCAGCCTTCGAGGCTGGGGGGCAGTCACACAGGGAAGGAACTTCAAAGGCTATGGAAAAGTCAGGAGACTTCCCTACACATAAATATTCTGGAACTGAGAGCCATTTACAATGCCCTAAGTCAGGCTAGACCCCTGCTTCAACACCGGCCGGTGCTGATCCAGTCAGACAACATCACGGCGGTCTCTCATGTAAACCGACAGGGCGGCACAAGAAGCAGGATGGCGATGGCAGAAGCCACAAGGATTCTCCGATGGGCGGAAAATCATGTGTTAGCACTGATTTACACAAAAAGAAAAATGCCCAAAACTAGCGCTCTATACACATGAAATGAAGGTGTATAATATTGACACGCAGAAATCCCCTGTGTGGTCTCTCTCCTGGAAAAACACTTACAGGTTGTTTCTTTCACGTGTGTCCATAAAGGTATCTTTAAACAGCTTACAGATTTCACCCACTGGTATCACAGTTTTCTTTATCTAATAGCTGACAGTATGTAACTTACATTAGATTTCTGTCCCGCGTTCCCATAAAGGTATCTTTATCCTCTCTGTGTGTTGGTATCCAATAGGAATTTCCAGCAGAACACACTTGCTTCCAAAAAGGATTTTTATTTAAAATACAAAAAGTCATAAAAACAAGTCCGCATACATCAATTGGAACTGAGTATCGGCAGTTGATGGAAAACCCCGTGAAAGAACGCACCGGCTGCAGACAAGTAAGCGCACCGCACGGAGTCCGAATCACCGATCTCCAGGACCTTCTGAACACAGACACAGGACGGCTTCAACGCGTTTCAGGGAGTCCACTCCCCTTTTTTCAAGAAGTGCCGTCCCCTTCCTTTAGTCCGATATTTATACTCTCAATACTCATACAGCTGGCTCCGATAATTAGCAATACAAGTAATCATTTAAAAAAAGTTTAAAAAACATTAATAGTACATTTCAACCTTATGTCTCCTGGGTATTAATACTATTAGCTATCTGCTTAATCCAAGGTTTTACATATATTGCGCTGCAATCTGTATTTATATTCCAAATACCCATTATCCAAATCATTAATCATTATTGAAGTGGGCTGTCCTGTATTATATAATTGCCCCACAGACTCACCACAATATCCCTCTTTAATACAGTTTACATACATAACAAAAAAACAAATAAAACACAAAACGGAAGAACATCCGTAATATATGAGCTGCCTCCGTATGCAGACCTGCACATTAATTTATATCAGATCTCGTGATCTGTGTTGGCCCGGACAGAAAAACGGAAAAAAGACCCGTGGAGCCTAGAATAAAAATGTTTTATAATGCACACGGAGGCATCCCACAAACGGGCTTCCCCGCATTACCTAATTTACAAGTGTACCTACTTTCAGTTACATAGACTGGAGATGTAGACACCCTCCTCCCGCGGACAATGCAACAACCAATATTCCTCGATCTATAAGGCTATTTTAAAGTTGCCATGGTGACTGCCCGATCATGTGACCGGCACCAAGCGGGTTTAACTGAAAGTATTCTATCACCTTACTTTAATTCCGCCAGCGTTTTACAGAATCTTCATATCGGAAGGTGCATCTCCCCCAGGATAAAAGAGTATCCATCCTCCAGCGCATAAAGATTACAAACATAATATGACTGTCTGGTGTTATAAAGTCCTCCAAAAGGGCAGCCTTTTTCTTTCTTCCTTGGGAATTATAACCACAGTCCATAGCATATTCTTTCCAATGGTTAGATCTCTCATAGAAGTTGGGAGAAAGAAAAGACAAAACAACACCATACAAGTGTATTAATATACTGATTTTTCAAATGAACCATTTTGTTTCGAAATCCATATTGAGACCATTAGGTGTCAAAGTTCTCAATTCATATATAGTTTTCATCTCTAATTTTGCTAGATTAATTTCTTTATTTTTAGTTCTCCAGCTTCCCTTCCCAATTTTTATTCCGCAGAAGCTTTTTAAACCTTTTATGTTGCATTCATGTTTTTCCTTAAAATGGAGGGATACACTATGTCCTTCCAAACCATTTCTGATGTTTCTAACATGTTCATTCATTCGCTCCTTGAGCATTCTACTAGTCCTTCCCACATATTGGGTACCACACTGACATTCTAGCAGATAAATGACGTTTTTACTACAGCAAGTAATAAAGTCCTTAATGAGTAATGTTTTTTGTGTCTGATTCGATTTGTAATGTGTTAGTTTATTAACCTCTGATTTACAGTTCTTACACATATTACAGCTTCCACAACGATATTGGGTGTTTCCTCTATTACCTTAGAACTAGCAGCAATTAACAAGCGCAAGGCTGCTATCAATTTCGTTTTGAAGTACATGTGTTAGCACTGTCAGCAGTGTTCATTCCCGGAGTGGACAACCAAGAAACCTCCACCCGGGAGAGTGGGGACTTCATCCAGAAGTCTTCCAAATGATTGTACACCGTTGGGAAAGGCCACAGGTGGACATGATGGCGTCCCGCCTCAACTAAGAGTTACAAAGATATTGCGCCAGGTCAAGGACCCTCAGGCGATAGCTGTGGACGCTCTGGTAACACCGTGGGTGTACCAGTCGGTGTATGTGTTCCCTTCTCTGCCTCTCTTACCCAGGGTAATGAGAATAATAAGAAGGAGAGGAGTAAGAACTATACTCATTGTTCCGGGTTGGCCAAGAAGAGCCTGGTAACCAGAACTCCAAGAAATGATCTCAGAGGACCCATGGCCTCTGCCGCTCAGACAGGACCTGCTGCAGCAGGGGGCCTGTCTGTTCCAAGACGTACCGCGGCTGCGTTGACGGCATGGCGGTTGAACGCCGGATCCTGAAGGAAAAGGGAATTCCGGAGGAAGTTATCCCTACGCTATTTGAAGCTAGGAAAGAAGTGAACGCAAACCATTATCACCGCATATGGCGGAAATATGTTGCGTACTGTGAGGCCAGGAAGGCCCCAAAGGAGAAATTTCAGCTAGGTCGATTTCTGCACTTCCTACAGTCAGAGGTGACTATGGGCCTAAAATTGGGTTCCATTAAGGTCCAGATTTCGGCTCTATCGATTTTCTTCCAAAATTGAACTGGCTTCACTGCCTGAAGTTCAGACTTTTGTTAAGGGAGTGCTGCATAGTCAGCCCCCGTTTGTGCCTCCAGTGGCACCGTGGGATCTCAACGTGGTGTTGGATTTCCTGAAGTTGCATTGGGTTGAGCCACTTAAATCCGTGGAGCTATAATACCTCACGTGGAAAGTGGTCATTCTGTGGGCCTTGGCGTCGGCCAGGCGTGTATCAGAATTGGCGGCTTTGTCATACAAAAGCCCTTATCTGTATTTTATATGGATAAGGCGGAATTGAGGACTCGTTCCCAATTCCTTCCTAAGGTGGTATAATTTTTTAATGTGAACCAACCTATTGTGGTGCCTGCGGCTACTTTGGACTTGAAGGATTCCAAGTTACTGGATGTAGTCAGGGCCCTGAAAAGTATATGTTTCCAGGACAGCTGGAGTCCGGAAAACTGACTCGCTATTTATCCTGTATGCACCCAACAAGCTGGGTGCTCCTGCTTCTAAGCAGACGATTGCTCGCTGGATCTGTAGCACGATTCAACTTGCACATTCTGCGGCTGGACTGCCGCACCCTAATTCTGTAAAAGCCCATTCCACGAGAAAAGTGGGCTCTTCTTGGGCGGCTGCCCGAGGGGTCTCGGCTTTACAACTTTGCCGAGCTGTTACTTGGTCGGGTTAAAACATTTTTGTAAGAGTCTACAAGTTTGATACCCTGGCTGAGGAGGACCTAGAGTTTGCTCATTCGGTGCTGCAGAGTCATCCGCACTCTCCCGCCCGTTTGGGAGCTTTGGTATAATCCCCATGGTCCTTACGGAGTCCCAGCATCCACTTAGGACGTCAGAGAAAATAAGATTTTACTCACCGGTAAATCTATTTCTCTTAGTCCGTAGTGGATGCTGGGCGCCCATCCCAAGTGCGGATTGTCTGCAATACTTGTTTATAGTTATTGCCTAACTAAAGGGTTATTGTTGAGCCATCTGTTGAGAGGCTCAGTTATTGTTCATACTGTTAACTGGGTATTGTATCACGAGTTATACGGTGTGATCGGTGTGGCTGGTATGAGTCTTACCCGGGATTCAAAATCCTTCCTTATTGTGTCAGCTCTTCCGGGCACAGTATCCTAACTGAGGTCTGGAGGAGGGTCTTAGTGGGAGGAGCCAGTGCACACCAGGTAGTCCTAAAGCTTTCTTTAGTTGTGCCCAGTCTCCTGCGGAGCTGCTAATCCCCATGGTCCTTACGGAGTCCCAGCATCCGCTACGGACTACGAGAAATGGATTTACCGGTGAGTAAAATCTTATTTTTCCACTAGCTGTTTTTACCCGTGTTTTTGCACGGGGGCGCGCATCGACACAAGTTTTTAGTAGGTGGAAACGGGTCAACACGGGTTGAGTGACCCAGGATTCCTACCCAGCTATTTACCTGGGTAGAACACGGTAATGACACGGATAACGGTGCAGTGGAAAAGGTCATTACACGTGTTTTCAAACCCGAGTAACGCTCTGAGACGCTGATTGGTGCTTCTGGGGCACTGGAAGATGATGTCATCCCTGGGAGACACGCTGGGCACATGCAGGCACCGCAGCAGCAAACAAACGCGGATGCACATCTATTGCAGCAGCTACAACACTACGCTGGGCACATGCAGGCATTGAGGCAGCTTGCAAACAAAAAAATCTGAAGTCACGCTGGGTACATACAGATATTTTTATTGCAGCAGCTTCCAAACAAACAGACAATATACAGCAGCAGAAGCTCCAGCACAGCAACATGGCTAGCCATACCTGGTCAGACACAGAGATCAAAGAGCTGCTTAATATTCGGGGAGAGGAAGAAATTAGAAGGCAGGTGACTGGAACAGTTAAGGATGCTATAGTCTACAAGAACATATCCTTTATGCTGGCAGAAAGGGGCATCCAAAAAACCCAGCAACAAGTCGTTAACAAATTGAAGGCACTACACAGACAATTCACCAAAGTACACGACCATAACCGCAAGAAAAGTGGTGCTGGGCGTATGGAATGGGCATATTATGACCTATGCTATAGTGTCTTCGGCAAAACTGCGATAACAAATCCCATAGCACTATCGTCATCCAGCTCTGCCAGTCGCCGGATGTCAGTCGACGACAACTGTGACGAAACACAGCACAGCCTTCCCAGCTCACAATGCAGCCCATCATCCCCGCTGCTTATATCGGACAGCAGTTTCAAAGACTCGACCGTCAATGATGATTCCATCAGTGCCACTATTGAGGACGTACCACAGTCTCAGGCGGAGACGTCGCAACTCCCCCAAGTCCACGACTTTGCGCTCAAATAGTAAGTATTACCATTACAAATACAGTTGCAGCAGTCCCTATACAAAATCTATGTAAAGACATGGTAATGTTGCAGAGTATAGCTAGTGTGCAGGTGGGAGAAGGCCACAAACACGTATATGCTACCACTGCTATTTTTTAATAGAATCATGGTAATGTTGCAGAGTATAGCTAGTGTGCAGGTGGGAGAAGGCCACAAACACGTATATGCTATCACTGCTATTTTTATATTGTTGCTTACATTCTGTTTCATCCCCTTCACAGTCTACAACATTACACAGCGGAAAAAGAAACTAAACAAAACAGAACAAACGGTCAGAGCAATGAAGTCCATTATCGTGAATCACCTGCGTGAGGCGGATAGTGAGCTCAATGCCCAGGAAGATGCACGGCTTGAGAGATTTCTTGCGTCAGAAAAAGAAATGCATCAAACTTTTATGAGGCAGTTAATGACCATGCATGATAGGCAGAGGACATTTATTGAACGCACGTTTGCACGTACCATAGGGAATACCACACAAACACAACGGCAAGACACAGCCTACCCACAGCACCCATATGGTCCATACAACTATGAGCCTCCCTCAAATCCCCCAACACAAATCCTGCAATCCTCAGAATATCGGGTCGATAGACAACTGCCTTAGAGTAGTGGGTGATAAAACAATGTTTGTGTTTTAAGGTTCTGCTTGCACTGTATCCTCAACCCTGATACCTACAAATCCAAACATTATTTTGATTTTACAGAGTGCCCTGTTGGCACTTTAAACTTTTATATTGTTACCTCAGAAAATGGGCAGTGGGATCCAGATATTGGGGCTACCTTTTATATTGTTACCTCAGAAAATGTGCGGCAGTGTGATCCAAATATTGGGGGTACCCCGATACCTGCCAAACCAAACATTAGGGTTTTTTTTTTTTTACAGAGTGCCCTGTTTGCACTTTACTCTTTTATACTGTTACCTCAGGGCAGGTGTCTTCACCATGTGGCCCTCTAGCTGTTGTGGAAATACATAGCAACACATGCTGGTACATGTTGTTCCACAACAGCTGGAGGGACACATGTTGAAGACCCCTTGCGTTATGTGGAGTTTTACAGTGTCATGTTTGCACTTAAATATTTTATATTGTTACCTCAGAAAATGTGTGCCAACTGTTTAAAAGAAAACATATAATAACATAACTTTTGAACCAAATTTTTATAACTGAAAAACAAAATAAACAAAAATTGTTTGCACACAAAAACTTGTCTGTCTTCTCTACTGCAACATTGTTTGAAGATTAGCTGCAATGGTGGCCCTTATGCACTCGATGGCAGCGTCACGCCCCCCCCACAAGCCTGGTGCATCATGTACAGTGACCCCCGCCCCATGATCATGCACATTCCACTCGGGGAGAAAGTTTTCCTTTTGAATCTCACATATGTTATGGAGAATGCAGCAGGCTGCTACTATATCTGGCATTATTTTCAAGTCCACATCATTCCTCTTCATGAGGCAGCGCCAGCGTCCTTTTAAACGCCCAAACGCATTCTCCACTGCCATACGGGCCGAACTTAGGGCATGGGTATATGATGTCTGTTCGGGGGATAAGTGAACATGCTGGGTGTAGCCCTTCATTAGCCAGCGCTGTAATGGGTATGCTGCATCACCAATGAGGTGGACCGGGATGTCCACACCATGTACGATCACCGATTTCTGTTAATAAAACATTAATATTATTACAGGGGTAAAACTTGACTATTGGTTTATGGGCGAACATTAGTTTAAGTAGTAAATAATCTTACCTCTCGAGGGAAAAGCCATCCACCAAGCTTGTCCTCAGCAATACTGTAAAGATCGGAGTTGGCGAGAACCCTTGCATCATGTGACCGTCCAGGCCACCCTATGAAGACATCTGTGAAACTAAAAATAAAGGTTTATGCATTATCATAAAACAGGCCAAGCCTATTTCAAACACATTAGTGAAACAGTGCTTACCAGTATTTGTGGTCCACTACAGCTTGCAGAACAATGGAATGCCAACCCTTACGATTGTAATAGTCTGGGGGAAGAGAGATGCAGATGCACACTCTTAGCACTAAGATTGTAATAGTCTGCTGGGTTGTCACGGGGGGCGATGATGGGGATGTGGGTCCCATCTATGGCACCAGCACACTGTGGGTAGCCACGCTTCTTAAACCCTTTTATAGTCTCATCTAGCCGCTGTCCTTGTGGCAAGGAAATAAAGTGATGGTACATGGTATCCAGCAATGCCCACGTGACCTGGTAGACAATCTTGCAGACCGTGCCAATCCCTACTCCAAATAAACTGGAAACTGTGCGATACTCTCCAGGGGTAGCATACCACCAGAGCGCAATCGCTAATCTCCTGGCTGGCTCAATGGGCTTCCGGAACCTGGTGGTCTGCATGGTTATTGCGGGGGACAGTAGTTCCAAAACATACTCGAATGTAGCGCGAGACATCCTGAAGTTTTCCATCTACTGCTCCTCCTGATATGCTAGCATGGTCTGCATGAATGCTTCTCCATGTCTGCGATCTCTCACCCACATTCTTCGGCTTGGTGTAGAGTTCATTGTTATGAGAGAAATAACAACAGTGGATGATATACGCGCTCTCCTCCTTTTCAAATATTTGCGTCGATAGGTAGCCTTCTCTGCAAAGAATTGAGCTCTCCTTCTCCAGATCTGCAGTAGGTAGCACAAGGTGAAAAGCTGCATCAAGCTGTCTGTAGCAGAAATAAGCAGCAGTAAACTGCAAACAGTCTGCGACTCCATGCTAGACACAGCTACTGCACCGGCGTCCATTGCTGCAATGCTGTGAGCAGGCCCCACCCCTCCCTTTTGGTCCTTTTGATGACATCTCGATGAGACAGTAAAAAGTCCATTTGTAATGACAGCAATAGGCTTTTACAGAGCTTACCCGGGTTAGGTGGAAACAGATCAGACACGGGAATAACCCGTGTCGAAGTGTAGTGGAAACGGGGTGGCCGACACGGGTTGTAGCCGTGTTAAACATCCCGGATCGGACACGGTACTTAGGTGGATAAGGGGTATCATTGTGTTGAGAATTTCGACCCAGTAATCTGCAGATCAACACGGGTATTTTGTCTGTGTGAAAGGGTGAACCCGGGTGGAAATTCCCGTGTCTCCGACCCTGGTAAATTCCACCCGGTAATTTCAGTTTCTGTGTGAAAGGGGGTATTAATAAGATCTTTATGACAAGGTATTCTAGCAATTTGTACATAATCTATCTAAGCTCAAATAATGAGTCGCCGATCACACATCGAATGTTTGACAAATGACATTGTAGGTAATACTTTGACATAAAATTAGCCATTCTTACAAGCATTGCATGATCCGCCAAGGTTTGGGCACTATGAGGCACAGAGGACCTGATTCAGAAATGGGCCCAGTTAGTACCACTGCTGGGTCTTTGTACACAGCGCCTGTGCTAAAATATACCCACTGCCAGCTTCGGTGATACGCTTCTGCATCGGAGGGCACAGTATTCGATCAACTGCATGACCATGGAACATCTGAGTGACCCTCAGGTTACTCTCGATGTCCAGTTACATCATGCACCCAGGCCAGTGAAGCGGCATTCAAGGTTGCAGCCACCAGCTTCGGCACAGCCCCCAAACTCTAGCAGCAAGTTATTCACGCTGTGGCGTTTGGGTGCTGTGTGCTCCATCGCAGGGCCTGATCTGCACAAGCGCAGTGCGGCTTCTGCGCATGCACATATCTAAAACCATCTGAGATTTGCGTACATCTCTGAATAAGGCCCAGAATCCTTTCAGAAGTTTGATGTAGCTGTTGAATACTTACTTTGTGTGGTTTAACAACAGTGTTGCAAGTAGAGGAAGGCATTCAGCAAAGTCATAGCCAGTTAGAATGTGAACATGAATTAATTATGCTTGTAATAAGGAAGAAATTAATTAAGATGTGTGACCTATTGGACAATAGACACTAGTTTGACTGTTATAGAAATTATAATTGCAGTTAAGTTTTGAAATCTCAAGCAAAATCTTTTCTTTCGTCACTACATTATAAATATTCTAAGGTATTTTGCATAATGCAAAAAATTAGACTTTTTAATATGAATATAGCGGATATTAGTGCCCCCCTTTTAAAACACTTTTCTTGGGTTTTTCTCTTACGTCCTAGAGGATGCTGGGGACTCCGTAAGGACTATGGGGTATAGATGGGCTCCGCAGGAGACATGGGCACTATAAAGAACTTTTAGTATGGGTGTGCACTGGCTCCTCCCTCTATGCCCCTCCTCCAGACCTCAGTTAGATTTTATGCCCAGAGGAGATAGGGTGCATTACAGAGGAGCTCTCCAGAGTTTCTCTAAAAAATAATTTTGTTAGGTTTTTTATTTTCAGGGAGCACTGCTGGCAACAAGCTCCCTGCATCGTGGGACTGAAGAGAGAGAAGCAGACCTACTTAAATGATAGGCTCTGCTTCTTAGGCTACTGGACACCATTAGCTCCAGAAGGAGTCTGAACGCAAGTCTCACCCCGCCGTTCGTCCCAGAGCCGCGCCGCCGTCCTCCTCGCAGAGCCGGAAGATAGAAGCCGGGTGAGTATAAGAAGAAAAGAAGACTTCAAGGCAGCAGAAGACTTCAGATCTTCACTGAGGTAAGCCGCTGCTCGCCATTGCTCCCACACGCTGCACACACAGAACAGGCACTGATGGGTGCAGGGCGCAGGGGGTCGCCCCGGGCAGCAATAAACCTCTGGACTGGCATATAAGGGCACATTAGGCTGCGAAGGCAGTAAATGCAGAGATCCCCTGCCATTTTTTGAATATTGAATCGGGACCAAAGCCTGCCGCTGGAGGGGGCGGAGCTTGATTCCTCAGCACTAACAGCGCCATTTTCTCCAGAGAAACTGGCTCCCCGGACTCTCCCCTGCTGAACTCTGTGACAGGGCTGAAAAGAGGGGGTGGGGGGCATTTTTTAGGCGCAGTGAGTGTATACACATTGATATATATATAAAAAGCGCTATCTGGGTTTGTTCCAGTGTCAGATGGCGCTGGGTGTGTGCTGGCATACTCTCTTTGTCTCTCCAAAGAGCCTTGTTGGGGAATTGTCCCCTTATAGATATATCCCTGTGTGTGTGGGGGTGTCGGTACGTGCGTGTCGGCATGTCTGAAGCGGAAGGCTCGTCCAAGGTGGAGGTGGAGCAGATGAGTGGTGTGTCTCCGTCGGCAACGCCGACTCATGATTAGATGGACATGTGGCATATGTTAAATGCGAGTGTGGCCTCATTACATAAGAGACTGGACAAAGCAGAGTCCAGGGAGAAAGCAGGGAGTCAATCCACGGATTGGACTGGGTCACAGGGCCCTTCTGGGTGACAAAAACGTCCCCTATCCCAAATAGTAGACACTGATACCGACACGGATTCTGATTCCAGTGTCGACGACGATGATGCAAAATTGCACCCAAGGGTAAAAAGTATTCAGTGTGTGATTATTACAATAAAAGATGTTTTGCATATCACAGATGACCCCTCTGTCCCTGACACGAGGGCGCGCATGTAAAGGGAAAAGAAACCTGAGGTAACCTTTCCCCTATCTCATGAGCTTAACGAGTTATTTGAAAAAGCTTGGGAAACTCCAGATAAAAAACTGCAGATTCCCAAAAGGGTTCTTATGGCGTATCCTTTCCCTGCACAGGACAGGGTACGTTGGGAATCCTCTCCCAGGGTGGACAAGGCTTTAACACGCCTGTCCAAGAAGGTGGCGCTACCGTCTCCGGACACGGCAGCCCTCAAGGATCCTGCTGATCGCAGACAGGAGACTACTTTAAAGTCTATCTATGCGCATACAGGTGCTTTGCTCAGACCGGCAATAGCATCGGCATGGGTATGTAGCGCAGTTGCAGCATGGATAGATACCTTGTCAGCTGACCTCGATACCCTAGACAGGGATACCACTTTATTAACCTTAGCCCACATTAAAGATGCAGTCTTATATATGAGGGACGCTCAAAGAGACGTTGGGCTGCTGGGTTCCAGAGCCAATGCCATGGCTATTTCTGCAAGACGAGCTCTATGGATCCACCAGTGGACGGGTGATGCAGACTCGAAGAAGCATATGGAGATTTTACCTTACAAGGGTGAAGTGTTGTTTGGGGAGGGGCTCGCGGACCTGGTTGCCACAGCTACCGCGGGTAAATCTACCTTTTTACCTTTTGTTCCCCAACAGCAAAAGAAAACTCCACAGTATCAGATGCAGTCCTTTCGGTCGCATAAGTCCAGAAGAGGTCGGGGATCCTCCTTCCTTGCCAGAGGTAAGGGTAGAGGAAAGAGAACACCTGCTTCGGCTAGTTCCCAGAAGCAGAAGTCCTCCCCGGCTTATACAAAATCCATCGCATGACGCTGGGGCTCCCTTAAGGGAGTCCGCACCAGTGGGGGCACGCCTTCGACTTTTCAGCCAGATCTGGATTCTTTCAGACGTGGATCCTTGGGCGATGGAAATTGTTTCCCAAGGCTACAAGCTGGAATTCGAAGAAGTGCCCCCTTGCCGATTTTTCAAGTCGGCCTTGCCAGCTTCACCCCCGGGGAGGGAAGTGGTGTTAGCTGCAATTCAAAAGCTGTGTCAACAGTAAGTGGTGGTCAAGGTTCCCCTGGTCCAACAGGGAAAAGGATATTATTCAACCCTGTTTGTGGTCCCGAAGCTGGATGGTTCGGTCAGACCCATTTTAAATCTAAAATCCCTAAACCTGTACTTGAAAAAGTTCAAATTCAAGATGGAATCGCTCCGAGCTGTAATATCCAGCCTAGAAGGGGGGGATTTGATGGTGTCACTAGACATAAAGGATGCATACCTTCATGTCCCCATTTACCCCCCTCATCAGGAGTACCTGAGATTCGCTGTACAGGACTGTCATTACCAGTTTCAGACGTTGCCGTTTGGGCTTTCCACGGCCCCCGAGGATTTTCACCAAGGTATTGGATGAGATGATGGTGCTCCTGCGCAAGCAGGGAGTCACAATTATCCCATACTTGGACGATCTCCTGATAAAGGCGAGATCGAGAGACCAATTGCTGAAGAGCGTGTCGCTCTCCCTGATAGTGCTGCAACAGCACGGTTGGATTCTCAATCTGCCAAAGTCACAATTGGTTCCAACGACTCGGCTGTCGTTCCTAGGCATGATTCTGGACACGGAACAAAAGAGGGTTTTTCTCCCAGTGGAAAAAGCCAAGGATCTCCAGAACATGGTCAGAGACCTGCTAAAACCAAAAAGAGTGTCTGTTCATCAATGCACTCGAGTTCTGGGAAAAATGGTGGCAGCCTACGAGGCCATCCCCTTCGGCAGGTTTCATGCGAGGACTTTTCAGTGGGACCTTCTGGACAAGTGGTCCGGGTCCCATCTACATATACATCAGAAAATAACCCTGTCCCCCAGGGCCAGGGTGTCTCTCCTGTGGTGGCTGCAGAGTGCTCACCTTCTAGAGGGTCGCAGGTTCGGCATTCAAGACTGGGTACTGGTGACCACCACGGATGCGAGCCTCCGAAGATGGGAAGCAGTCACACAAGGAAGAAATTTTCAGGGACTATGGTCAAGCCAAGAGGCTTGTCTACACATCATCGTACTGGAATTAAGGGCCATATACAATGGCCTACGACAAGCGGAGAATCTTCTTTGCGACCTACCGGTTCTGATTCAATCAGACGTCACAGCCGTGGCTCATGTAAACCGCAAAGGCGGGACAAGGAGCAGAGTGGCGATGGCGGAAGCCACCAGGATTCTTCGCTGGGCGGAAAATCACGTAAGCGCTCTGTCAGCTGTCTTCATACCGGGAGTGGACAACTGGGAAGCAGACTTCCTCAGCAGACACGATCTCCATCCAGGAGAGTGGGGACTTCATCAAGAAGTTTTTGCAGAGATCACAAGTCTTTGGGGCATTCCTCAAATAGACATGATGGCGTCACGCCTCAGCAAGAAGCTTCGGAGGTATTGTGCAAGGTCACGAGACCCTCAGGCAGTAGCAGTAGACGCCCTAGTGACACCATGGGTGTTTCAGTCGGTCTATGTATTTCCTCCTCTTCCTCTCATCTCAAAAATATTGAGAATCATAAGACAAAGAAGAGTGCAGACAATACTCATTGTTCCAGATTGGCCTCGAAGGGCCTGGTACTCAGATATTCAGGAAATGCTCACAGAAGATCCGTGGCCGCTTCCTCTCAGGGAGGACCTGTTACAGCAGGGGCCATGTGTGTTCCAAGACTTACCGAGGTTACGTTTGACGGCATGGCGGTTGAACACCGAATCCTAGCTGGGATAGGTATTACGGAGGAAGTCATCCCTACTCTGATAAAGGCTAGGAAGGAGGTGACGGCAAAGCATTATCACCGTATATGGAGGAAGTATGTATCTTCGTGTGAAGCCAAGAATGCTCCTACGGAAGATTTCCATCTGGGCCGGTTTCTCCACTTTCTACAGACAGGAGTGGATATGGGCCTAAAGTTAGGCTCCATTAAGGTACAGATTTCGGCCCTATCTATATTCTTTCAGAGGGAATTGGCTTCTCTCCCAGAAGTCCAGACGTTTGTGAAGGGAGTGCTGCACATCCAGCTCCCCTTTGTGCCCCCAGTGGCACCGTGGGACCTTAACGTGGTGTTAAGTTTCCTGAAATCTCACTGGTTTGAACCTCTTCAAACAGTTGAGCTAAAATTTCTCACGTGGAAGGTAGTCATGTTATTGGCCTTGGCATCTGCAAGGCGGGTGTCCGAATTGGCGGCCTTGTCCCACAAGAGCCCATATTTGATTTTCCATGTGGATAGAGCGGAGTTGAGGACGCGTCCTCAATTTTTGCCTAAGGTGGTTTCTGCATTTCATATGAACCAACCTATTGTGGTGCCTGTGGCTACGGGGGACTGGGAGGACTCCAAGTCCCTGGATATAGTCAGGGCCTTAAAGATTTATGTAGCCAGGACAGCTAGGGTTAGGAAAACAGAGGCTCTGTTTGTCCTGTATGCGGCCAACAAGGTTGGCGCTCCTGCTTCTAAGCAGACTAGTGCTTGCTGGATCTGTAACACGATTCAGCAGGCTCATTCTACGGCTGGATTGCCGTTACCAAATTCAGTAAAGGCCCATTCCACTAGGAAGGTGGGCTCTTCTTGGGCGGCTGCCCGAGGCGTCTCGGCGTTACAGCTTTGCCGAGCAGCTACTTGGTCGGGTTCAAACACTTGCAAAATTCTACAAGTTTGATACCCTGGCTGATGAGGACCTTGCGTTTGCTCAGTCGGTGCTGCAGATTCATCCGCACTATCCCGCCCAGTTGGGAGCTTTGGTATAATCCCCATGGTCCTTTACGGAGTCCCCAGCATCCTCTAGGACGTAAGAGAAAATAAGATTTTAAACCTACCGGTAAATCTTTTTCTCCTAGTCCGTAGAGGATGCTGGGCGCCCGTCCAAGTGCGGACTACATCTGCAAGACTTGTATATAGTTGTTGCTTTCATAAGGGTTATGTTACAGTTAGGATCGGTCTGTGACTGATACTGTTTTTTGTTCATATGGTTAACTGGTTGCGTATATTCCAGGTTATATGGTATGATTGGTGTGGGCTGGTATGAATCTTGCCCTTAGATTAACAAAATCCTTTCCTCATATTGTCCATCTCCTCTGGGCACAGTTCTCTAACTGAGGTCTGGAGGAGGGGCATAGAGGGAGAAGCAAGTGCACACCCATACTAAAAGTTCTTTATAGTGCCCATGTCTTCTGCGGAGCCTGTCTATACCCCATGGTCCTTACGGAGTCCCCAGCATCCTCTACGGACTAGGAGAAAAAGATTTACCGGTAGGTTTAAAATCTTATTGTTTTTAATGTATTTATTTTATTATAAACCTAGCTATATACATTTTACCAGCTGACATATTTTTATTGTAACATTTCTCTTGTTTTGCTGATTTTGCTCTGATTATTTGCTATTGCTGCAAAAAAAGCACTTCAACAGTGTATGGTTGTAAATGACCCAATAAGGGTGCATAATTAACCTAGGAATTAGCCTTTTTGCCTAGATATTTGCCAATAATAAATTAGAGGCATGGAACAGTACATATTGCATAGGGTTTGTGATTGGTTATGAAATGGCCATTTGCTGATTGGTCACTTTTCTTGTACGAGAGATGATGTCCCGACACCATCCAGCTGTCACGCTCACTGTGTCTTGCAACATTTCCTTGCTCCTTCAGGCATCGAAACTCCTTCCAGTGCATCATAAGCTTTAAATAATGTTTGCAAAATACCATGTATCTATGATCACTGGCATATGTTGCAGGGCATATTAATGGTTGCTTGTGTAAGCCAAGGCATAGGAGTAAAAACGTTTAATAATAAGAAGGGAATAATTGGCATTATCCACACTGAGTGTAGGCAATGAATAAGATCTTTTGTGCATGTAAGAGGAAGTATACTATAAATGCAGCTACTGTATATTGTCTCTACTATTTTGTTATGGTTCAATAGAATCCTATATATTTATGTGTGTGTGATGATAGATATATAGATAAATAATATATATAAGGGGTATAAGTTCCCTGTTAGGAGGAACCAGAAAAACAAATATGTAGCAGTAGTAAAATTGGCGTCTTGGAACTCCTCCTTTAGGGTTATCATTCTTATTGTGATGTGACTTCCAATTCACAGTCTTTGAAGGAGGAGTTCGCAAAAGGGAGATCTGTAAACTTGCTCATATGTGGACCACCACCGGATGTCAGTGGTGATGAAATGTTCTATGGATGACTATACTATTTCAGTACCAGATGATCTTTTATATGTTTTAATAAATTTGTGTATTGGAACATACTGTTTGTTTCACTAAATAAGATTGTATGTGGCATTGGGTCACTCTATTTTATTATTAGGAGTGTTGTAACAGCTCCAAGGCACCAATTTCACTACTGATAGATACATACATACATACATACATACATACATACATACATACATACATACATACATACATACATATATATATATAATATTTCCACCTGTAGCACGGGTCGCAGCCGGGAGCCTGACACTGCTGCGACCCGTGCTACAGCCCCCTTTCCCACAGCGCTCATCAACCCGTTGGTTGGTGACGCTGCTGCTGACGCGGCAGGGGCGGCGCTGGGAGATCACATGATCTCCCAGCGCCGCCCTTCCATTCACTGTGAACGGGAGCCGTGTCACCTCGACATGGCTTCCGTTCACACTACACAGATTACCGGGATGAACATGTGTACAACCCGGGTAGGATTCCCGGATCACTTGATCCCGGAATTTGCCGGGGGGGACGTTTCCACTACAAAAAAACACTGGTAAATGCGCGCCCCCGCTCATTTACCCGTGTTTTTAAAAGTAGTGGAAAAGGGGTATTAGTGAAATAAGGCAGCCGGTCCTAATCATTGAATAAGGTCCCTACCCTATTACTCTGAGTCCAATCAGCGCAGAAAGAGTTTTGTGTATATATGTATGTGTGTGTATATGTTGATAATTTCGATATTACCTTTCAACACAAAGCTGTACCTTTAAACACACCTTTACTGTAGCTGCTGCGGTTGCTAGCTCACGCTACGTACTTAGTACGCTATTTGCGCACAGAATCCCGTACCGTGTACGCACTTAGCGTACAAACGCCGCACTGTGGGTACAAAGCATACGCAGTGCGTTCGCACCCAATTAATACACCTTAAAACCTTATACAGTTATACAATGTAATGATATGATTACACTTTAAACCCTTAACAGCAAAGTACTGCAACGATGTTATACCTTAAACCTTAAGTAGCGCTGACGGTATAAAGTACCCGCAGTGCGTACACCTTAGCAATACTTATACACCTTATACAGATAAATACACTCTAAAGCCCTTGCAGGAAAGTGAAGACACAACACTGATTTGTAGTTGCAACCACAGGGTTCTAAGGCCACAGTGGATTAATTCCAAAAGGTAAACAGTACAAATTATACACTACAGGCTAACAAGATAAGTCTAAACAGAATAATGGCTACAGAGAATGTACATACGTGAGAATGTTCGCAAGCGCAACCCGGCCGGTCCTCCGCTGGTCATACAGATAGCGTTCAGAGTCTTCTGACCGGCCAGGCAACAATGGGCTTTTTATACACAACATGCATACACAATACAATGGTCACTGTAATCTCATTGTCCATTGGACACAGGGATGTGTCTTTACATTACAGAAGAGGTCATAGGTGGATTTGAATAGGTGGGCGATGTCTTTCCCCAACTGCTCTTGTGGGTGGTATCCTCTGGATTCCCGCCGCATACATAATATACAGTAAATACAGTTAATGTTCATATTCTACTTTTGCACATAACTATACGCAGGAACAAGCGATCTTTCTCTAACCAACACCGGAATGTTACCCTCAAAATACCCTACAGCTGGATACTAGACATCACCTTCCAACCTTTATCTGACCCTTCCTATCATGCAAAGGCAAATCTCTTTGTCCAGGAACTGTTTAAACTATTAATACTCGCTGATGCGGTCTAGGGGAACTATATCTAAAATGTACACTATTTGGGTTAAATATGTAATGTTCTAATAACCCTCTATGCGCTCACAAACTCTACCGTAAATGCGCATACCACACGCTAAGGCGCATGACCGTGGAAAGCTACTTTACGCAAATTGCGGATATGTGCACGCACGGCAGACTGAGTGCACGCGCAGCGGGCATGTGCATGGGGTTAGTATAAGGCATATGCATTACAATATTTTTCGACTTTGACTGTGTATGTATGTGTGTGTGTATATATATGTGTGTGTGTGTGTATGTGTGTGTGTATATATATATATATATGTGTGTGTGTGTATATATATATATATATGTGTGTGTGTGTGTATATATATATGTATATATATATATATATATATATATATATATATATATATATATATATATATATATATATATATATATATATATATATATATATATATATATATATATATATATATACAAACGAAATAGAGGAGATGGCGCCAAGGGGGTTATATCAACGCCCTACCTAAAAACGGATCCTTACAGTACTTTCTGGATAAATTACGTCAGATAACAAATACTAACATAAAAATTTATTAAAATAACATATAAACCCGACACAAATGTTCATAAGTATACAGAGTTGATACATTTACATTTGTCGCACAATTTGAACAATCAGTTTGTAGTGATGAGGAAAAAGCGTAGATATATCACTACGATTTCCTCCTTCTCCTTATTGTAGATTCGGAGGTAACATCAGATAATAGATAGATAAATAACCCAACGCGTTTCGTCTTGTTCCAAGACTTCATCAGGGGTAAAATCTCTTCATTTCAGAACATATTGTCAGCACATAAAAGGTAATTCAAAGATGTATGAACAACGTTTCAATATTTCAATGGGACTTGATTGATACAGCGAGGACCATACCTCATCGGTCAGCAGCTTGAACCTGACACTCAGAGACTCAGGAGTGAAGGCAATTCAAATGGGTATAATGTCTAACCAATTTAGAACACGTGGTAGACCCTCCAGTAGTGCAGTGCTGACAGCCAAGTCTCTGTATAATAATATATACATAATATATAATATATACATAATATGTACACACACACACACACACACTCTGCTCAAAAAAATAAAGGGAACACTAAAATAACACATCCTAGATCTGAATGAATGAAATAGTCTTAAGTACTTTGTTCTTTACATAGTTGAATGTGCGGACAACAAAATCTCACAAAAATAATCAATGGAAATCAAATTTATTAACCCATGGAGGTCTGGATTTGGAGTCACACTCAAAATTAAAGTGGAAAAACACACTACAGGCTGATCCAACTTTGATGTAATGTCCTTAAAACAAGTCAAAATGAGGTTCAGTAGTGTGTGTGGCCTCCACGTGCCTGTATGACCTCCCTACAACGGCTGGGCATGCTCCTGATGAGGTGGCGGATGGTCTCCTGAGGGATCTCCTCCCAGACTTGGACTAAAGCATCCGCCAACTCCTGGACAGTCTGTGGTGCAACGTGGCGTTGGTGGATGGAGCGAGACATGATGTCCCAGATGTGCTCAATTAGATTCGGATCTGGGGAACGGGCGGGCCAGTCCATAGCATCAAAGCCTTCGTCTTGCAGGAACCGCTGACACTCTCCAGCCACATGAGGTCTAGCATTGTCTTGCATTAGGAGGAACCCAGGGCCAACCGCACCAGCGGGTGGTATTCATGTGACCGGCGGTCTGCTGACCGACAGTCACATGACCTCCTCCACCATCCCGCCGGCTCAGTATCCCGATGGTCGGCATGCCGACCAACAGGGACTATTTCCACTCGTGGGTGTCCACGACACCCAAAGAATGGGGACAGAAGTCGCCACCGAGCCCGCAGCTTGGCGAGCGCAGCGAGCCCGCAAGGGGCTTGCTGCACTCGCCCCTCCCCGCTGGGATCCCAGCGTCGGTAAGCTGACCGGCGGTCAGGAGACCGCGGGTCAGCCATACTACACCTGCATCAGCATCTGATCTCACAAGGGGTCTGAGGATCTCATCTCGGTACCTAATGGCAGTCAGGCTACCTCTGGCGAGCACATGGAGGGCTGTGCGGCCCCCCAAAGAAATGCCACCCCACACCATTACTGACCCACTGCCAAACCGGTCATGCTGGAGGATGTTGCAGGCAGCAGAACGTTCTCCTTGGCGTCTCCAGACTCTGTCACGTCTGTCACATGTGCTCAGTGAGAACCTGCTTTCATCTGTGAAGAGCACAGGGCGCCAGTAGCGAATTTGCCAATCTTGGTGTTCTCTGGCAAATGCCAAACGTCCTGCACGGTGTTGGGCTGTAAGCACAACCCCCACCTGTGGACATCGGGCCCTCATACCACCCTCATGGAGTCTGTTTCTGATCGTTTGAGTAGACACATGCACATTTGTGGCTTGCTGGAGGTCATTTTGCAGGGCTCTGGCAGTGCTCCTCCTGTTCCTCCTTGCGCAAAGGTGGAGGTAGCGGTCCTGCTGCTGGGTTGTTGCCCTCCTACGGCCTCCTCCACTTCTCCTGATGTACTGGCCTGTCTCCTGGTAGCGCCTCCATGCTCTGGACACTACGCTGACAGACACAGCAAACCTTCTTGCCACAGCTCGCATTGATATGCCATCCTGGATGAGCTGCACTACCTGAGCCACTTGTGTGGGTTGTAGACTCAGTCTCATGCTACCACTAGAGTGATGGCACCGCCAGCTTTCAAAAGTGACCAAAACATCAGCCAGAAAGCATAGGAGCTGAGAAGTGGTCTGTGGTCACCACCTGCAGAACAACTCCTTTATTGGGGGTGTCTTGCTAATTGCCTATAATTCCCACCTGTTGTCTATTCCATTTGCACAACAGCATGTGAAATTGATTGTCAATCAGTGTTGCTTCCTAAGTGGACAGTTTGATTTCACAGAAGTGTGATTGACTTGGAGTTACATTGTGTTGTTTTAAGTGTTCCCTTAATATTTTTTTGGAGCAGTGTACGTACGTACGTACGTACGTACGTACGTACGTACGTACACACGTACGTACGTACGTACGTACGTACGTACACACACACACACACACACACACACACACACACACACATACATACATTCAATTAACTGGTACTGTGTGTGTATATGTATGTGTGTGATAGAGATATATATATATATATATATATATATATATATATATATATATATATATATATATATATATATATATATATATATATATATATATATATAAAATCTTTTTTTTTACACAGCAATAGTAACTAAGTATTAACCACACCAACCACCAACACACTGACATCAGCAGCTGCCTAATTAAGATTTGGATTCTGTACACCAAAGTTTCTCTTACGTCCTAGAGGGTACTGGGGTCCATTTAGTACCATGGGGTATAGACTGGTCCTCTAGGAGCCATGGGCACTTTAAGAATTTGATAGTGTGGGCTGGCTCCTCCCTCTATGCCCCTCCTACCAGACTCGGTTTAGAAAATGTGCCCGGAGGAGCCGGTCACGCTTACGGAAGCTCATGAAGAGTTTTCTGCAATTATTTTATGTGTTTGTTATTTTCAGTCAGGGCTGGATGGCACCAGCTTGCCTGATTTGTGGGACTTAGGAGGGGGGGGGGAGACGGCCCAACCTCTTGAAGGGTTAATGGTCCCGTTCCCCGCTGACAGGACACTGAGCTCCTGAGGGACCTATTCGCAAGCCCCTTACGGCGTGCGTACAATCCCGCAGCACGCCGCCACCCCTAACAGAGCCAGAAGAATGAAGAGTGGTGAGTACTAAGACGGTGTCCCAGTTAGCGGGGCGCCGGCCATTATGGCGTCAGGAGGGTACGCATGGCATCTAACCGAGTTCGAATGCGTCTCCAGACACAGTACACAGCTGCATCTCAGTACACTGTACACCGTACCCACACTGGCAAAACAGCCTCAAAACGGTTTTCCCTCCATTTTAAGCACCAGATTACCTCCGCCAGTATAAAAAAAGCGGGAAGACTGCGTGCCATTGAAGGGGCGGGGCCTTCACTATGAGCGGATCCAGCAGCTCACCAGCGCCATTTTCCCTCTGCATGGGTCACAGATGCTGACTGACAGGGACGCGCAGCTCACCCGGAGAGACTCCAGATTACCTCAGCGGTACCAGGAGGTCATAGCGGGGGGGAGCGATTATTAGTGTACTAAGTCCCCTATCAGGGTACTTAGTCTGTGTCCCGGCTAAGCTTGGCATTAGCGATAAGGGCGCAGTGGGGGCTGGCTCCAAACATCTGTTTCTCCCTGAAAGGCTCTTTGTGGGTTAATTTAACCTTTTCCTCTGTGTGAGTTGTCACATTACATTATGTCAGGCGAAGAGTGTGTGTCTTGTACCGCAGAGTGTTCCCCTTCTCCAGGGGGCTCACTACTGGGTACTCGGGGTTCACAGACTAGCGGGGCTGAACCGGAGTGGGTTAATTCTCTTAAGGGAATGATCTCAACTCTTTCTACACAATTATCCCGCAATGAGAAAGAAACGCAATACTTAAAACAGACTGTGAATGAGTTTATGAACAGAGACTCAGTCCCCAAGACAGAGTCTCAATAACCTCCCATTTGTCAGCAAAAGCGATGGGGGGGCAGCTCTGCCACGGAATAGATGCTCTTATAGAGGCTGTCAGAGATGTTCTGCATATTCCTGATAAGGTGTCAGATGAGTGTGAGGAATCTTATTTTAATATAACAAAAGTCCTCAGTCACTTTTCCTCTGTCAAATGAATTGAATACCCTGTTTGAAGAACCTTGGGTTAATCCTGATAAGAAGTTTCAGATCCCTAAAAGGTTATTCTTCACTCTTCCTTTTCCTCTGGAGGATAGGAAAAAATGGGAAAATCCGCCGATAGTGGATGCATCAGTCTCTAGGCTGTCACGAAAAATTGTATTGCCTGTTCCTGGTGCAGCCTCCCTAAAAGACACGGCTGATCGTAAAATTGAGACTACACTCAAATCATTGTACACAGCTGCCAGGGTGGCCCAAAGACCCACTATTGCATGTGCGTGGATCACAAAAGCCATTGCTAAATGGTCAGGTAACCTAATTGAGGGGTTAGAATCCTTATCTAGGGGGGATGTTGTCTTACTCCTGCAGCATGTACAGGACTCTGCGAACTTCATGGTGGAAGCCATAAAGGAAATAGGCGTGCTTAACGCACGCACCACCACTATGGCAGTGTCAGCACGCAGAGGCTTGTGGCTACGCCAGTGGACTGCTGACGCGGATTCCAGGAAAGGCGTGGAAGGCCTACAATTCACAGGAGAGGCCTTATTCGGAGATGAATTGGACAAATGGATCTCCATAGCTACTGCGGGTAAGTCTACGTATCTTCCTTCCGCAGCCCCCCCAACCAAGAAGACTTATTCAGCTTCTAAGTTACCGTCCTTTCAGACGGCCAAATTCAAGGGCAAATCCAGAGGTGCCTCTACATCCTCCAGCGGCGCAAGAGGTAAACCACGCAAACCAGCAACAGCAGGTGCTCGGGCTCTGCTTCCTCAAAGATTTCAGCATGACGGTGGACCGCAATGCCTGGAAGGCTGTCAGGTGGGAGCTCGCCTACAATTCTTCAGTGAAATCTGGTCAAATTCATGCCAGGATCCCTGGGTCATAAATCTTGTTTCCCAGGGCTACAGACTGGAGTCCCAAGAGCTCCCACCTCACAGATTCTTCAAATCAGGCTTGCCAGTTTCACAAGAGGCAAGTATAACTTTACAACATTAAAAGACGAATGTGTATTTATTTAGATCAGATGGGTGCGCTAAGAATGAACGGAAGGTAATACTTCTCTTGATGTCTTTCTCCCGCAGTACTTTTGAACATCAAACGATGCGTTCCATATAGGGGAGAAAACAAAATTTCCAATATGGTGTAGTATATATATAAAATTTATTGTAACAAACTAGTTAAAAAGCAGCAGCCAACATGCTTTTAAAAACAAGCATAAACTTTTCAAATTGACAAAGGTAAAGGTGGAGGTTTACCAGATTTGCATATAATTCGGGTCTTAAGATATAATAATGAGTAGTAACCGGCTCCGGAACCTGTCTCCAAAGTCCAAACTTCAGGTTCGCCTTGTCAGCCTTTCACCATATGGAACAGCACTCCTGTCACACGCTGCTGACGCGTTTCAGGACCTCTCCCTTCCTCAAAGCTAACTATATGGAATGGTAAACCTCCACCTTTGTCAATTTGAAGAGGTTATGCTTGTTTTTAAAAGCATGTATGCTGCTGCTTTTAAACTAGTTTGTTACAATAAATTTTATAAAGGTACTACACCATATTGGAAATTTGGTTTTCTCCCCTATATGGAATGCATCGTTTGATGTTCAAGAGTACTGCGGGAGAAAGACATCAAGGGAAGTATTACCTTCCGTTCATTCTTAGCGCACCCATCTGATCTAATTTATACACATTTGTCTTTTATTGGGGATACCTTCGACCGAAAGGGTTGCTACTGATCTGTCTTGGTGCCTGGCCACTCTTCAATTTTGCTCATAACTTGACAACATGCTATCCAAAAACTGGTACAGACTCGCATCATTGTTACAATTCCACCTCATCAGCTAAACAAGGGTTACTATTCCATCTTGTTTGTAGTACCAAAACCGGACGGTTCGGTAAGACCAATTTTGAACCTCAAGTCGTTGAACCCGTACTTACGAGTGTTCAAATTCAAGATGGAGTCTCTGAGAGCGGTGATCTCAGGTCTGGAGAAGGGGGAATTCCTAGTGTCTCTGGATATCAAGGATGCATACCTTCACATTGCAATCTGGCCGCCTCATCAGGCTTACCTACGGTTTGCACTGCAGGACTGTCACTACCAGTTCCAGGACCTGCCATTTGGTCTCTCCACGGCACCAAGGGTGTTCACCAAGGTGATGGCAGAGATGATGTTTATACTCCGCAAACAAGGAGTGAACATATTTCCGTACCTGGACGAACTCCTGATAAAAGCACCGTCCAGGGTAAGGTTGCTGGACAGCATTGCTCTCTCAACCAAACTTCTCCATGATCATTAGTGGATTCTGAACCTTCCGAAATCTCACCTAGAACCAACATGGAGGCTCCCATTCCTGGGAATGATACTGTATACGGAGTCACAGAAGGTGTTCCTTCCGTTGGAAAAGGCATTAGTGATCCAGTCAATGGTTCCGGGATGTCCTGAAGCCAACCCAGATATCTGTACATCGAGCATTCGCCTTCTGTGGATAATGGTAGCCTCTTACGAGGTTCTTCAATACGTAAGGTTTCATGCAAGACCCGTCCAGCTCGATCTGTTGGACAAATGGTCCGGATCGCATCTCCACATGCACCTGAGGATCCGTCTGTTGCCAAAAGCCAGGATCTCCCTTCTGTGGTGGCTACAGACTTCTCATCTCGTTGAGGGTTGGAGGTTCGGAATTCAGAATTGTATTCTGTTAACTACAGACGCAAGCCTCAGAGGTTGGGGAGCAGTCACTCAGGTGGTGCAGTTTCAAGGAAGATGGTCCAGTCAAGAAGTCGTCCTTCCAATCAACTTTCTGGAACTCACGGCCATATACAACGCCTTTCTGCAGGCCTCTTATCTTCAAGATCAGGCCATCCTGGTCCAGTCTGACAATGTGACGGCAGTAACGTACATAAACCGACAGGGCGGAACGAAAAGCATAGTAGCAATGTCAGAGGTGTCGAGAATTCTCCTCTGGGCAGAGAGAAATTCTGTGGCTTTGTCAGCGGTCTTCATTTTGGGAGTAGACAACTGGGAAGTAGACTTCCTCAGCAGGCACGAACTGCACCCGGGGGAGTGGGGCCTTCACCCGGGTGTTCAGGTGCTTGACACGTCGATGGAGATATCCAGAGGTCGACATGATGGCCTCTCATCTCAACAGGGAGATCAAGCGGTATTGTTCCAGGTTGAGAGACCCACAGGCGGTGTTGGTAGACTCCCTGGCGACTCCATGGGTCTATCAGAGGGTGTACAAGTTTCCTCCACTTCCTCTGATCCCGAGAATTCTAAAGAGAATAAAAAAGGAAAAGGTTCAAGTAATTTTAATTGCTACGGACTGGCCAAGAAGGGTCTGGTACGCGAACCTTCTGGAGATGCTCCTCTAAGATCTATGGCCTCTTCCTCTTCGCGAGGATTTTCTGCAACAGGGCCCGTTCGTCTATCAGGACTTACCGCGGCTACGTTTGATGGCATAGAAGTTGAACGGCTGATTCTAGCCAGAAGAGGAATCCCTAACAAAGTTATCCCGACTATGATCCAAGCTAGGAAGGGGGTAACGTCTAAACATTACCATCGTATTTGGAAGAAATACGTCTCTTGGTGTGAGAGCAGAAAATTTTCTGCGGTGGAATTCTATCTGGGACGTTCCTGCTTTTTCTACAAACAGGAGTGGATGTGGGCCTACGTCTGGCCTCCATAAAAGTCCAGATTTCGGCCTTGTCCATTTTCTTTCAAAAACAATTGGCTTCTCTCCCTGAGGTCCAGACATTCTTGAAAGGTGTTTTGCACATCAAACCTCCCTTTGTGCCTCCCACGGCACCTTGGGATCTCGATGTGGTGCTACATTTCCTCCAATCGGACTGGTTTGAACCGTTACAGGAGGTGGATGTAAAATATCTTACGTGGAAGACCGTCACACTGTTGGACTTGGCTTCAGCAAGACGTGTGTCGGAGCTGTGGGCTTTGTCTCACAAAAGTCCCTATTTAATTTTCCATGAGGATAGAGCTGAACTCAGAACTCGTCAGCAATTTCTTCCTAAGGTGGTGTCTGCGTTTTACATCAACCAACCTATTGTGGTTCTGGTTGTCACTGACACCTCTGCTACTTTTAAAGTCTTTGGATGTCATGAGGGCTTTGAAGGTGTATGTGAATAGAACAGCTCGTCACAGAAAGACGGACTCGCTGTTTTTTCTTTATGATCCCAATAAGATTGGGTGTCCTGCTTCAAAGCAGACAATTGCACGCTGGATCAGACTTACCGTCCAGCATGCTTATTCCATGGCAAGTTCGCCATGTCCAAAATCTGTACAGGCCCACTCTACTAGGTCGGTGGGTTCTTCTTGGGCGGCTGCCCGGGGTGTCTCGGCTTTACAGCTCTGCCGAGCGGCTACTTGGTCAGGTTTGAACACGTTTGCAAAGTTTTACAAGTTCAATACTTTGACCAAACTAAAGGTCCTCAGAGGCCAATCAGTTCTGCAGGAACCTCAGCACTGTCCCACATGGTTTGGGAGCTTTGGCACATCCCCATGGTACTAAATGGACCTCCGTATCCTCTAGGACGTAAGAGAAAATAGGATTTTAATGACCTACTGGTAAATCCTTTTCTCGTAGTCCGTAGAGGATAATGGGCGCCCGCCCAGTGCTTCGTTCTTCCTGCACTGTTACTTGGTTAAGTAATGTTGGTGCAGCCGTTGCTGTTCCTGTTTCAAATTTGGTTAGCTTGGCTTTCCTCTTGTTGGGTGTGCTGGTTCGGAATATCACCACTATCCTCCTTATCTAACCTTCTCTCGAAGTATGTCCGTCTCCTCGGGCACAGTTTTTAGACTGAGTCTGGTAGGAGGGGCATAGAGGGAGGAGCCAACCCACACTATCAAATACTTAAAGTGCCCATGGCTCCAAGTGGACCCTTCTATACCCCATGGTACTAAATGGACCCCAGTATCCTCTACGGACTACGAGAAAAGGATTTACCAGTAGGTAATTAAAATCCTATTTTTGCTGTGTTATCACTTCTGAGTGTTTCAGTTCTGTGATGTTTCACGCATTAGCGTTCAGTAAGCTGCCATATTGTTAACAGAAAGGAAAGCATAGACCTTTTATCTGTGTACAAACTGATGTGGCTTGATTGTTCGCTGCAGAGGTGGCTTGTCGCTACAGGTTAGTCGTACAAAGGGAAATTCCTTTGGCCTGCCATTATTGCCTGTGCATAGCTGTCACTTGACATGCAGGTTGAGGGTTATTGAGTGTGGATGATGGAACCAACCTCGTTATAGGGATGAAAAATAAAGCTACCACACATAGAGCCAGATCACTAAATATGTCTATTTATTTTGGTGGCATTAGTTTGTGCCTTTTACATGGTTTTACTGATAATTTGCATGGGAAGGAGGATTTAGGTCTTGCCTAACAGGGTCTTTCCATACTGCAAGTGAATTCCTTCACGTTATAGGAATTTCTTGGTATATGGTATTAACATGAATTGTTGCATTTGATGATTTTGGGGTCAGGAACCCTTAAGTGTGGTTTCTTGTCACACCCGCAGAATTCCCTACCAATCATTGGCCTAAAACCTAAAAAAGGTTGTGTGGTTAATTGTAGCTTCTTCACAAAGCTTGTTACTTATTTTCGGTGTCTGGTCTCTTGGTCGACAGTAAGTAGGTCGACATGTTCTAGGTCAACATGAGGTTTTTTCTTTTTTTGATCTTTTTCATACTTTCCGATCCACATGGACTACAATTGGGAACAGTAACCTTGCCCGAAGCGCGAGCCATGCGAGGGGACACGGTGCACTAATTGGGGATTCCGGTCACTGTACGGAGAAAACTAAACAAAAAAAAAGTGCAAAAACTCATGTCGACCTAGAGTCTCTGTCTACCTACTTACTGTCAACCAATAGTGGTCGACCTTGCATACCACACCCCCTATTTTCATGGTGTGCTAGAAGTATGCAAGTTCAATTTAGCAATTCAAGGGAAGATAGAACAGTAAAGTAATTACACTGCTTTGATTTGGAAGGTTGTTTTTTTTTGTTTTTTAAGGGGTTAACTGGTTTGATTTGGGATCTGATTAATAATTTGTGTCTATGTATATTTTTTGCTGTTTTATAACCGCTTTTGTTAATCCTCATAAGGCATATAGTGATTAACAGTACATCTCCTATGCAATCTAATGTGTGTGCGCGATTCTGGGACAGTTGTTACTAATGTTTAGAATGTGAGTGATTAATAAGGGGAAGCAGTACTAAGCAGTACTAAGTTGCCCATGGCAACCAACCTGCATTTACATAACATTTACCATTTGCATACTATAAAAGTATACAGAGCCACGAGCAACTTCTCCACTAGCTCACTTCTCCACGTTTATCACTGCTTAGTCCCCCTAACTCCTTGGGAAACCCAGGTTCTTGATCTGTATTGGCAACAGTTTGGTCTATGGAGATCATGGAAAGGAGTTGGCTGGGTCACAGGTATAAGAGGGGTAGTTGCAGGCGTGTCATGGAATCCTAACTTGACACCCACTCTACCACAGTAGGACTAGAGATGTCTGTCTAGGTGTACCGTTACTGTGGCAGAATACTTCCTTTAGCACCAGGAGAATCACTGAGTAAGTATGGAAGGGAACAGGACTACAGTAAAGCAGGTTTAGCACTTTGCAGGTAAATAAGATAGCTGGGTAGGTGTGGCTGGTCAGGACAGGACCAGAACCTGGGTAGAAAACCACAGCAGCCGGAAGGAACCCAGACAAATGCACAAGAAGTTAGAAGCACCTAAAAAAAAGGGTAGAGATATAGGGCTTCATTCTATTTGATAAAAATAGATAATGTATCTGTAAAGGGGGCCTTTGTGAATTAAGCAAAAAGTGGATTTATTAAATATGTTCTTACTAAATAGAAAGCAATATATGGACACCTGTTGTCCCACAATTACCCCGTTGGATAATGTTAGCCTAATGCGGGTTTAAGTGCATTGTATGATTAAACAAGATTAATATTGATAAAACGCCATACCCAGAAAGTATCCACCCATGTGCGCTGAGGGAACTATGTTCGGTTATAGATGAACTATTTCTTATGTTTGTGGACCCCTACACAGACAAGAGACCAGTCCCGTCATACATTTCTAATCTACTGTATTTAACGCGACAACAAAAAGTTATAGACTGTATCTTGCCAATATAGTTGATGTGGTTTTCTTGTGTTTTGACAAAGGATTTGATATAGAGCCACAAAAAAAGAAGCATTGGGACATACAGTAAGTGGATGAGGGATAGGAAGCAAAAGGTTGTTATAAATGGAATGTATTCAAATGCAGGTAAAATGATTAGTGAGGTGCCCCAGGCGGGTGTGGTTCATCAAATAGACAGTATCTAGGTCGACAATGTTTAGGTCGACCACTATAGGTCGACAGTCACTAGGTCGACATGGATGGAAGGTCGACAGGGTTTCTAGGTCGACAGGTCTAAAGGTCGACATGAGGATTTTTTTCCTTTTGGGTGTTGTTTTCTTCGTAGAGTGGCCGGGATCCCAAATTAGTGCACCACGTCCCCTCGCATGGCTCGCTTCGCTCGCCATGCTTCGGGCATGTGAAAAACTCATGTCGACCTTTAGACCTGTCGACCTAGAAACCCTGTCGACCTTCCATCCATGTCGACCTAGTGACTGTCTACCTAGACATTGTCGACCTAGACACTGTCGATCTTCAGACCGGATCCCGCCCCAGGCAGCATTCCTGCGCTTGTTCCTTCTCATTGTTTATCATTGATCTTCTAGATGGAGTAGTTAATAATGTTTGCATGTTTTTAATCTGACATGAAGCAGGGCAAGATTATGAATACAGAGCAGAACATTAAATCACTGAAGGACTTGGATTAAAAAATGTGGGGGGTAGTGAGGAGGTAAATTAATTTATTTGTAAGGCACTACAAGGGGTCTGCAGCAACGTTCAGTACATAGGGGTTGAACAGCAAACACATTTAATCGTATAAAACAATACACTGCCATCAAATAATACATCCTTCCACAATACAAAATGATACAATGACCAGTCAGAAATAAATTGACTGAGTATAAACAGAACATAGATTTTGAGATCCAGTTAGTGACCAGACTGAGCATTAGTGGTAAGCAGCACCCCACATGTGGTAGGGCAGTGCCCAGGAACTGCATTGTTGGGAAGGAGCAGACAAGGGAAGGGGGCCATGCTTGTGAGATCTTACATCCTAGATGTAGAGGAATGTAGGGTAATGTGTTTGGTCCGTCATAGTAACTGTCTATCCTATACATTAAATACTGTAGGATATAATTTGGGAGTTCTAGGATGGGGAAAAGTATACTAGATTTAGGGCTAAATTGAATTGCCCTCAAAGGTGGCAAGTTGCCATTTCAGCAGTGTGTAAACACCGGCAATGGCACTGCCCTTCGCCCCTCTTGCAGCCCAATCTCACCATGCACTCATGTATTTTTGCACACAGCTCCGACCAAAATTTCGGTGAGTTTGACGGTATCATAAGTGTGGCTTACAACCGCACTTACGATTCAATGAGGTCGTAGGTAATTGGATTGATCCCTTAATCAGGAAGCAGTACTTGGTGTCGGGCAACTTTTCAGCTTTTTAATTGTGAAAACTTAATTGCAAAATTTTCAAGAACATTAGATGATGGTAGGGGGAGGGATAGACAACAGTGAGTAATGCTGGGTACACACTGGCCAATATATCTGCCGTTCTGTTGGCCAGTGTGTACCAACAATATTTCTGTGAACGTAGTCATTCACAGACATATCGCGTGGGACCTGTTGCACACACAATGACCAATATATCTACAGGTATATTAGTGCAACACTGTGTGTGTACGTCCCATCAACCGACCACCCATACATATGCTGCAAAGGCCGGCAGTGATTGGCTGCTCAACTAGGCGGGTGCATGTAAATGCCTGTCCAGTTCGGATCCGGCAGTGTGTATGCATAACACACTGCCCGATCCTCCTATAGATATATCTACAGATTCTCATGAGAGAATGGAGAGGAAACTCTGTGATGATCCAACCAGGGGTGTCAGATTGTGGTGGGTTAGAGATTATACAGGAAATATACTCCATTTTATGATCAAACCATACTGTCTCAACAACAGAGGCAAAGGTGTGGGGATCAGTTACATTCTGAGCAGAGGAAACTTACAAGTTTCATTCAAAATATACCAGATCAGTTGCTGAGTATGCCTGAGAGGGGTTATATGAGAGAAGGCAATATACTTTTCTCTGACGTCCTAAGTGGATGCTGGGGACTCCGTCAGGACCATGGGGATTAGCGGCTCCGCAGGAGACAGGGCACAAAACTAAAGCTTTAGGATCAGGTGGTGTGTACTGGCTCCTCCCCCTATGACCCTCCTCCAAGCCTCAGTTAGGTTTTTGTGCCCGTCCGAGCAGGGTGCAATCTAGGTGGCTCTCTTAAGGAGCTGCTTAGAAAAAGTTTTTAGGTTTATTATTTTCAGTGAGTCCTGCTGGCAACAGGCTCACTGCATCGAGGGACTTAGGGGAGAGAAGTTCAACTCACCTGCGTGCAGGATGGATTGGCTTCTTAGGCTACTGGACACCATTAGCTCCAGAGGGAGTCGGAACACAGGTCTCACCCTGGGGTTCGTCCCGGAGCCGCGCCGCCGACCCCCCTTGCAGATGCTGAAGATTGAAGGTCCAGAAACCGGCGGCAGAAGGCTCTTCAGTCTTCTTGAAGGTAGCGCACAGCACTGCAGCTGTGCGCCATTGTTTGTCACACACTTCTCACCAACGGTCACGGAGGGTGCAGGGCGCTGCTGGGGGCGCCCTGGGCAGCAATGTAAATACCTTTTTATGGCTAAAAAATACATCACATATAGCCCTTGAGGCTATATGGATGTATTTAACCCCTGCCAGATATTACAAACTACGGGAGAAAAGCCCGCCGGAATAGGGGGTGGGGCTTATTCTCCTCAGCACACAGCGCCATTTTCCTGCTCAGCTCCGCTGTGAGGAAGGCTCCCAGGACTCTCCCCTGCACTGCACTACAGAAACAGGGTAAAACAGAGAGGGGGGGCACTTTTTATGGCGATATTTTATATATTTAAGCTGCTATAAGGATACAACACTTATATAAGGTTGTTCCCATATATATTATAGCGCTTGGGTGTGTGCTGGCAAACTCTCCCTCTGTCTCCCCAAAGGGCTAGTGGGGTCCTGTCTTCGATAAGAGCATTCCCTGTGTGTCTGCTGTGTGTCGGTACGTGTGTGTCGACATGTATGAGGACGATGTTGGTGTGGAGGCAGAGCAATTGCCGGTAATGGTGATGTCACCCCCCAGGGAGTCGACACCGGAATGGATGGCTTTGTTTATGGAATTACGTGATAATGTCAGCACATTACAAAAATCAGTTGACGACATGAGACGGCCGGAAAACCAGTTGGTACCTGCCCAGGCGTCTCAGACACCGTCAGGGGCTGTAAAACGCCCTTTACCTCAGTCGGTCGACACAGACCCAGACACGGACACTGAATCTAGTGTCGACGGTGAAGAAACAAACGTATTTTCAAGTAGAGCCACACGTTATATGATCACGGCAATGAAGGAGGCTTTGCATATCTCTGATACTGCAAGTACCACAAAAAGGGGTATTATGTGGGGGGTGAAAAAACTACCTGTAGTTTTTCCTGAATCAGAGGAATTGAATGATGTATGTGATAAAGCGTGGGTTAACCCAGATAGAAAAGTGCTAATTTCAAAAAAGTTATTGGCATTATACCCTTTCCCGCCAGAGGTTAGGGCGCGCTGGGAAACACCCCCTAGGGTGGATAAGGCGCTCACACGCTTATCAAAACAAGTGGCGTTACCGTCTCCTGATACGGCCGCCCTCAAGGATCCAGCTGATAGGAGGCTGGAAACTACCCTAAAGAGTATATACACACATACTGGTGTTATACTGTGACCAGCCATCGCCTCAGCCTGGATGTGCAGTGCTGGGGTGGTCTGGTCGGATTCCCTGACTGAAAATATTGATACCCTGGATAGGGACAGTATTTTATTGACTATAGAGCAATTAAAGGATGCTTTTCTTTATATGCGAGATGCTCAGAGGGATATTTGCACTCTGGCATCGAGAGTAAGTGCGATATCCATATCTGCCAGAAGAAGTTTATGGACGCGACAGTGGTCAGGTGATGCGGATTCCAAACGACATATGGAAGTATTGCCGTATAAAGGGGAAGAATTATTTGGCGTAGGTCTATCGGATCTGGTGGCCACGGCAACTGCCGGAAAATCCACCTTTTTACCTCAGACCCCCTCCCAACAGAAAAAGACACCGTCTTTTCAGCCGCAGTCCTTTCGGTCCTATAAGAACAAGAGGGCAAAAGGACAGTCATATCTGCCCCGGGGCAGAGGAAGGGGTAAGAGAGGGCAGCAAGCAGCCCCTGCCCAGGAACAGAAGCCCTCTCAGGGTTCTGCAAAGCCCTCAGCATGACGCTGGGGCTGTACAAGCGGACTCAGGAGCGGTGGGGGGTCGACTCAGGAATTTCAGCGCACAGTGGGCTTGCTCACAGGTGGACCCTTGGATCCTGCAGGTAGTATCTCAGGGTTACAGGTTGGAATTCGAGAAGTCTCCCCCTCGCCGGTTCCTAAAGTCTGCTTTGCCAACGTCTCCCTCAGACAGGGCGACGGTATTGGAAGCCATTCACAAGCTGGTTTCTCAGCAGGTGATAGTCAAGGTACCCCTCCTACAACAGGGAAAGGGGTATTACTCCACGCTATTTGTGGTACCGAAGCCGGACGGCTCGGTAAGACCTATTCTAAATCTAAAATCTTTGAACCTGTACATACAAAAATTCAAGTTCAAGATGGAATCACTCAGAGCAGTGATAGCGAATCTGGAAGAAGGGGACTTTATGGTGTCCCTGGACATAAAGGATGCTTACCTGCATGTCCCAATTTGCCCTTCACATCAAGGGTACCTCAGGTTCGTAGTGCAAAACTGTCATCAGTTTCAGACGCTGCCGTTTGGATTGTCCACGGCACCTCGGGTCTTTACCAAGGTAATGGCCGAAATGATGATTCTTCTGCGAAGAAGAGGCGTATTAATTATCCCTTACTTGGACGATCTCCTGATAAGGGCAAGGTCCAGAGAACAGCTGGAGGACGGAGTAGCACTAACCCAAGTAGTGCTGCAACAACACGGGTGGATTCTGAATTTTCCAAAATCTCAGTTGACCCCGACAACACGTCTGCTGTTCCTGGGAATGATTCTGGACACGGTTCAGAAAAAGGTGTTTCTTCCGGAGGAGAAAGCCAAGGAGTTATCCGAACTTGTCAGGAACCTTCTAAAACCAGGGAAAGTGTCTGTGCATCAATGCACAAGAGTCCTGGGAAAGATGGTGGCTTCTTACGAAGCAATTCCATTCGGCAGATTCCACGCACGAACTTTTCAGTGGGATCTGCTGGACAAATGGTCCGGATCGCATCTGCAGATGCATCAGCGGATAACCTTATCGCCACGGACAAGGGTGTCTCTTCTGTGGTGGTTGCAGAGTGCTCATCTGTTAGAGGGCCGCAGATTCGGCATACAGGACTGGGTCCTGGTGACCACGGATGCCAGTCTGAGAGGCTGGGGAGAGGTCACACAGGGAAGAAATTTCCAGGGAGTATGGTCAAGCCTGGAGATGTCTCTTCATATAAATATACTGGAGCTAAAAGCAATTTACAATGCTCTAAGCCTGGCAAAACCCCTGCTTCAGGGTCAGCCGGTGTTGATCCAGTCGGACAACATCACGGCAGTCGCCCACGTAAACAGACAGGGCGGCACAAGAAGCAGGAGAGCAATGGCAGAAGCTGCAAGGATTCTTCGCTGGGCGGAAGATCATGTGATAGCACTGTCAGCAGTGTTCATTCCGGGAGTAGACAACTGGGAAGCAGACTTCCTCAGCAGACACGATCTACACCCGGGAGAGTGGGGACTTCATCCAGAAGTCTTCCACATGATTGTGAACCGTTGGGAAAAACCAAAGGTGGATATGATGGCGTCTCGCCTCAACAAAAAACTGGACAGGTATTGCGCCAGGTCAAGAGACCCTCAGGCAATAGCTGTGGACGCTCTGGTAACACCGTGGGTGTTCCAGTCAGTGTATGTGTTTCCTCCTCTGCCTCTCATACCCAAAGTACTGAGAATTATACGGCAAAGGGGAGTAAGAACGATACTCGTGGGGGTGTGTGGCTTGAGGCCTGTCTGAGAGGAAGTGTCCCTAGAGAGCTCCTGCCGAACCAAACCTCTATAACCCCTTAAACCAACCTTCACCCCACCTATCCCTCCCCTATATCGCCCCACAGTTGCCCCTGTTACTCTGGGCACCCAGGGAGTGAGCTGCGGAGCCGGAGCACGGGCCCGTCCAGTGCTTGCGGGTTGCGGCCTTCCCTGTGGGGTGAAGCCGGGCCTCAATTAGCGACCACCCCCGCCCGAGATCGCACGTCCTCCGGCCGTTTAAACGCCGCTCCAAGACTCACCTCGCTGCCCTGCTACGTGCCCCTTGCCTGGGGAGGCCTGACCGAGCGGCCGAGAAGAGCCCAAGCGCCCCTGAAGTTACAGGAGCCGAATAGAGACACGGAGCTCCGGTGGCGGCGGCCATATTGGGTGTGGCGTCTGTCGAGAATCAGACGCTACACCACTGTAAAAGATCAGCGGGCCGCGATAATTAACGGGGGGGACTGGCAGTCAGCGCTGAGGGGACTGGGGGCCCTAAATACATATAAACCCCTGGGAGCGGCGCTGGGAAAAAAGAAAGAAAAACTTGTGAGAAGACACACCATTTATCACTGACGGCGGCCATCTTGGAGGTGGCAGAACAGGCCCGTCTTCTCTGCACTACACTGCCCCTGCTGGAGCTGTGCTGCTGTTGTCTCTCTGGCCGCCGGGACTTTTTCACAGGTCTTCTCCCTCCTGCCTTAGGCCATCGGGCACTTCCTGGAACGGGTGGGCTCCCTCTCTGCCCCCTGCAGCCGCATCTGTTCTCTGTGCTGGCCCCTGCCTATGCTCCTACAGGCGACCATCTTGGGGCACACAAAACTGTAAGTAGCTGCAGCTATCCCACACTGGGACCCCGCTCTAGGGCCCTCATCCTACTGCGGTGCCTCCTGCCTACCTCTTACCCCGCTGGGGTGCCAGTGCGTTATCTCCCCTGTGACCCTCTCTGACCGCACACGCTGCCTGTGACCTTCCCCAGCTGCAGCAACACCTGCCTGCGGCACCTACCACCGGGGGATCCAGTGTTGGGGGGGTCTGCAGGCCTCAAGATCTGCGCTCAGTAACGCATAAGTCCCTTACTCGGGTCCTGCCGCGTTGCGACTTGTCACTGGCTGGACCGTGACCAGACGAGCGTGCCCCTCCCCTTTTCTCCCACCTGGCTGCCGGGATGGATACTAATGGGATCTACCTACCTCGCTTGGCAATGCTGATGATGCCGCACACTTGATTACTACTTATTTTACCCGCTACAACATGAGGATCATATGATTTCTGCTTTATACTAAATCATTCCGCGACCAGGAGGTGATCAGGTTCTCACGCCTCATAACACTCGGGAAGCGGATCCCAACCCGTCCCGTGACTGTGCCAACAGTTTAACTGAGCCGACAATAATACTGGACATTTTTCAGCTTTCATCATTGCGCCATGTCACAAAAGAACCGCAAAACACCTGCTCAAGCTAAGCCTAGTATTCTCCGAGCATGGGAGAAAGCAGGTGCTACGCCACGGGGCTCCCCCTCCGTGGATCCCCAGTCGGATGCCGATGACGATCCTTCATCAAAATCAGGTCTTACGACCCAAGATGTAGTGGCAATCGTCACTAAGACTATCCAAACGGAAATGAGATCGATCCTGACCGAATTCAGAACTGAACTAGCTGATCTCGGCACCCGCACGGATTCCCTGGAACGTAAAGTCGATGAAGTCTGCCAGTACCAGGTGGTGGTCGAACAGGAGCTAGCGGAGATCCGGGCGGAAATAGCCCAGCAAGAGGATCACTTAGAAGATTTGGACAACCGGAATCGCCGGAACAATGTTCGGATCCGTAACATTCCGGAGAGCGTCGCTATGGAGAGCCTCCCGACTTTTCTGGAAGGCCTTCTGCAAACCATAATTCCGGAAATCCCAAAAGACTTCCTCCTACTCGATAGAGCACACCGAGCTTTGCGCCCGCGCCCACCACCGACCCAACCCCCAAGAGATGTCATTCTGCGATTTCATTATTACAAAACGAAAGAGAGATTTATGATGGCGGCCCGGGATCATCAAACGGTTCTCTACTCTGGAGCCCAATTGCAGATCTTCCAGGACTTGGCCCCTTCCACGCTTAGAAAACGCAAGGACCTGACCGTCATCACTAAAGTCCTTCGAGATAACTCCATCAAGTATAAGTGGGGGTTCCCGTTCCAGCTGCATGTCACGAAAGATGGCTCTCACCACTCGATAAAAACGCCCTCCCAGGGATATGATTTCCTCAAAACCTTGGGCTTATTTGAGTCTCTTCCTGATGAGATCCGAAAGCAACTACCTGTCACCTCCCCTAAGAGGCCTGGGGCTCCTGCCCCCGAATGGTCTACTAAATGAGCGAGCGGACTTCCTTCATCGGATCAGCAATAATACTGGTTATTGTTTATAGTCACCTCCCACATTTGCTGCATAGCGACTTACTGATATATTATTTTACATGTAGGGCCTCTGTGGTTTGGCGAATTCAGTACTTTAAGTTGCCTTATCTGTTTATTGCAAGGCGCTGCATAGCGCCTCTGTCCTGGGGATGATTGATCGCGCCCTCTGGGATGGACGGGCTCTCGGCCTGCTCAGACCCGGAGGACGGCGTGCCCCCCCGGACCCGGTTTGCCTATTTCTAGGGTACGGTTATTTTGCTACTAAATATCTTCTTGATCTAATTAATATGTTACGTTAGTTTCTCATATCTCAGTTTATACAATATTATTTACCATATCTGCTTTTGGCGGCTAGATCAATTAGACGCAGCTTGAGCCTCCTGCTTCTCGGTTCATAGTGGTCCCTCTTATCTTTCCTGGTTTCATGCCTTGAAATGGTAAGGCTAATCTGCTACTAGATTCAGAGGGGCCGCTCGGAAACCGACTATAGAGGTGACAATTATAGGTACTATTGTGGTCATTTGCTGCCATCGATCTTTCTGTACAATGTTGTACACTACATCGATAATGTACCTTAGGATGCCTTGGTTGATTTCACATAAATGAGCACTGTTATTGTTAATACGAATGATGATACAGGTTTCCTCTTCTTTCTACCTACCCTTACTTACTCCCTGATCTGAACCCCCCCGCTCCCCCTCTGTTCTGTCCTGGTCTGCGGAATGTTTCTCCTGGTTCTTATACCCTCCCATGTGTTCCTCATCTTCCTTGTTATGTGTTATTACAGACACGACCCCACACCCCGAAGGGGCTGCCCGCTCGGCGCCCGCCCCTTCCTTTCTGGACCCAACCCGTTTTTAGGAAAGGGTCTAGCCCTACAGTTCGTACTTACGATCTCCTTTACCTGTCTCTACTTTCTTTATTTCCCCTCTTCCACACCCCCTGGCCGGCCATGTCCAGAGCTACCTTTTCTATTGAGCTGTGCTGACTTTCAACCCCCATGACTCTGAAAGTTTTATCCATTAACGTCAATGGCCTTAACTCCCCAACCAAGCGATCCATGGCGTTTCAGTTTTTTGCCAGACAAAAGGCGGATATCATATTCTTACAGGAAACCCACTTTAAGACCCCTCACCCCTCCTTAAGCTCCAAACGCTATCCTCATGCCTTCTATTCTACAATGTCTGCTAAACGCAGAGGCACTGCCATATTGGTTCATCGTGATCTCCCCTTAGTTGTTCAGGACACAATTCAAGATGACCATGGCAGATTTGTGATTCTCTCCGGCTTCCTTAATCAAACTCCCATTACTTTGGCATCGGTTTATGCTCCAAACATGCAGCAGGGTTCCTTCTTTAGGACGTTCTCGGACCACCTTTCTAAATTCTCAAATCCCTGGGTTATTGTGGCCGGTGATTGTAACGCTACAATGGATCCCCATGTTGATAGATCCCGCCCGGGTGTTGAGCCCTCTCCCCATACCAAATTGTCTAAACTCTTCCGGACCTGTGTCACTGCACATAATTTATATGATTCCTGGAAAACGCTCTACCCCTCCGCTAAGGGCTATACACACTTCTCCCCACAACACGATATATACACTCGTATTGACTACGTTTTTGTAGATAGGG
Source organism: Pseudophryne corroboree (assembly GCF_028390025.1). Taxonomy (NCBI): domain Eukaryota; kingdom Metazoa; phylum Chordata; class Amphibia; order Anura; family Myobatrachidae; genus Pseudophryne; species Pseudophryne corroboree. Next base: position 291,385,148 of record NC_086454.1, read on the forward strand.
ACTCCACCCAATCCCTGTTGGGAGCCCAGGTGATCCCGACCACCTGGTCTGATCACTATGCGATTCTCCTTGATCTTGTCTGCTCCCATAAACCTCCGACTTTCCGCAAATGGCGCCTTAATGAGTCCCTATTCTTTAAGCCTGATAATGTGACCCGAGTAGAGGAGGCGATTCATCACTTCCTAAATGATAACGTCTCCCCTGACATATCGCCGACAATACTATGGGAAGCACACAAAGCGACCTTGCGGGGGCTCCTGATTAGCCTTATGTCGACACAAAGGAAGATTGAGTGTAAGCGGATCACGGACCTAGAGACTGAATTAACGGCCCTGACACTCCGTCATCAGCGATTCCCTAAACGTAAATTATATTTAAAAATACTCGCCCTGAAAGGGCAATTATCCCAAATACTCACAAAGAAAACGATCAAGTCACTGTTGTGGATCCGCCAAAAATTCTATGAAAAGTCGGATAAGGCAGATACATTATTAGCCCGGCGACTACGTGAGAAACGTACGCTCAATCGTATTCTGGCCTTGCGATGTCCTGACGGATCCGCAACAAGTGACCCTAAAATGATGGCCTCCCTTTTCCAGGAATATTATGCTTCTCTTTATAACCTCCCCTCAGAGGCCGCTACCGACCCACATTATACCGCAACTACCCAACACTACCTTTCCTCTTGTCAATTACCGCAATTATCCACAGAGGACCTTAAGTTACTCAATGATCCCATCACACACGAGGAAATTCTTATCACAATCGGCCAGCTCCGTCGCTCCTCCGCACCGGGTCCGGACGGATATACTGCCATATATTATAAGAAATTCTCCCAAGCCCTTCTCCCTATGTTACATTCACTATTTAACTCACTGATGGAGGGGAGCTCGCTTGATGCAGCGACCACCAGAGCCAATATTATAGTTATTGCCAAACCTGATCGGGATCCTATGGAACTAAAAAACTATAGGCCCATTTCGTTATTAAACACGGATTTAAAATTATTTGCTAAAATCCTGGCAAATCGACTCGCCCCCCATCTCCCTACACTGATACACCCAGATCAAGTAGGCTTCATCCCCAATCGCCAGGCTGCTGATAATACTAGGCGCCTTATAGATCTTATTCACCTCTCCCAGCGGGATGCCACCCCAACGTTGGTGGTGGCACTTGACGCGGAGAAGGCTTTTGATAGGGTAGCATGGCCCTTCATACAACAAGCCCTTCAGGCAGTGGGTATTCAAGGCCCATTTTATAATGCCGTCACCTCGCTATATGTTAACCCTTCAGCGTCAATCCTGGTTAATGGCCTCACCTCCTCGCCTTTGTCTATCAAAAATGGCACCCGACAGGGATGCCCACTTTCCCCATTACTCTTTGCCCTAGTGATGGAGCCACTGGCGGCGAAAATCCGTCTGAACCCCAATATTTCGGGTATTCGGGTGGACAATCATGAATATAAAATCGCATTGTATGCAGATGATGTCATTCTCACACTGACCGACCCACACATATCCTTACAACAGCTCTTTCAGGAGATCCACGCATATAGCTCCATTTCAAATTATAAACTCAATGCAGACAAAACAGAGATTCTGGACCTACATATCCCCCCACAGGATCTCAGTATTTTACGTTCTTCCTATGCCTTTAAATGGCAAACTACAAAACTTAAATACTTAGGCATTTACCTAACCAAATCTTATTCATCGCTATATGCTGCTAACTTCCCACGGTTGATATCTCAATTTAAAACAGATCTTGCTACTTGGAACAAATTCTTTATCTCCTGGTTTGGTCGCATAGCAGCAGTCAAAATGAACTTACTGCCACGGATATTGTACCTGTGGCAAACCCTGCCTATTCACATCCCAGTCAAAATATTAAAGAACCTACAGCGAGATATATCTAACTTTATTTGGGCTGGGAAGAAACCCAGGGTTAAGATACGGCTGCTGCAACAACACCGCTCGGAAGGCGGTCTTGGCGTACCAGACCTTACTCGTTACTATCGAGCCACACACCTGGCCTCTTGTGTCCTTTGGCACTCACCTCCGGCACAGAGAACGTGGACCGGCATTGAGGCACAATCTCTTCGTATGTTCTCACCCTCAACCCTACTATGGTGCCCAGCCCGTTCTCGACCTGTCTCTAGTCTTCTCCTGCCAACGGTGCGCTTTTCCTTGTCAATATGGGATTTCTGCACTCGCTTCTATCAACTTCGTTCCCACAATCCCTATCTAACTCCTCTATGGAACAACCCGTACTTCCCACCGGGTAATACCCACTCTGCATTTCATCATTGGACATCACACAATATTCTCTTCCTTCAAGACATTGCCCCTCTTTCCTCATTCCCATCTTTTGAAAATTTACAATCCCGCTACTCGCTCCCTCACTCTGTATTTTACCAATTTCTACAAATTAGACACTTCTACGGAACACTCCCTAAACCCACCCACCCCATCATAGCTACCCCTCTGGAAATATGGTGTTGCGGCTCCCGCTCAACGAAGGGACTCCTTTCACGCATTTACCGAGTGTTATTATCACATAATATCCCCCCCAAGGAGAGTCACGAGCTGGCATGGGAGAGGGAGGTGGGAGAGACCTTAACTATAGAGGAATGGGAGGATATTAGACAGGAAATTGCCAAAAGCTCTATTTCAGTTCGTATAGCCGAAAACTCATATAAATTGTATTATCGCTGGTATCTGGTCCCGACTAGATTGCATTCTATTTATCCAACGTGCTCGGACGAGTGCTGGAGATTGTGTGGTTGCAGGGGGACCCTGTTGCATGTTTGGTGGTCTTGTTCAAAAATTAGCCAGTATTGGGGACAAATTCATAAATTGGTTTTAGAAGTTATGCACTTAACCATGCCGGACTCACCCTTTTACTCACTGCTCTCCCGCCCCGTCCCTGACACCTCGCACCACCAACGAGCCCTAATTAAACACATTCTGAACACAGCCAAATGCCTAATAGCATCTAATTGGAAATCTGTGGCCCCTCCCACCATGGCCGCTACTATTAACGCAATTTGGTACACATATAAGTTAGAGCGAATCACGGCTTCTCTCCGAGACTCCCCTACCTCCTTTATTGAGACATGGACACCATGGACCTTGCATTTTAACGCTGAACCACCATTGACAACCATTTAAAAGCTAATACTTAGTGTTTCATTCTATATGTTTGACTCTGAATATTTGAGAAATCAACCAGACCTTATTTACACCTGAATTTGGCTTCTATAGGTGGCTCGGACTGGCCGACCCTTTTTTTCTTTTTCTCTCTTCCTCCCTCCCCCCCCCCTCTCCCTCTTCATGCTCTTTGTCTCTTTCACCCCTTCTACTAACTTTAAAGAATAGTTGTAGCAACTAGGTAATTTGGCTACTTGGAGGCAAGCGTCACAACTACTTATTGATATGTCTATTGTGTGCCCCTCCATCCTGATTATTATTTCTCACTAGTTCCTTATATGCCTTCTATTGTTACAACGATGTATCTATCTGTTTATATGCTTATATAACCAATAAAACGTTATTTAAAAAAAAAAAAAAGAACGATACTCGTGGCTCCGGATTGGCCAAGAAGAACTTGGTACCCGGAACTTCAGGAGATGCTCACGGAAAATCCGTGGCCTCTACCTCTAAGACGGGACCTGATTCAGCAGGGACCGTGTCTATTCCAAGACTTACCGCGGCTGCGTTTGACGGCATGGCGTTTGAACGCAGAATTCTAAAGGAAAAAGGCATTCCAGAAGAGGTCATTCCTACACTGGTTAAAGCCAGGAAGGAGGTGACTGCACAACATTATCACCGCATTTGGAGAAAATATGTTGCGTGGTGAGGCCAGGAAGGCCCCCACGGAGGAATTTCAACTGGGTCGATTCCTACATTTCCTGCAAACAGGATTGTCTATGGGCCTCAAATTGGGGTCCATTAAGGTTCAAATTTCGGCCCTGTCGATTTTCTTCCAGAAAGAATTGGCTTCAGTTCCTGAAGTCCAGACTTTTGTAAAAGGAGTACTACATATACAGCCCCCGGTTGTGCCCCCAGTGGCTCCGTGGGACCTGAATGTAGTTTTGGATTTTCTCAAATCCCATTGGTTTGAGCCACTCAAATCGGTGGATTTGAAATATCTTACATGGAAAGTAACCATGCTACTGGCCCTGGCTTCAGCCAGGAGAGTATCAGAATTGGCGGCTTTATCGTATAAGAGCCCATATCTGATTTTCCATTCGGACAGGGCAGAACTGCGGACGCGTCCTCAGTTTCTGCCTAAGGTGGTGTCAGCGTTTCACCTGAACCAGCCTATTGTGGTGCCTGCGGCTACTAGCGATTTGGAAGATTCCAAGTTGCTGGACGTTGTCAGGGCATTGAAAATATACATTTCAAGGACGGCTGGAGTCAGAAAATCTGACTCGCTGTTTATACTGTATGCACCCAACAAGCTGGGTGCTCCTGCTTCTAAGCAGACGATTGCTCGTTGGATTTGTAGCACAATTCAACTTGCACATTCTGTGGCAGGCCTGCCACAGCCTAAATCTGTCAAGGCCCATTCCACAAGGAAGGTGGGCTCATCCTGGGCGGCTGCCCGAGGGGTCTCGGCATTACAACTCTGCCGAGCAGCTACGTGGTCGGGGGAGAACACGTTTGTAAAATTCTACAGGTTTGATACCCTGGCTGGAGAGGACCTGGAGTTCTCTCATTCGGTGCTGCAGAGTCATCTGCACTCTCCCGCCCGTTTGGGAGCTTTGGTATAATCCCCATGGTCCTGACGGAGTCCCCAGCATCCACTTAGGACGTCAGAGAAAATAAGATTTTACTTACCGATAAATCTATTTCTCGTAGTCCGTAGTGGATGCTGGGCGCCCATCCCAAGTGCGGATTGTCTGCAATACTTGTACATAGTTATTGTTACAAAAAAATCGGGTTGTTATTTGTTGTGAGCCGTCTGTTCAGAGGCTCCTACGTTTGTCATACTGTTAACTGGGTTTAGATCACAAGTTATACGGTGTGATTGGTGTGGCTGGTATGAGTCTTACCCGGGATTCAATATCCTTCCTTATTGTGTACGCTCGTCCGGGCACAGTATCCTAACTGAGGCTTGGAGGAGGGTCATAGGGGGGAGGAGCCAGTACACACCACCTGATCCTAAAGCTTTAGTTTTGTGCCCTGTCTCCTGCGGAGCCGCTAATCCCCATGGTCCTGACGGAGTCCCCAGCATCCACTACGGACTACGAGAAATAGATTTATCGGTAAGTAAAATCTTATTTTCTCCAATGCAGAATTATTTTTGTACAGTCCCAAAAAATATAAAGCGGTGTGCCTTACCGTTCAGTCATGCCAGCATAGAGGCAGTGCCTCTGGTATATTTTGTGAAGTCAACTGGGAACCAGATACCACTGGAGGTCTATTTCTGGAGGTCTACCACTGGAGGTCTATATCTGAGCAGAGTTTTCCCAAATACATACACATAAGGAAACATGACTACATTGGAGTGGATACAGCACCAAATCTCTGGTCTGAGGGTCTCCCCAAAGTCATCCTCCCAGGCCAGTTTATGGGGGTCTTTTTGGTAGTTGAGTGAGGCATCAACAAGAGATATTAAATGTGGTATAGTAGCCCCTTGGAAGTGGATCTGAGCGAGCAAAATTACTCCAATGCAGGACGCTGGAAGCTGCCACGAGGGCTACATGAGGTATGGAACAGGTGACGTATCCGGAGGTATTGGAAGAACCCTGTGGTAGCAATTAGGATTTTCTCCTGAACGCCTGCAAAAGAGGGAAAGCTTCAAGGAAGGGAAGACCTCTGTAAATCCATGGGAATAACTCCATTGTGGTCGAAGCCCAAGGGGAATGCAGGGTTATCCTACAAGAATATCCGTGTTGGAGGGGCAGAGGTGAGGCTACATTTTCTAGTCAGTCTGTCCCTCATCTTAAGTGAATAGGCTGCCATAGGGACTCTTCAGAATTCAGGGGACCTGGCAGGTTGTTGAGGTCCACAGTTCGTTTCAGACGGGAAAGATTTAGTTAAAGATGATTCAATGGAAACCTAGAGTCTGGTGTAAAGGGCCACAAACATTAGTATGATAATGCCCAATTTCATCCGATTCCGATGTTTCGTGCCGATAAATCGGATGGAAACGGGCAAATCGCATGTGTTTTACTACCGATCCAATCCGATGCGCGGTCCCGTGAGCATTGGATCAGAGTCCCTAGATTGGAAGTGCTGCACTAAAGATATCTCTGATCCCACAGGCATGGCTGGGATCGCATACGATACATCGTATGAAAAAGGACTCCATATAATGAATTGTATGCGAACCTGCCGCCCGGGAAGCTGGGCGGTTTAAGGGAAATCTTAAGCGACTTGAGGGTCTGACATGTCGCTGTAGTGTATGGGGCCCTTTAGGAGGAAAGTGCCATAGCAACTTATCCATTTTTATTTACTAGATTACCAGCCTCTGAAACCTGTGCAGGGCTCACTTTTGATACTTCAAAAGTGATACTTGATCCTTGATACTTTGATACTTGGATCTGTGTAACCAGGGCACCCGATGGACGAACAATGCCGCAGGAGCCCACGGCAAAAACCAGCCTCCGGGGAGATTGAGGTACCGCAAGTGAGCCCTGCACCCTTGGAAAGACAGATGCCCCATGGTAAGTACTGCACTTAGGCTCCCGTGGATGCATTTTTCCCCCCTCTTGAGCTGGTCAAGTGTCACTGCCCCCCTGGCTATCCACCATAAGGGGCAGCTACACCAGCACCAGTGAATACAGAAATACCAGAGAGTTCATCAAAGTAGGACACAATTGACACCCAATGGAAGGATCCTAACCGGATAATCCCAGTGCCCCCATATCTGTCTCCATCTGGGCCATGCAACATACACCTACATCGCCAGGACCAAGGTAACGGGAAAACACAGACACGTGTGCGGGATGCTGTCTCCTGCCACGTCCACCTACCTAGTGTGAATTTCAAATTATTTCTAATAAATATTTAAAATGCCAGCGTTAATATATACTGCGGACGCATCTTATTACCATATACGATAAAAGTGCACTGAACGTTGCAGCACTATATCCCTTAAGAGAAAGCAAGCAGTCGCACACATGGTATTACTGAGGTCCAACGCTCAGAGATATATATATATATATATATATATATATTTGATATTAAAAGGGTATGCATACAAAATAACATATGTACAGTATATCATTAGGTATAACGTGTGTGTGTGTGTGTGTGTATATGTATGTAATATATATATATATATATATATATATATATATATATATATATGTGTGTATGTGTGTGTGTGTGTGTGTGTGTATATATATATATGTATATATATATATATATATATATATATATATATATATATATATATATATATATATAATATATATAATATATTTACAGAGTTAAAATTACACAAGATACAGTTACAAAGAATCAGTTACAGCCAGCATACTTCACCCTGTTTCTCAGTGCACAGTCCTCCATCTATCTCCCCCTCAGCAAGCAACTAACTAACCATATCTTAGAAAACTGTCTATATCCAAACAGTGGAAGTTAACAGTCTGTTGGTTTCGGTCTCCTTCCATTGGTCCAGAGGCCAGACCTCTCAAGAACTCAACGGCTCATAGGTCAGTGTGAGGACTTTTGTCCCATATTGCTGGCACCTGTGTCTGCCCCCAGGGCCATGCTGTGGAGCTAGTTTCAAGTCTTCAGGAAGTCTTTTGTTCACTTAGAATGTGGCTTCATATTCATACATTTAATCATAACTAATTGTTGCAATGTGCTACAATTTACCCATAGCTATCAAATTGATCCACACATTCTCCTGATCATTTTGACACTAAGCATAATATAATTAACTTGTTCCGTTCCAATAATACATATATATCTGATGTTACACTCTAATATATAAATACATTATAATGTCTGGTGCTTGACATGTTTTGTCATTGTGTAATTTGTGTTGTATGAAATATATGTTGAATATATCTTTGTGGCTTGTCTGTGTGAATGCGTATGCTACCGTATATCCTGTGCAAGCTGCGTGTATGCGCACGAACAGAGACCTCTCTGTTTGGAGTTTGTATGTTGTCTGTATGTAATATTTTTGACTTCGACACTAGTCCTCAGGATTGACTTTTATTCCTATATTTCTGCCACTACTTTCCGTGGTGACTTTGTGCTATCCAAGTTGACACACTGCATATCCACAACACCTTGTTTGCACACTACTTTCTACCTCGCACCTTATGTCATTTATCTGTGAATATTTGTTTATGATCAGTAAATTATCTTTGCTTTTACTATTACCATTAATACTGATTTTTATTCTACATATTACACCACATAAAGGGTTGAGCGTTGTACGTTTGCGGCTCTATAAATTTATGCTTATATAGGTTATAACACATAAGTAACTTGAGGTTTATACCAAAACATGAGTTCTTTAGCCAAGATGAGGTAACGAAATGATGGTGGTTGGTGGTTTATTTTGTTATTTCGCATTCTAAGTCTTATATTTTTATTTTTTATTTTGGCAGCACCCAGGCGGAGAAGAGGTCTTATTTGAACAGGCAGGAGCTGATGCCACTGAAAGCTTTGAGGATGTCGGCCACTCGTATGACGCAAGAGAGATGCTGAAGCAGTATTATTTAGGAGACCTACATCCGGTAAGGAGAAACGGGCTGCTCTAAATTGTAAGGCCGAATCCTTAATCCGCTCTTTCTCAGGCATAAGTGCATATTTCTCATTATTGAGAGAGTCTATAAAGGATTAAGGTATCTGTGCAATAGTCTTCTTCCTCCATGTTGAAAATGGATGCCACAGTAGAGGCATCCATTTTTTTTACCTGGTCCAGCATGCAATATTCTAAAGGCCCGTACACACTGGTCGATATATCGGCCGTTCTCTTGAACGGCCGATACATCGTGGGACCGTCGGCCAGTGTGTACGGACGATACGTCTGTGAACTCCGTCGTTCACAGACGTATCGCGTCGGCTGCGCAGCACAGCCGACGGCCAATATATCTAACGATATATTGGCGCGTCGCTGTGTGTGTATGGGGCGGTCGTCCGACCGCCCGTACACATGCTGCGGCGGCCGGCGGTGATTGACAGCTGAACTGGGCGGGCGCCCGCCCAGTTCATGACGTCCGTCCCCCGACGGATCGGGCAGTGTGTATGCACAGCACACTGCCCGATCCGTACATAGATATATCTGCAGATATATCAGTGTGTACCCACCTTAAGAACCAGTGACATTACTGAAGCACTGCCCAACTAATATTCATGACACCATTGTTCCTAGCTATTTAGCCAATAAAGTGAACCCATTACTGTTATAGCTTGGAATTATCTTATTTTAATATATATTTATAGCACAGAGCTCAATGAAATGCATATAGTTGTTGTATGACCTGTAGAAATTTTGGGTCCCTTTATCATTCATTGTGCATACATATCTTGCAAAAGTTGCTGGAAAATACAAAGATTATTATTAATAATAATAATAAGAATAACAACAGTTTTTTATATAATGCAGCAAATTTCTTTGCACTTTACAATTGGAAACAACAGTGATAAAACAAAACTGGGTAATAACAGACAGTAACAGAGGGAGGAAGGCCCTGCTCGCAAGCTTAAAATCTATACAGTGTACTAAAAAAGGTATAGGTGCTATCTATTGCATAGTGGTCCACCAGATTGCACAGGTTCTTGGTGGGCTGTATGATATTGTCACACAGCATTGTTGGCCTGGGGTCAGGAGGATGGAAAAGTGAAGGGAGTAAATGTGAGGATACTGTATGTGTGGACTGTACTGTGTGGATATAATTGACTAGGAAAGCTTATGATAGTTATGTGAGCGGTTCCGGAAGGTGAGGTGAGTTTTTTTTCAGGGAACGCTTGAAGGTTTGGAGACTAGGAGAAAATCTTATTGTGCGTGGGAGGGCATCCTACAGAGTGGGTGCAGCCCAACGATAGGGCTGCAATCGTGAATGGTAGCAAGTAATGCGTGTGGATGACAAATGTAGATCTTGTGAAGAGCGAAGAGGTCGGGTAAAGAGATATTTTGAGATAAACAGAGAGATGTACGTTGGTGTAGTTTGGGTAATGGATTTGTGTGTGAGTAAAAGTATTATAAATATATATATATAATTTCTCTTACGTCCTAGAGGATACTGGGGTTCCATTTAGTACCATAGGGTATAGACTGGTCCGCTAGGAGCCATGGGCACTTTAAGAATTTGATAGTGTCCTCCCTCTATGCACCTCCTACCAGACTCAGTTTAGAAAATGGGCCCGGAAGAGCCGGTCACGCTTATGGAAGCTTCTGAAGAGTTTTCTGCATTTATTTTATATGTTTGTTATTTTCAGGCAGGGCTGGTTGGCACCAGCCTGCCTGCTTCGTGGGACTTATGGGCCCTACACACTTGTAGATTCATAGTAACATAGTATCTGAGGTTGAAAAAAGACAATTGTCCATCGAGTTCAACCTATTTGTGGTGTCCTATGCATGATGATTTGACTAAACTTTCTGACTGATGCTGCTGTCAGCCATTGCATTTTATCCCTATTTCTCTATCGTCCTAGTGGATGCTGGGGTTCCTGAAAGGACCATGGGGAATAGCGGCTCCGCAGGAGGCAGGGCACAAAAAGTAAAGCTTTTCCAGATCAGGTGGTGTGCACTGGCTCCTCCCCCTATGACCCTCCTCCAGACTCCAGTTAGATTTTTGTGCCCGGCCGAGAAGGGTGCAATCTAGGTGGCTCTCCTAAAGAGCTGCTTAGAAAAAGTTTAGCTTAGGTTTTTTATTTTACAGTGAGTCCTGCTGGCAACAGGATCACTGCAACGAGGGACTGAGGGGAGAAGAAGTGAACTCACCTGCGTGCAGGATGGATTGGCTTCTTGGCTACTGGACATCAGCTCCAGAGGGACGATCACAGGTACAGCCTGGATGGTCACCGGAGCCGCGCCGCCGGCCCCCTTGCAGATGCTGAAGTCAGAAGAGGTCCAGAATCGGCGGCTGAAGACTCCTGCAGTCTTCTAAAGGTAGCGCACAGCACTGCAGCTGTGCGCCATTTTCCTCTCAGCACACTTCACACGCAGTCACTGAGGGTGCAGGGCGCTGGGGGGGGGCGCCCTGGGAGGCAAATGTAACCTATATAAAGGCTAAAAATACCTCACATATAGCCCCCAGAGGCTATATGGAGATATTTAACCCCTGCCTGGATTCACTAAATAGCGGGAGACGAGCCCGCCGGAAAAGGGGCGGGGCCTATCTCCTCAGCACACGGCGCCATTTCCTCTCACAGCTCCGCTGGTCAGGACGGCTCCCAGGTCTCTCCCCTGCACTGCACTACAGAAACAGGGTAAAACAGAGAGGGGGGGGCAAATTTATGGCGATATTTTGATATATATAAAGCAGCTATAAGGGAGCACTTATTATAAGGCTATCCCTGTTATATATAGCGCTTTTGGTGTGTGCTGGCAAACTCTCCCTCTGTCTCCCCAAAGGGCTAGTGGGTCCTGTCTTCGTTAGGAGCATTCCCTGTGTGTCTGCTGTGTGTCGGTACGTGTGTGTCGACATGTATGAGGACGATATTGGTGTGGAGGCGGAGCAATTGCCAAATATGAGGATGTCACCCCCTAGGGAGTCGACACCAGAATGGATGCCTTTATTTATGGAACTACGGGATAGTGTCAACACGCTAAAGCAGTCGTTTGACGACATGAGACGGCCGGACAATCAATTAGTGCCTGTCCAGGCGACTCAAACACCGTCAGGGGCTGTGAAACGCCCTTTGCCTCAGTCGGTCGACACAGACCCAGACACAGGCACTGACTCCAGTGGTGACGGTGACGAATCAACCGTATTTTCCAGTAGGGCCACACGTTATATGATTTTGGCAATGAAGGAGGCGTTACATTTAGCTGATACTACAGGTACCACTAAACAGGGTATTATGTGGGGTGTGAAAAAACTACCTATAGTTTTTCCTGAATCAGAAGAATTAAATGACGTGTGTAATGAAGCGTGGGTTGCCCCTGATAAAAAGCTGATAATTTCAAAGAAATTATTGGCATTATACCCTTTCCCGCCAGAGGTTAGGGAGCGCTGGGAAACACCTCCTAGGGTGGACAAGGCGCTAACACGCTTATCTAAACAAGTGGCGTTACCCTCTCCTGAGACGGCCGCACTTAAAGATCCATCAGATAGGAGGATGGAAAATATCCAAAAAAGTATATACACACATGCAGGTGTTATACTACGACCAGCTATAGCGACTGCCTGGATGTGCAGTGCTGGGGTAGTTTGGTCAGAGTCCCTGATTGAAAATATTGATACCCTGGACAGGGACAATATTTTACTGTCGTTAGAACAAATAAAGGATGCATTTCTTTATATGCGTGATGCACAGAGGGATATCTGCACACTGGCATCACGGGTAAGTGCTATGTCCATTTCGGCCAGAAGAGCTTTATGGACGCGACAGTGGACAGGCGATGCGGATTCAAAACGACATATGGAAGTTTTGCCGTATAAAGGGGAGGAGTTATTTGGAGTCGGTCTATCAGATTTGGTGGCCACGGCTACAGCCGGGAAATCCACCTTTCTACCTCAAGTCACTCCCCAACAGAAAAAGGCACCGACTTTTCAACCGCAGCCCTTTCGTTCCTTTAAAAATAAGAGAGCAAAGGGCTATTCATATCTGCCACGAGGCAGAGGTCGAGGGAAGAGACAGCAACAGGCAGCTCCTTCCCAGGAACAGAAGCCTTCCCCGGCTTCTACAAAAGCCTCAGCATGACGCTGGGGCTTCTCAAGCGGACTCGGGGACGGTGGGTGGTCGTCTCAAAAATTACAGCGCGCAGTGGGCTCACTCGCAGGTAGATCCCTGGATCCTGCAGATAATATCTCAGGGGTACAGGTTGGAATTAGAGACAGATCCACCTCGCCGTTTCCTGAAGTCTGCTTTACCAACGTCCCCCTCCGAAAGGGAGACGGTTTTGGAAGCCATTCACAAGCTGTACTCTCAGCAGGTGATAGTCAAGGTACCTCTTCTACAACAAGGGAAGGGGTATTATTCCACTCTTTTTGTGGTACCGAAGCCGGATGGCTCGGTAAGGCCTATTCTAAATCTGAAGTCCTTGAACCTGTACATAAAGAAGTTCAAGTTCAAGATGGAGTCACTCAGAGCAGTGATAGCGAACCTGGAAGAGGGGGACTTTATGGTATCCTTGGACATCAAGGATGCGTATCTCCACGTTCCAATTTACCCCTCACACCAGGGGTACCTCAGGTTCGTTGTACAAAACTGTCACTATCAGTTTCAGACGCTGCCGTTCGGATTGTCCACGGCACCTCGGGTCTTTACAAAGGTAATGGCCGAGATGATGATTCTTCTTCGAAGAAAAGGCATATTAATTATCCCATACTTGGACGATCTCCTAATAAGGGCAAGGTCCAGAGAACAGCTAGAGATGGGATTAGCACTGTCGCAAGAAGTGCTAAAACAGCACGGGTGGATTCTGAATATTCCAAAATCCCAGTTAATGCCGACAACTCGTCTGCTGTTCCTAGGGATGATTCTGGACACGGTTCAGAAAAAGGTTTTTCTCCCGGAGGAAAAAGCCAAGGAGTTATCCGAGCTTGTCAGGAACCTCCTAAAACCAGGAAAGGTGTCTGTACATCAATGCACAAGAGTCCTGGGAAAAATGGTGGCTTCTTACGAAGCAATTCCATTCGGCAGATTCCACGCAAGAATTTTCCAAAGGGATCTGTTGGACAAATGGTCAGGGTCGCATCTTCAGATGCACCTGCGGATAACCCTGTCTCCAAGGACAAGGGTGTCTCTTCTGTGGTGGTTGCAGAGTGCTCATCTATTGGAGGGCCGCAGATTCGGCATACAGGATTGGATCCTGGTGACCACGGACGCCAGCCTGAGAGGCTGGGGAGCAGTCACACAAGGAAGAAACTTCCAGGGAGTATGGACGAGCCTGGAAACGTCTCTTCACATAAACATTCTGGAACTAAGAGCAATATACAATGCTCTAAGCCAGGCAGAACCTCTGCTTCAGGGAAAACCGGTGTTGATCCAGTCGGACAACATCACGGCAGTCGCCCATGTGAACAGACAGGGCGGCACAAGAAGCAGGAGTGCAATGGCAGAAGCTGCAAGGATTCTTCGCTGGGCAGAGAATCATGTGATAGCACTGTCAGCAGTGTTCATCCCGGGAGTGGACAACTGGGAAGCAGACTTCCTCAGCAGACACGATCTTCACCCGGGAGAGTGGGGACTTCATCCAGAAGTCTTCCACTTGCTGGTAACCCGTTGGGAAAGACCAATGGTGGACATGATGGCGTCTCGCCTCAACAAAAAACTGGACAGGTATTGCGCCAGGTCAAGAGATCCGCAGGCAATAGCTGTGGACGCGCTGGTAACGCCTTGGGTGTACCAGTCGGTGTATGTGTTTCCTCCTCTGCCTCTCATACCAAAAGTATTGAGAATTATACGGCAAAGAGGCGTAAGGACGATACTAGTGGTTCCGGATTGGCCAAGAAGGACTTGGTACCCGGAACTTCAAGAGATGATCACAGAAGATCCGTGGCCTCTACCTCTAAGGAGGGACTTGCTTCAGCAGGGTCCCTGTCTGTTTCAAGACTTACCGCGGCTGCGTTTGACGGCATGGCGGTTGAACGCCGGATCCTAAAGGAAAAAGGCATGCCGGAAGAAGTCATTCCTACTTTGATTAAAGCAAGGAAGGAAGTAACCGTGCAACATTATCACCGAATTTGGCGAAAATATGTTGCGTGGTGCGAAGATCGGAGTGCTCCGACGGAGGAATTTCAACTGGGTCGATTCCTACATTTCCTGCAATCAGGATTGTCTATGGGTCTCAAATTGGGATCTATTAAGGTTCAAATTTCGGCCCTGTCGATTTTCTTTCAAAAAGAATTGGCTTCAGTCCCTGAAGTCCAGACCTTTGTTAAGGGAGTGCTACATATACAGCCTCCAGTGGCACCGTGGGATCTCAATGTGGTTTTGGACTTTCTAAAATCTCATTGGTTTGAACCACTAAAGAAGGTGGATTTGAAATATCTCACATGGAAAGTGACCATGCTTCTAGCCCTGGCTTCGGCCAGGAGAGTGTCAGAACTGGCAGCTTTATCTTACAAAAGCCCATATCTGATTTTCCATTCGGACAGGGCAGAACTGCGGACTCGTCCGCATTTTCTCCCTAAGGTGGTGTCAGCATTTCATCTGAACCAGCCTATTGTAGTGCCTGCGGCTACAAGTGACTTGGAGGACTCCAAGTTACTGGACGCTGTCAGAGCATTAAAAATATATATTGCAAGGACAGCTGGAGTCAGAAAATCTGACTCGTTGTTTATATTGTATGCACCCAACAAGATGGGTGCTCCTGCGTCTAAGCAGACGATTGCTCGTTGGATCTGTAGCACAATCCAACTTGCACATTCTGTGGCAGGCCTGCCACAGCCTAAATCTGTAAAGGCCCACTCCACAAGGAAGGTGGGCTCATCTTGGGCGGCTGCCCGAGGGGTCTCGGCATTACAACTTTGCCGAGCAGCTACGTGGTCAGGGGAGAACACGTTTGTAAAATTTTACAAATTTGATACTCTGGCTAAGGAGGACCTGGAGTTCTCTCATTCGGTGCTGCAGAGTCATCCGCACTCTCCCGCCCGTTTGGGAGCTTTGGTATAATCCCCATGGTCCTTTCAGGAACCCCAGCATCCACTAGGACGATAGAGAAAATAAGATTTTACTTACCGATAAATCTATTTCTCGGAGTCCGTAGTGGATGCTGGGCGCCCATCCCAAGTGCGGATTATCTGCAATAATTGTACATAGTTATTGTTAACTAATTCGGGTTATTGTTGAAGGAAGCCATCTTTCAGAGGCTCCGCTGTTATCATACTGTTAACTGGGTTTAGATCACAAGTTGTACGGTGTGATTGGTGTGGCTGGTATGAGTCTTACCCGGGATTCAAAATCCTCCCTTATTGTGTACGCTCGTCCGGGCACAGTACCTAACTGGAGTCTGGAGGAGGGTCATAGGGGGAGGAGCCAGTGCACACCACCTGATCTGGAAAAGCTTTACTTTTTGTGCCCTGTCTCCTGCGGAGCCGCTATTCCCCATGGTCCTTTCAGGAACCCCAGCATCCACTACGGACTCCGAGAAATAGATTTATCGGTAAGTAAAATCTTATTTTATAGTAACTATAATGCATGACTATGCACCATACCCCTGGATATCCTTATCCAATAGGAATTTATCTAACCCATTCTTAAAGGTGTTGACAGATTCCGCCATTACAACTCCCTCGGGCAGGGAATTCCAAACACGTATTGTCCTTACCGTGAAAAAGCCTTTACGCCGTATTGTGCGGAATCTCCTTTCCTCTAACCTGAGCGAGTGTCCACGAGTCCTCTGTGTTGATCTAACCAAAAACAGGTCCCGCGCAAGCTCTGTGTATTGTCCCCTTATATATTTGTAGATGTTGATCATATCCCCTCTTAGTCTCCGCTTTTCCAATGTAAACATGCCTAGTCTTTCAGGCCTTTCCTTGTATTCCATCGTCTCCATGCCCTTAATTAGTTTGGTCGCCCTCCTCTGTACCTTTTCAAGCTCCAGGATATCCTTTTTGTAGTACGGTGCCCAGAACTGTACACAGTATTCAAGGTGTGGCCTCACTAGTGATTTATATAACGGGAGTATAATACTCTCGTCCCTAGCATCAATACCCCGTTTTATGCATGCTAATATCTTATTAGCCTTCTTTGCTGCAGTCCTACTTTGGGTACTACTGCTTAGCTTGCTATCTATGAGGACACCTAAGTCCTTTTCCAGTACAGAATCCCCTAATTTTACCCCATTTAGTAGGTAGGTGTAATTTTTGTTCTTGTTACCACAGTGCATTACCTTACACTTGTCTGTGTTGAAGCGCATTCTCCATTTGGCTGCCCATGCTTCTAATTTAAGTCGTTCTGAAGAGACTCGGCATCCTCCTCTGTATTTATAGCCTTACACAATTTGGTATCATCTGCAAAAATTGACACCATGCTCTCTAGACCTTCTGTTAGGTCGTTAATGAAAATATTGAACAATAGCGGTCCTAATACTGAGCCTTGCGGCACATCACTTAGCACTTCAGTCCAAGTTGAAAAAGATCCATTAACCACAACGCGCTGCTTCCTATTATCTAACCAGTTTTTGACCCAAGTGCATATTGTGCTTCCTAGCCCTGATTCTTGTAGCTTGTATATAAGTCTCATGTGTGGTACAGTATCGAACGCTTTGGCAAAGTCTAAAAAGATTACATCCACGTCTTTACCCTGATCTAGGTTTGCGCTTACTGTTTCATAAAAGCTAAGTAAGTTGGTTTGACAGGATCTGTCCTTCATAAACCCATGTTGATTCCTTTTAATGACCTTATTGGTTTCAAGGAACTTCTGAATACTATCTCTTAGAATACCTTCCAATACTTTCCCCACTATAGATGTAAGACTAACTGGTCTATAATTACCTGGTTCAGCTTTACTTCCCTTTTTGAATATAGGCACTACTTCCACTATACGCCAGTCTTTGGGAACCATACCTGATATAACTGAATCCTCAAAGATCAAAGATAGCGGTTTTGCCAGTTCAGAGTGAAGCTCCATTAGAACCCTTGGATGAATACCATCGGGCCCTGGTGATTTATTAATCTTTAAATGTTTTAATCGGTCACAGACTACTTCCTCGCTTAAATAAGTACCTATCAGTGTGATATTGTCATTATTGAGATTGTGTGTCAGTCCCTGAATTGGGTCCTCTCTAGTGAATACTGTTGAAAAAAACTCATTTAGTGTGTCCGCTATGTCATTATCATTTTTGCTTAAGACTCCCAACTTGTCTTTCAAAGGGCCTATACTCTACTTTTTTAATCTCTTGCTATTAATGTATTTAAAGAATTTTTTGGGATTCGCTTTGCTTTCCTTTGCTACTAGTTTTTCAGTTTCTACTTTAGCCGCTCTTATTTCCTTTTTGCAATTTTTGTTACATTCCTTATAGTGCTGAAATGACTCTGCTTCCCCGTCAGATTTGTATTTTTTAAATGCTCGCCTTTTCTTGCCCATAAGTTCCTTAATCTTTTTGTTAAGCCACATCGGTTTATGATTTTTATTCCCTTTTTTGCTACTCATAGGAATATATTTGAGTGTATTTTTAGCTAGCAGGAATTTTAGTACCTCCCATTTCTCCGTAGTATTTTTTCCTAAAAACAAACCTTCCCATTCAATATCCCTGAAAAATACCCTCATCTTTTCAAAATTTGCTTTGCTAAAGTTTAAAGTCCTAGTTGAGCCAGTATAGGGCTGTTTGTAGAAACTGATATTGAATGTGACCATATTGTGGTCGCTGTTTCCTATGGGTTCCCCTACTATAATACCCGATACCAAATCCTGATTGTTTGTTAATACCAGGTCTAAGATTGCATTGTACCTAGTTGGTTCCTCAATTAGTTGGACTAGGTAGTTATCATTTAGTGTGTTTAAAAACATACTGCCCCTAGCAGTATCACATGAATCGTTTTTCCAGTTTATCTCTGGATAGTTAAAATCTCCCATCACTACTATGTCTCCTACTCCTGCTGCTTTTTCAATTTGCTTTAGTAACAATTCATCATCAGATGCGTTGATACCAGGCGGCCTATAGCATACACCCAATACTAACTTTTTTGTTCCTTTTTCCCCGCATGCAATTTCTACCCATAATGTCTCAACAGTGTCTACAGTCCCCTCCTGAATATCTTCCCATATATTATGTTTTAAAAACGGCTTTACGTACAGACACACCCCTCCACCCTTTTTATTTAGTCTGTCTCTCCTAAACAGCGTATAGCCCTCTAGATTGACTGTCCAATCATGAGATTCATCCCACCAAGTTTCAGTAATGCCTATAATATCATACTGTTTGCTTGCTGCAAGTATTTCTAGTTCACCCTTTTTACCAGTAATGCTTCTGGCGTTTACATACATACAACTAAGATAATAAGAATTTACTCACCGGTAATTCTATTTCTCGTAGTCCGTAGTGGATGCTGGGAACTCCGTAAGGACCATGGGGAATAGCGGGCTCCGAAGGAGGCTGGGCACTCTAGAAAGATCTTAGACTACCTGGTGTGCACTGGCTCCTCCCACTATGACCCTCCTCCAAGCCTCAGTTAGGTACTGTGCCCGGACGAGCGTACACAATAAGGAAGGATTTTGAATCCCGGGTAAGACTCATACCAGCCACACCAATCACACCGTACAACTCGTGATATGAAACACAGTTAACAGTATGAAACAATAGAGCCTCTCAACAGATGGCTCAACAATAACCCGATTTAGTTAACAATAACTATGTACAAGTATTGCAGATAAACCGCACTTGGGATGGGCGCCCAGCATCCACTACGGACTACGAGAAATAGAATTACCGGTGAGTAAATTCTTATTTTCTCTAACGTCCTAGTGGATGCTGGGAACTCCGTAAGGACCATGGGGATTATACCAAAGCTCCCAAACGGGCGGGAGAGTGCGGATGACTCTGCAGCACTGAATGAGAGAACTCCAGGTCCTCCTCAGCCAGGGTATCAAATTTGTAGAATTTTGCAAACGTGTTTGCCCCTGACCAAGTAGCTGTTCGGCAAAGTTGTAAAGCCGAGACCTCTCGGGCAGCCGCCCAAGATGAGCCCACCTTCCTTGTGGAATGGGCATTGACAGATTTTGGCTGTGGCAGGCCTGCCACAGTATGTGCAAGCTGAATTGTACTACAAATCCAACGAGCAATAGTCTGCTTAGAAGCAGGAGCACCCAGCTTGTTAGGTGCATATAGGATAAACAGCGAGTCAGATTTTCTGACTCTAGCCGTTCTGGAAACATATATTTTCAGTGCCCTGACAACGTCTAGCAACTTGGAGTCCTCCAAGTCCCTAGTAGCCTAGGCACCACAATAGGCTGGTTCAGGTGAAACGCTGACACCACCTTTGGGAGAAACTGGGGACGAGTCCTCAATTCTGCCCTATCCATATGGAAAATCAAATAAGGGCTTTTACAAGACAAAGCCGCCAACTTTGACACTCGCCTGGCAGAAGCCAAGGCCAATAACATAACCACCTTCCACGTGAGATATTTCAGATCCACGGTTTTTAGTGGTTCAAACCAATGTGATTTTAAGAAACTCAACACCACGTTGAGATCCCAAGGTGCCACAGGAGGCACAAACGGGGGCTGACTCTGCAGCACTCCTTTTATAAATGTCTGAACTTCAGGTACTGAAGCTAGTTCTTTCTGAAAGAAAATCGACAGAGCCGAGATCTGTACCCTAATGGAACCCCATTTAAGGCACATAGTCACTCCTGCTTGCAGGAAATGCAGAAATCGACCTAGTTGAAATTCCTCTGTTGGGGCCCTTTCGGCCTCACACCATGCAACAAATTTTCGCCATATGCGGTGATAATGAGTTGCTGTAACCTCTTTCCTGGCTTTAGTAAGCGTAGGAATGACTTCCTCCGGAATGCCCTTTTCCTTCAGGATCCGGCGTTCAACCGCCATGCCGACAAACGCAGCCGCGGTAAGTCTTGGAACAGACAGGGCCCCTGCTGCCGCAGGTCCTGTCTGAGTGGCAGAGGCCATGGGTCCTCTGATATAAACTCTTGAAGTTATGGGTACCAAGCTCTTCCTGGCCATCCACGAGTATCGTTCTTACTCCTCGCCTTCTTATTATTCTCAGTACCTCTGGTATGAGAGGCAGAGGGGAGAACACATAAACCGACTGGTACACCCACGGTGTTACCAGAGCGTCCATAGCTATCGCCTGAGGGTCCCTTGACCCGGTGCAATATCTTTTATAGCATTTTGTTGAGGCGGGACGCCATCATGTCCACCTGTGGCCTTTCCCAATGGTGTACAATCCTATTGGAAGACTTCTGGAGGAAGTCCCCATTCTCCCGGGTGGAGGTCGTGTCTGTTGAGAAGATCTGCTTCCCAGTTGTCCACTCCGGGAATGAACACTGCTGACAGTGCTAACACATGATTTTCCGCCTATCGGAGAATCCTTGTGGCTTCTGCCATCGCCATCCTGCTTCTTGTGCCGCCCTGTTGGTTTACATGGGCGACTGCCGTGATGTTGTCTGATTGGATCAGTACCGGCTGGTTTTGAAGCAGAGGCCTTGCCGGCCTCAGGGCATTGTAAATGGCCCTCAGGTCCAGAATATTTATGTGTAGGGAAATAACCTGACTTGACCAAAGTCCCTGGAAATTTCTTCCCTGTGTGACTGCCTCCCAGCCTCAAAGGCTGGAATCCATGGTCACTAGGACCTAGTCCTGTATGCCGAACCTGCGGCCCTCTTGAAGATGGGCACTCTGCAGCCACCACAGTAGAGATACCCTGGTCCTTGGAGACAGGGTTATCAGCCTATGCATCGGAAGATGCGATCCGGACCACTTGTCCAACAGGTCCCTCTGAAAAGTTCTTGTATGGAACCTGCCTAATGGGATTGCTTCGTAGGAAGCTACCATTTTTCCCAGGACTCGCGTGCAATGATGCACCGCTACCTATTTTGGCTTCAGGAGGTCTCTGACTAGAGATGACAACTCCTTGGCTTTCTCCTCCGGGAGAAACACTTTCTGGTTTATGTCCAGAACCATCCCCA